>NC_135812.1:7879540-8179540 GCF_964213995.1 Mustelus asterias
ACAGTAACTTCATTGCAGTGTTAATGTAAACCTACTTGTGACACTAATAAATAAACTTTAAACTTTACCTGCTTGTTCCTTTTTGGCTGCCTGTCGGTCACTCTTCCCTCTCCCCCTGCATGCTGTTCAGCTGTGGGGTGACCATGTTGATAAACGTGCTATCCATGTAACTCTCCACCCCATGGATGCATCGCAGTGACTCCAGCTGATGCTCACGTTCCGAATCCCGGAGCTCAAGCTGCTGCAACTTGTGGCACACCCTGTTGTCCAGGACACGGGAAGCGAGCTGGAATTCCCACATTGCACAGTGCTGTGTACCAGGGGACATGGCACTTCTGGTAAAAATGAATGGAACTTTATTTGAGGTGTGTGATTTTTTAAGTTTATGTTTATTTATTAGAGTCACAAGTCGGCTTACATTCACACTGTGATGAAGTTACTGTGAAAATCCCCTAGTCGCCACACTCCGGTGCCTGTTCGGGTACACTGAGGGAGAATTTAGCACGGACAATGCACCTAACCAGCACGTCTTTCGGACTGTGGGAGGAAACCAGAGCACTTAGAGGAAACCCACGCAGACATGTGGAGAATGTGCAGACTCCACACAGACAGTGACCTGAGCCAGGAATTGAACCCAGGTCCCTGGCGCTGTGAGGCAGCCGTGCTAACCACTGTGCCACCGTGCCGCCCCCACCTCTACCATGGCTGATGTTTCTCTCTCTGTTTCCTGCTCTACATCTCGTGACATCCCTCCCGTTTGCATATATTACAGCATTACTACAGCAGTGCTCCATAGTTAGCCAATAGGAACAAATACAAATACATAACATTTCCTCCCCCTTTAATCCAAACGTCCCAAAACAGTTAAGCATGAACAACAGTCAATCAGTCAGTCAGTCACTATTAATAAGTCTGGAGGTGATCGCTCACGCAAACGGTTGACGGGCAAGCCTCTGACATCTTCATCTACCCACTTACATCCTCGGTAGTAGGTTTAACTGGCAGTGGCGTGGGAACTAGAGGTTGACTCTGTGTCTGAACAGAGGGTGAGGTATTGACATCCTCAGCAATGTCTGGTGGTGTGGGGCTTGTAGGAAAGTCTGAATCCTAGAATCCCTACAGTGCAGAAGGAGGCCATTCAGCCCATTGAGTCTGCACCGACCACAATCCCACCCAGGCCCTATCCCCATAACCTTATGTATTTACCCTGCTAGTCTCCCTGACACTAAGGGACAATTTAGCATGGCCAACCCACCTAACCCGCACATCTTTGCACTGTGGGAGGAAACTGGAGTACCCGGAGGAAACTCACGCAGCCACAGGGAGGACGTGCAAACTCCACACAGACAGTCACCCGAGGCCAGAATTGAACCTGGGTCCCTGGCGCTGTGAGGCAGCTGTGCTAACCACTGTGCACCATGCCGCCCGTAATCAGGTAAGTCTGAACCTGAATTTTCTCCAGTCGTGGCGGAGTTCGTCTTCCAGACAATAACTGGTCTGCATGTGTCCTCCAGACACTGTCATCTCTGTCTGGACAGTGTAAGACACTGGTCCAGTCTGTGCAAGCACTGTGGCAGGAATCCAGTTCTCCCCTCTAGAGTAGTTCTGAGCCGAAACTCTTTGTTCTTGATGGAAAACTCTGCGTTTCACCTTGCTTTCCCACCGTTCCACTTGTGCTTGTTGTTGCTGTCACACAATGTCCTTCATTTTTGGAGGTTTGAAAAGATCAAATGAGGAACGCAGCCGCCTTTTGATCGTGAGCAAGGCAGGAAAGGGAAGGTCTTTGTCGTGGAACGTGTGGTATTCCGGTAGACTATCAAGAATTTGTCAAGGCTTCTGTTAAGCGAACCTTATTCTTTGGTTGCTTTCAAAGTGTGTTTCATGGTTTGGACAAAGTGTTCTGCTAATCCAAGAGTAACAGAGTGATACAGAGCGGAGGTAATGTGTTGAATGTCGTTTTCTTATAAGAAGTTTTCAAATTCCTGCAAGACAAATTGAGGTCTGTTGTCGCTTCACTGTTCAGGAGATGTTCCCTAAATCTCCCTCTTGTCTCGATGTTACCTCTTTGACCCAGGTTTTGGGTCAGGTGTGCCAATACCCCCTCTTCGACTCGGTGCCAATTTTTGTCTCTTAACGCTCCCATGTGGGACATTAACAGGTGCTACATAAATGCGAGTTGTTGTTGAATTTCCATAGCGCCCTTTTATCTCATTTGAAAACATCTCGGTCCTTCGCAATTAATTAAGCGCAACAATTGGTAGGTCACTACACGTGGAGGCCATTGCGGACACAGCAAGATCCCACAATGTGCAGCACGGTGGCACAATGGTTAACACTGCTGCCTCACAGTGCCAAGGAGCCGGGTTCGATTCCTACCTTGGGTGACTGTGTGGGAATGGAGTTTAAAAACAGGGAAATTATGTTGCAGCTGTCCAAGGTGCCGGTGAGAATACGCCTGGAGTACTGTGTACAATTTTGGTCTCCATATTTGAGAAAGGATATACTGGCACTGGAGGGGGTGCAGAGGAGATTCACTAGGTTGATTCCAGAGTTGAGAGGGTTGGCTTATGAGGAGAGACTGAGTAGACTGGGACTACACACATTGGAATTCAGAAGAATGAGGGGAGATCTTATAGAAACATATAAGATTATGAAGTGAACAGATATGATAGAAGCAGGGAAGTTGTTTCCACTGGCAGGTGAAACTAGAATTGGGGGCATAGCCTCAAAATAAGGGAAGCTGATTTAGGACTGAGTTGAGGAGGAACTTCTTCACCCAAAGGGTTGTGAATCTGTGGAATTCCCTGCCCACTGAAGCAGTTGAGGCTACCTCATTGAATGTTTTTAAGGCAAGGATAGATAAATTTTTGAACAGTAAAGGAATTAAGGGTTATGGTGAGCGGGCGGGTAAGTGGAGCTGAGTCCATGAAAAGATCAGCCATGATCTTATTGAATGGCAGAGCAGGCTCAAGAGGCCAGATGGCCTACTCCTGCTCCTGGTTCTTATGTTCTTATGTCTGCGTGGGTTTCCTCCGGGTGCTCCGGTTTCCTCCCACAGTCCGAAAGACATACTGGTTAGGTGCATTGGCCATGCTAAATTCTCCCTCAGTGTACCCGAACAGGCGCCGGAATGTGGCGACTAGGGGAATTTTCACATTAACTTCACTGCAGCGTTAATGTAAGCCTTCTTGTGACCCTAATAAATAATCTTTAAACTTCAGATGCACGGACAGTGATTGGATCCCTCGCGCTGTCTCTCGAGGAGGAAATCCTCCCAGCCACTTTCCGCTACAATGATTTCATTAGCATTCAAACACTAAAACACAACGCTAGCCAGACAAGAGAAGGGATAAAAAAAAACAACCAAAAAAAAACCCGACAAGGAACTTACATTCTTACACAGCTTGTTGATAGCGAGCCTTGCTCTTTCACAGATGCTGCACATGAGGTAATTATACTTCATAATATTATTGGAGCCCATTATTATTCCAGTGACACAGAGGCAGTATAAATGTTGAGTGCTGAGCTCCCTGTGAAAATGTTACACAGCTACCAATTATTAAACCACCTTTCGCTGTCATTAGCATATGATTTATCATGAACCACCAGTGCTCCTTGCAGCCTCCTGGATTTACCACTTGTGATTCTTTCCCTGGCTCACGTTGACCTTGGCTGTGACATTAGTCATCGACGGTGAGGGACGTGGAGAGGGTTCAGCAAACAACAACAACTTAAATTCAGACACCACCTTTGATGCAATACAGCAGGGGGAGGTCGTATTTGGAAGGACACGTGGAATAAACTGATGGATCGCGCAAGGTTCGTTGCATTAATATTTGGAGATCTGGGCAAGGAAACCAAAACTTTTTGATTTTTATTTGATTTACTGTTGTCACATGTGAAAAGTACTGTTACTTGCGCACTATACAGCCAAAGCATACCATTCATAGAGAAGGAAATGAGAGAGTGCAGAATGTAGTGTTACAGTCATAGCTCGGGTATAGAGAAAGATCAACTTAATGCGAGGTAAGTCCATTCAAAAGTCTGACAGCAGCAGGGAAGAAGCTGTTCTTGAGTCGGTTGGTACGTGACCTTAGACTTCTGTATCTTTTTCCCGAAGGAAGAAGATGGAAGAGAAAATATCCGGGGTCTTTAATTATGCTGGCTGCTTTGCCGAGGCAGCAGGAAGTGTAGACAGAGTCAATAGATGGGAGGCTGGTTTGCGTGACGGATTGGGCTACATTCACGATCTTTTGTAGTTCCTTGCGGTCTTGGGCAGAGCAGGAGCCATACCAAGCTGTGATGCAACCAGAAAGAATGCTTTTTATGGTGTATCTGTAAAAGTTGGTGAGAGTCGTAGCGGACATGCCAAATTTCCTTAGTCTTCTGAGAAAGTAGAGGCATTGGTGGGCTTTCTTAACTATGGTGTCGGCATGGGGGGACCAGGACAGGTTGTTGGTGATCTGGACACCTAAAAACCTGAAGCTCTCAACCCTTTCTACTTCGTCCTTTTCACAAAACCTTTCACAAACTACTGAGAAATTTCCTTGTGTTTTTAATGTGTCAAATGTTTTTGGGGTCAATCTTCCTTTAATAAGCACACAAAACCAGCTGAAACCACTATGACAAGGTCAGTGCTATTAACTAACCCAAAAAGCCTCTTACAAACTCTTGATAAATTACTAACTCTTGACTGACTAACTCCTTCAATTTACCTGCTCTTGCAGCCTCTCCCCTCCTCCTTCTTGCCCCCTCCCTCCGCTCGTCACCTCCCTCATGTCCGCCCCCTTCCCCCACCACACTCATTGCCTCCGCCCACACTCACCGCCACTCCTACTCGTGGCATCCTTTCCTACCCTCCCCACAGACACGGCAAGTAATTAGAAAGGCAAATGAAATGTTGACCTTTATTGCAAGGGGGGAATGGGAGTAGGGCATTGGCGAGATCACAGCTAGAGTACTGTGCACACTTTTAGTTACCTTATTTACGAAGGGACAGGCTTACATTGGGGACAGTTCAGGGAAGGTTCACGAGGCCGATTCCTGGGATGAGGAGTTATGGGGGAAGGTTGAGCTTGTTGGGCCTCATTAGAATTTAGAAGAGGGAGGGGTGATATTATTGAGACATATCAGATTCTGAGGGGGTTTGACAGGGTGGATGCTGAGAAGATGTTTACCCTCGTGTGGGCATCTAGAACCAGGGGGCACAGTTTAAAAATAAGGAATTTCCAATTTAAGAGAGAGATGAGGAGGAATTTCTTTTCTGAGGGTCTTTTTCCACCCCAGAGAGCAGTGGAGGCTGATCATTGAATATATTCAAGGCTGAGTTGGACAGATTTTGATTAACCAGGGGATCGAAGGTTATGGGGGATACAGGCAGGAAAGTGGAGTTGGTACGACAGTCAGATCAACCGTGATCATAATGAATGGTGGGGTAGGCTCAAGGGGCTGAATAGCCTACCCTTTCCTACTTCTTATGTTATATTCTCACCCCCTCTGCCGCTCGCTGTTACACTCCCCCTCCCCGATTCTTCCACCCGCTGATTCCCTCCCTGACTTTTGCCAGCCGGACATCGGTAGTGGGGAAAATTCTGGAGTCCATTATCAAGGGTTTTATAGCAGAGCACTTGGTAAACACTGGCAGGATCGGAAAGAGTCAGCATGGATTTACGGAAGGAAACACACTCGCTAAATCTACTGGAATTCTTTGAGGATGTAACCCAGTAAGTTGATGAGGGGGAGCCAGTGGATGTGGTTTATTTGGACTTTCAGAAAATCCGACATAAAAGATAAGTATGTAAAATGAAAGCGCATGGGATTGGGGGTAGTTTATTGAGATAGATAGAAAACTGGTTAGCAGACAGGGAGCAAAGAATTGGAATTAACAGATACCAAAAGAGAAAATGTTGGAAAATCTCAGCAAGTCTGGCAGCACCTGTAAGGAGAGAAAAGATTTGATTTGATTTGATTTATACATACAGTGAAAAGTATTGTTTCTTGCGCACCATAAAGACAAAGCATACTGTTCATAGAGAAGGAAATGAGAGAATGCAGAATGTAGTGTTACAGCTATAGCTAGGGTGTAGAGAAAGATCAACTTAACGCAAGGTAGGACCATTCAAAAGTCTGACAGCAGCAGGGAAGAAGCTGTTCTTGAGTCGGTCGGTACGTGACCTCAGACTTTTGTATCTTTTTCCTGACCGAAGAAGGTGGAAGAGAGAATGTCCGGGGTGCGTGGAGTCCTTAATTATGCTGGCTGCTTTGCCGAGGCGGCGGGAAGTGTAGATAGAGTCAATGGATGGGAGGCTGGTTTGCGTGATGGATTGGGCTACATTCATGGCCTTTTGTCATTCCTTGCGGTCTTGGGCAGAGCAGGAGCCCATACCAAGCTGTGATACAACCAGAAAGAATGCTTTCTATGGTGCATCTGTAAGGATTGGTGAGAGTCGTAGCTGACATGCCAAATTTCCTTCGTCTTCTGAGAAAGTAGAGACGTTGGTGGGGCTTTCTTAACTGTAGTGTCGGCATGGGGGGACCAGGACAGGTTGTTGGTGATCTGGACACCTAAAAACTTGAAGCTCTTGACGCCTTCTATTTCATCCCCGTTGATGTAGACAGGGGCATGTTCTCCTTTAGTCGATGACAATCTCCTTCGTTTTGTTGACATTGAGGGAGAGATTATTGTTGCTGCACCAGTTCACCAGATTCTCTATCTCATTCCTGTACTCTGTCTCATCATTGTTTGAGATCTGACCCACTACGGTGGTGTCGTCAGCAAACTTGAAAATCGAATTGATTTCAAAAGAGCTAAAATTTCGAGTTCAGATGACCCTTTGTCAAAGCTTTGAGATTTTCCAGCATTTTCTCTTTTGGTTTCAGATTCCAGCGTCCGCAGTAATTTGCTTTGATCCAGGGAATAAACAGATCTTTTTCCGATTGGCAGGCAGCGACTGGTGGGGTACCGCAGGGATCAGTGCTGGGTGCCCCCCCCGCCGAGGCTGTTCCTCAGGAGAGGCAGGGTGCAACATCTACCCAGAGCTTCATCCACCCATCATGATATTTCTCCCAAATCACACTGAAACATCTCTGCATTCTCCTCACAGCTCACCGTCCCACCCAGCTTTGTGTCATTTGCAAATCTGGAGATATTACATTTAGTTTCCTCATCTAACTCATTAATATATATTGTGAATAGCTGGCGGGGGGCGGAGGTGAGGGGAGCGGGGAGTGAGGGGGTGGGGGAGTGAGGGGGAGGAGGGGGAGGGACGGAGGGAGGGGGAGTGAGGGGAGCGGGGAGTGAGGGGGTGGGGGAGTGAGGGGGAGTGAGGGGGAGGGAGGGGGAGTGAGGAGGAGGGACGGGGAGGGAGGGGGAGGGGAGGGGGAGTGAGGGGAGCGGGGAGTGAGGGAGTGAGGGGGAGGGAGGGGGAGGGAGGGAGGGGGAGGGGAGGGGGAGTGAGGGGAGCGGGGAGTGAGGGGGTGGGGGAGTGAGGGGGAGGGAGAGGGAGGGGGAGTGAGGAGGAGGGAGGGGGAGGGAGGGGGAGGGGAGGGGGAGGGGGAGTGAGGGGGTGGGGGAGTGAGGGGGAGGGAGGGAGAGGGGGAGGGAGGGAGGGGGAGTGAGGGGAGCGGGGAGTGAGGGGGTGGGGGAGTGAGGGGGAGGGGGAGGGAGGGAGGGGGAAGGAGGGAGGGGGGGAGGGAGGAGGAGGGGAGGGAGGGTTGGAGAGAGAGAGAGAGAGAAAGAGAGAGAGGGAGGGAGGGAGAGAGATAGAGAGAGAGAGGGAGAGAGAGATAAAGGGCGAAAGATAAAGGGAGAAGATGAAAGAACACTAAAGCTGAATGAGAAAGCTGGGATAAACTTACAACAGATTATTTTTCCTTCAAATGTTACCTATCGAGCGAGTGCTTCGACTATCTCCTGACTCAGGTTTATATTACAGCACCTAGTAGAGGTGTCAGGACCACAAGCCTTCAAAACATCATACCAGACTGGCTCTCGGCGTGAGCAGAACATAAGAGGGGTTAAAAAGAGAGAAAGCAGTTGGCAATGCTGTCATGTGCAGTATCTTCCATCCCCCACTCTCCTCGGGAGCCTTTTTTGTTGCCTTTTATGCTCCAGTAGAATACAATACTCTCATCTAAATTGGATCATATTATAAAATATTCAATATGTAATTTGTTTTATCACTGTTGCTGGTGGCTTGAAGATTTATTGCTCTGGAACAACATTGCTATTTCTTGCCGTAGATATGAATTAATGTATTATTGACCAGCGCAGTGGGTTGTAACTGAGGGCAGTGGTGGGGCCCTGTGAACCGGCGGTTGTTGTTTGACAATGCGCACAAGGTCACCCGTCACCGCTCGGGAGGTGGCCCCGCGGGATTGCACATTAGGGACTGGTGCCTGCCGCAAATAAAATAAAAGCAGCTATCTGAAAAAACGGCATTACAAATTAATACCTGCCACCAGAAACCATTAGCCACTGAGAGTCTCAGCTAAATTGGACAGTCCACCTTGTTCAAAAACAGCACACGCACCACGTGGCATCACAAGCACGAGGCAATCAAGCTCAACATGTTTCTGAATGGCTCCAACCCGCTCGTCAATTGTTGAGGGGTGAATGACTATGTCCCCAATCGTTTTACTTCCACATATTGTGATACAGTGAAAAGTATTGTTTCTTTAGAGGCACCAGCCTCTAAAAGGGCCTCCAAAGACCCTTTTAGAAACATAGAAACTAGAAGCAGGACTACGACTCTCACCAACTTTTACAGACACACCATAGAAAGCATTCTTTCTGGATGTATCACAGCTTGGTGTGGCTCCAGCTCTGCCCAAGACCGCAAGAAACTACAAAGGATCGTGAATGTAGCCCAATCCATCACGCAAACCAACCTCCCATCCATTGACTCTGTCTACACTTCCCGCTGCCTCGGCAAAGCAGCCAGCATAATTAAGGATCCCACACACCCTGGACATTCTCTCTTCCACCTTCTTCCGTCGGTCCAAAAGTCTGAGGTCACGTACCAACTGACTCCAGGGAAGCAGCTTGTTCCCTGCTGCCACCAGGCTTTTGAATGGACCTACCTTATTTAAGTTGATCTTTCTCTACACCCTAGCTATGACTGTAACACTACATTCTGCACTCTCTCATTTCCTTCTCTATGAACAGTATGTTTTTTCTGTTTAGCGCACAAGAAACAATACTTTTCACTGTATCACAAAATATATGACAATAATAAATCAAATCAAATCAAAAGGAGTAGGCCATTCGGCCCTTCAAGCCTGCTTTGCTATTTATTTTGATTATGGCTGATCGTCAAATTCAATATCCTGATTCCCCCCTTCCCCCCCATATCCCTTGATCCCTTTAGCCCCAAGAGCTATATCTAATTTCTTCTTTTGCGACTTCCCTGCTTGCCCCAGTGGTTCAATGTGTGGCTCAGAACCCTGCACAGGTAATGTTAGTTCTGAACTGGTTCCTCCGCTAGCCACGTGAGGGGATAGCGAATGAAAAAAAGAAACATAGCCCTGTCTTGACAGTGAATCCTGAAGCAAGGGCCTAATGTTGCTGCCCGGGTCCATACGCACACCAAGCCCTCCTACCCAACCCCAAATCAGCTCTCAGACAGGAAACGCCTCTATCTTCAAATTCTCACCCTCATTGACAAATCTCCACATTTTGATTTGATTTATTATTGCCACATGCATTAGCATACAGTGAAAAGTATTGTTTCTTGCGCGCTATACAGACAAAGCATACTGTTCATAGAGAAGGAAACAAGAGGGTGCAGAGTGTAGTGTTACAGTCATAGCTAGGGTGTAGAGAAAAAGATCAATTTAATGCAAGGTAGGTCCATTCAAAAGTCTGACAGCAGCAGGGAAGAAGCTGTTCTTGAGTCGGTCGGTACGTGACCTCAGACTTTTGTATCTTTTTCCCGACGGAAGAAGGTGGGAGAGAGAATGTCTGGGGTGCGTGGGGTCCTTAATTATGCTGGCTGCTTTGCCGAGGCAGTGGGAAGTGTAGACAGAGTCAATGGATGAGAGGCTGGATTGCGTGATGGAGTGGGTTACATTCGCGACCTTTTGTAGTTCCTTGCGGTCTCGGGCAGAGCAGAAGCCAAACCAAGCTGTGGTACAACCAGAAAGAACGCTTTCTATGGTGCATTTTTTTAAAAAATTGGTGAGAGTCATAGCTGACATGCCAAATTTCCTTCATCTTCTTACCCTTGGGATAGTCTTGCAAACTCTGTAATCTTCACCATCCCAACAACCCTTCGAGGTCTCTGCACTCATCTAATTGTGGACTCTTTTGGGCATCTTTTGATTTGAACAGCTCCGTCATTGGTGGCTGTGCCTTCAGTGGCCAGGACCCTAAGCTTTGAAATTCACTCCCTACATCTCCAACCCTCACTTCCCACCTTTAAGAGGCTCCTTTAAACCTACCCCTTTGACCAGGCTCTCGGCCCCTTGCCCTCATCCCGTCTTTGGTGGCTGTGTCAAATTTTGTTTTATAATGCTCCACTCTCTACAATAAAGGTGCTATATAAATACAAGCTACACTTGTTCTTTTTATAGATAGTATCCCTGCAGTGCAGAAGGAGGCCATTTGGCCCATTGAGTCCGCACCGACCACAATCCTACTCAGGCTCTATTCCCGCAACCCCACACACCCACCCCGCTAATCCCCCTGACACTAAGGGGCAATTTAGCATGGCCAATCAACCTAATCTGCGCATCTTTGAACTGTGGGAGGAAACCGGAGGAAACCCATGGAGACATGGGGAGAACGTGCAAACTTCACACAGTCAGTGACCCGAGGCCAGAATTGAACCCGGGTCCCTGGGGCTGTGAGGCAGCAGCGCTAACTACCGTGCCGCCGTGTGATCTGTTGGAGGCGGTGGGGAGGTTGACGATGGGATGGGTGGCAGTGGTGGGGGAGAGAGAGAGAGAAAAGGGGTGGTCTTCATGCACGGAGAGAGAATAGTTTTGAAGGGGATAAAAGCAAATTACTGCGGATGCTGGAATCTGAAACCAAAAGAGAAAACGTTGGAAAATCTCAGCAGGTCTGGCAGCATCTGTAAGGAGAGAAAAGGGCTGACGTTTCGAGTCCAGACGACCCTTTGTCAAAGCCAAAGGACTCGAAACGTCAGCTCTTTTCTCTCCTTAAAGATGCTGCCAGACCTGCTGAGATTTTCCAGCGTTTTTTCTTTTGGTAATAGTTTTGAAGGATTCTGGCAAGGATGAAATCTCCTGCGGTAGCGATGTGTGACAGTGATGACACTGATGTAAAGTGGGTTCTGCGTTGGTCTTTCGTGCTGAGCTAGATAGATTGTAAAAGGCCATATAAATGCATATTGTTTTTGAAGAAACAGATGAATTGAACCCTGGTAATATACTTGACCCGAAATCACAAACTGCTCAAGGAACTCAGGCTCAGAAAAGAGTAGGTGAACAGTCTGTCTGCATTTAATAGCTTTGTACAGGGGACAGTGAATGTACAGGACAGATTGCTTTTGGAGGAGGGCATCGATAAATTCGAAGGGACAGTTCTCCGGGGACAAAGGAAGTCTCCGAGGGCTATGAGAGTGTTTCAAACTTTGTGGCCATCCAGGCGGGCTGTAGTGAGCACCACCAAATTCTCCATCCCCATTCACTACCCTTCCCCTGGAAAAGATCAGGGTTTGGGAGGTGGGCAACTTTGGCAAACACTGAGTGTGTTGCCGAGCGCAGTCAGACTTAAGGGAGAGAACCTGCTCAAAAAGCTTAAATATGGGCAGCACGGTGGCACAGTGGTTAGCACTGCTGCGTCACAACACCAGGGACCCTGGTTCGATTCTGGCTTCAGGTGACTGTCTGTGTGGAGTCTGCATGTTCTCCCATGTCTGCGTGGGTTTCCTCCCGGTGCTCCAGTTTCCTCCCACACTCCAAAGATTTGATTTGATTTGATTTATTATTGTCACATGTATTAACATACAGTGAAAAGTATTGTTTTCTTGCGCGCTATACAGACAAAGCATACCGTTCATAGAGAAGGAAAAGAGAGTGCAGAATGTAGTGTTACAGTCATAGCCAGGGTGTAGAGAAAGATCAACTTTGTGCAAGGTAGGTCCATTCAAAAGTCTGACGGCAGCAGGGAAGAAGCTGTTCTTGAGTCGGTTGGTACGTGACCTCAGACTTTTGTATCTTTTTCCCGACGGAAGAAAGTGGAAGTGAGAATGTCCGGGGTGCATGAGGTCCTCAATTATGCTGGCTGCTTTTCCAAGGCAGCGGGAAATGTAGACAGAGTCAATGGATAGGAGACTGGTTTGATTGATGGATTGGGCTACATTCACGACCTTTTGTAGTTCCTTGTGGTTTTTGGTGGATTGGCCATGTTAAATTACCCCTTAGTGTCCAAAGATGTGTAGATTAGTGGGGTTAGCGGGGTAAATATGTGGTGTTACGGGGATAAGGACCTGGGTAAGATGCTCTGTCAGAGATTCGGTGCAGACTCTGACATAGATCTAATGGGCCGAATGGCTTCCTTCTGCACTGCAAGGATTCTATGATTAATTAATAAGTTGGTGGTATGCCGGACAGGATGGGATGTGGGAAAGTGTTCATGAAGAAATGCACAGGAAGAATGTGCCCAAGTATCCGATTAGGGAAGACTACCTTTGCCCATATAATCAGTTCCAACTGTGGAGGAAAACATATCTCCTGTGTGACTGCTTGTTCCCCCACTCGAATTTACTGACAGGTATTTATTCAAGTCCTTCACTGTGTTAGTTGAGTTAATCAACAGCAACTGGTATTCATATTGTGTCTTTAACTTCATAAAACACCCAGGTGCTGATAAAACCTGACACAAAGCTACAGACGGAGATCTTTGGGGCTCTGACCAACAGTTTGGTCATCAAGAGGTAGATTTAAGGAGTGTCTTAAAGGAGGAAAATGAGGCGTCCCGACTCTTCTCACGGGCAACCCCCAATTCCACACGTCCACCATTCCCTGCGTCTAGTCGTTACATCTAAACTTAAATCTGAAATATAGATGCAGGTGAGATGTTCCCCCTGGTTGGGGGGAGTCTGGAAGCAGGGGAGACAATTTCACAATAAGGCTCTTAGGACTGAGATGAGGAGAATCTTTTCTCACTCACAGGGTTGGGAACCATTGGAATTCTTTGCCCCAGAGGGCTGTGGAAGCTCAGCCATTGGGTGGGATTTTCCGGCCACGCTCGCCCCAAGGCCGGAAAATCCTGCCCGAGGTCAACGGGCATTTGCACGGTTTGTGCCCGCGGCAGGCAGGACAGAAAAACCTGCCCATTGAGTATGTTTAAAGCAGAGATTGACTGATTTCTGATTGCCAATGACGCAGTGGGACATGGGGATAGAGTGGGAAGAATGCATTGAAGTGGTTGATCTGCCATGATCATGTTGAATGGCAGAGCAGGCTTGATAGGCAGAATGGCCTAGTTTATTTTATTTATTAGTCATAGGTAGGCTTATATTAACACTACAATGAAGTTACTGTGGAATACCCTAGTCGCCACACTCTGGCGCCTGTTCGGGTACACTGAGGGTCAATTTAGCATGGCCAATGCACCCAACCTGCACACCTTTGGATTGTGGAAGAAAACCGGAGATCCCGGAGGAAACCCACGCAGACATGGGGAGAATGTGCAAACTCCACACAGACACTGACCCCAAGCCAGGAATTGAACCCGGGCGCTGTGAGGCAGCAGCGCTAGGCGCTGTGAGGCAGCAGCGCTAACCACTGTGCCACCGTGCCGCCCTGCTCCCTACTCCTACTCCTTATGCCTATTCCTGCTCCCTATGTTTCTCGATAGTCTTTTCATCCTACCTACTACCGAGTTTGAGGCAATGGTTTCTTGTGGAATCTCTGACTGCGTTTAACACATTGACGCTTAGCTTCTCCTTTAGGTTGTTGAACGAATCACTCCATCCACCATCGAGTTGGGGGAGCTGAAAGCGAAACCACCAGATTTGATTTGTTGCCTGAGGCATAAACAGGCTGAAGGAACCAGACTGGGACACTCACGGCTAATTTGGGTTGCCAACTCCATCTGGGTGTATTCCTGGGGGGGGGGGGGGGTTCAATCATGTGACCTCCTGCTTCAAACCGCCCCATTATTGGTCCATGCCTGAGGCACACAGTCTTCACCCAGCCAATTGGAAAGAGAGCAAACTCTTTCTTGCCCAATTGGATCAATCTTGACTTGTGAGTCAAGCTGCCTGTTTCAAACATAGTAAGAGTTTTAACAACGCCAGGTTGAAGTCCAACAGGTTTATTTGGTAGCAAATGCCATTTGCTACCAAATAAACCTGTTGGACTTTAACCTGGTGTTGTTAAAACTCTTACAGTGTTTACCCCAGTCCAACGCCGGCATCCCCACATCATGTTTCAAACATAGTCAGCATTCTTACAACTGATAACTGAAAGTCTTCAAAGAAAATGGAAGAAAAACACTATTTGGTTTTACACCCCCTGCTATTTTTCTCCTGGGTTTTGCTTGTAGCAGTGTCCTGGAGGTTAGTCTTCAGATCCCTGAGGCTTCAGGACAATGCTGGAGAGGGCGCAATCTGCAGCCAATTCTCCTTCACATACAGAAATCAAAGATGTAGCAGTGACCTCTACACGTTAGACACTCCTGACTTTCTGACTCTTATAAGATAAATCCTTGATTCCCCATGAATCTGGACAGATAGATTTTGGTGCATGTTCCTGACTGAGTGGCAGCTTTCAGATGAGGCACAAGTCGACCATAGCCAGGTGTGTCCTGGCACAAGCTAATTTACTAGTGTCACAAGTAGGTTTACATTACTACATCTCTGCACAGCTCTATCACATCTCTACACGCTAGCTATGACTGTAACATTCTGCACTCTCTCATTTCCTTCTCTATGAACGGTATGCTTTGTCTGTATAGCGCGCAAGAAACGGTACTTTTCACTGTATGCTAATACATGTGACAATATTAAATCAAATCAAATCAAATCAAAAATTAACATTGCAATGAAGTTACTGTGATAATCTCCCAGTCGCCACACTCCGGCGCCTGTTCGGGTACACTGAGGGAGAATTTAGCTTGGCCAGTGCATGTCTTTCGGACTGTGGGAGGAAACCAGAGCATCTGGAGTAAACCCACACAGACACGGGGAGAATGTGCAGACTCTGCACGGACAGTGACCCAAGCCGGGAATCAAACCGGAGTCCCTGGCGTTGTGAGGCAGCAGTGCTAACCACTGTGCCACCGTGCCACCAGTAAAGCAGTATAACTACAGGCTCACAGTGGGCCGAATGGCCACTTTCTCTGCTGTAAAATTCTGCGATACATAGCAGTTTCTTGCTAACTTTCGTCTCCTCCTCTCCTGAAGGGGACTGTTGATGGACTATCAGTTCCATTGGCACCAATTGCACATTGCCCAATGTGGCTGAGGGAGGGATGGAGGGAGGGAGGGATGGAGGGTGGGAGGGAGGAAAGAGGACAGGGAGGGAGGGAAGAGGAGAGGGAGGGAAGAGGAGAGGGAGGGAAGAGGAGAAGAAGCAAGGGAGGGAGGAAGGGAGGAGGGGTACCAGAACCCAAATGCTTCTATTTGCATTAAGTGAGAATTCTAGTTGGGATTGGTCTCTCGTGGTCTTTGGTTTGACTTTCCTCTGAAATACAGAAGAAAGATTTGCATTTATATAGCGTTTTCTCCACTATCAGGCATCTCAAATTGCTTTCCAGCCAATGAACTACGTTTTGAATTGTGGCCAGTGTTCTAATGTAAGAAATGAGATAGTCAATTTTTGCACAGCAAGATCCCACAAGCAGCGATGTAATAATGACCAGACCGGTTCCAAGGATAAATATTGGCCCAGTCACCCTCCCTGCTCTCCCCTTCTCTCTCTCGAAGGAGTTCCAGGGGATCATTAACGTCCACCTGAGCAGGCAGATGGGGCATTGTTTCAATGTCTCTGCTGAGAGACGGCACCTGTGGGAGTGCAGCACTCCCTCGGTGCTGCACTGGAGGGTCTGCGGGGTCGAAGGGAGGGACCTTACTGCTTTGTGGAGCTGGGCCATCGCGGGAGCTGGCTCCAGCCGTCTGCAATCTATTAGCCGCAACTTCAGTCACTGCTTTCATCCGACGATTGTACACTTCTTCAATTATTTAAGGCTGATTTTTATCACTCTCTGTGCATCGCCGCAGGTCACAAGTTCACCAAACACTAGCGGCTAGATCAAAGCACCGTAGATCACAGGAGGAACACTCAACCATCTGTGTTCTGTTGCGGCCCCGTCCAGCTATCTGCGACTGTGCATCTGCCTCTGTGTTGATTTGCACCCTCGATGCTAATGCGACCTCATTAAAGAGTAATGCATGCAAATTCAAAGCTGCTCAATAGCCCATCCCACTAACCTCTGACCCCCCGACCAGGTAGTAACTGTTCAGTTAATGATAATGAAATGTATCTGGAGTAGGACAGGGTTTGTGTTTCACTTCCAGCCTGCAACAAGCAGACTGATTGCTGCTGTCAGGGAGGGAGTTCTCAAACTGGTTCCCATCAAACCCAAAACATGTCAACTTACATTCATGTCAAGAAGGTTGGGAGTCTTTTTGATGAGGACAACAAGATCACTGGAAAACCCTCTGAACACCACTGAATTCAGGAGTGAATTTCTGCTCGAGATGCTTCTCCAATTACATTTTAGTAAAGCCACTTAAACCTTTTATGAAGCTGCACTTGTTCCTCTATACGTGTGTGTCTGTGTGTGAGTGTGTGTATACGTGTGTGTGTGTTTTACATGCTAAGAGATGTGAGACTGTTGCCTTTTCCTTGCACTGTGCGGAGCAGGTGGGAACACCACCACCTGCAAATTCCCAGATCCAGGGCCAGGCTTGCCCCAAAGCCGGAAAATCTCGCCCGAGGTCAATGGACCTTTGCATGGGTCTGCCCCCGCTGCCTGCCACGATTCCTCTGGCAGGCGGGATGGGAAAGCTCCCCCCCCGAGAGTTTTACAGCACAACAAGACACCCTTTGGCCCATTGTGTCTGAACCTATCCATTCTAATCCCCCTTTTTCCAGCTCTTGGCCCATGGCCCTGTAAGCTATGATGTTTCATAGAATCCCTACAGTGCAGAAGGAGGCCAGCTGGCTCATCAACAGCAAAATGGACTGTTATTTAAATGGTAAATGATTGCAGTATGCTGCTGTGCAGAGGGTGTCAAGGACAGGGTGTCCTTGTGCAACAATCTCAAGGAGTTGGTTTGCAGGTGCAGCAGGTAATTAAGAAGGCAAATGGAATTTTGTTCTTCATTGCTAGAGGGATGGAGTTTAAAAACAGCGAGGTTATGTTGCAGCTGTGTAAGGTGCTGGTGAGGCTACACCTGGAGTACTGTGTACAGTTTTGGTCTCCTTACTTGAGAAAGGATATACTGGCACTGGAGGGGGTGCAGAGGAGATTCACTAGGTTGATTCCGGAGTTGAGAGGATTGGCTTATGAGGAGAGACTGAGGAGACTGGGGCTATACTCATTGGAATTCAGAAGAATGAGGGGAGATCCTATAGAAACATATAAGATTATGAAGGGAATAGATAAGATAGAAGCAGGAAAGTTGTTTCCACTGGCAGGTGAAACCAGAACTGGGGGCTTAGCCTCAAAATAAGGAGAAGCTGATTTAGGACTGAGTTGAGGAGGAACGTCTTCACACAAAGGGTTGTGAATCTGTGGAATTCCCTGCCCAGTGAAGCAGTTGAGGCTACCTCATTGAATGTTTTTAAGGCAAGGATAGATAAATTTTTGAACAGTAAAGGAATTAAGGGTTATGGTGAGCGGGCGGGTAAGTGGAGCTGAGTCCACAAAAAGATCAGCCATGATCTTATTGAATGGTGGAGCAGGCTCGAGGGGCCAGATGGACTACTCCTGCTCCTAGTTCTTATGTTCTTATATTCTTATGTCTGCACCAATGCTCAGAAGAGTATCTCGTTTAGTCCCAACCCCTGCCCCTTCCCTGCAATGCAGCACATCCACCACAGCTAATCCACCTAACCTACACATTCGGGGCAATTCAGCCTGGCCAATACACCTAACCTACACACCAGGAGCAAATCAGTATGGCCAATCCAGCGAACCCACACACGAGGGGTAAGTCATGCAGCATGGCCAGTCCACCGAACCAGTATGCCTTTTGGCCTATAGGTGGAAACCAGAGCACCTGGAGGAAACCCACGCAGACATGGGGAGAACATGCAAACTCCACACAGACAGTCACCCAAGGTCAGATTCTAACCCGAGCCGCAATTGTTTCAAGTGCCGGTCTGGCCTCCATGTGACTCCAGACCCACATCAATGGGGTTGACTCCGAATTGTTCTCTGAAATGGCCCCAACAAGCCACTCACCGTTACAGAAAAAAAAGCACTCGAAAACAAATACAGCCACAGAACGTCCTTTCCGCCGCAACCCGTCCTGTATCCTTTATAACCCATCAGCTGGATGTCTGGCCCATCATTAATGATCCAGACCTTGCTCTCCCACCCACTTTCAGATTACGGGTTAAAGGAGATAAAGAACGCCATGAAATATATTACATTCATCAATCATAAAAGAAATCTTCCCCACAAAAACAATAAGTGAGAAAGATGCTGGATAGAGACAGAACACAGAAGCTCCGATCTATTGCAATCACAGGTTAATGCCATCCCAGAGGCGCTTTAGTCAAACCAATCCATAACACATCTGACGCTAGTTACACACCACACTCTACGGCTAACAAGGGGATAACTAATTCTGTGCATTTTGGGTGCAGGACTGCATTCCACAGTGAGCCTTAGGAAGGACTGCTGCCTCACAGCGCCAGGGACCCTGGTTTGATCCCCAGCTCGGGTCACTCTCTGTCCGGAGTCTGCACGTTCTCCCCGTGTCTGTGTGGGTTTCCTCCGGGTGCTCCGGTTTCCTCCCACAGTCCAGAGACGTGCTGGTTAGGGTGCATTGTCCATGCTAAATTCTCCCTCAGTGTACCCGAACAGGCGCCGGAGTGTGGCGACTAGGGGATTTTCACAGTAACTTCTTTGCAGTGTGAACGTAAGCCTACTTGTGACTAATAAATAAAAAGAAAGGAGACACAAGAGTTTGGTTCCATTTTCAGTCCCTAGACCTTAACCAAGGCAGAGAGTTGGGTTGGGGATGGTATATGGTGGTAGGGGGAGGGGTGTGAGGGGGGGAGGGGTGTGGGGGTGGGGGGTGGGGGGTGGGGGGTTGGGGGGTGGGGGGGGTGGGGGTGGGGGGGAGGGGTGTGGGGGAGGGGTGTGGGGGTGCAGGCGGAGAGGAGTGGGAGTGCGGGGCGAGAGGTGTGGGGATGGGGGGGAGGGGTGTGGGGGTGGGGGGGAGGGGTGTGGGGGTGGGGGGGAGGGGTGTGGGCGGAGAGGAGTGGGAGTGCGGGGCGAGAGGTGCGGGGATGGCGGGGGGTGTAGGGATGGGGGAGGAGAGGTGTGGGGATGGGGGAGGAGAGGTGTGGGGATGAGGGGAGGGGGGGAGAGGTGTGGGGATGGGGGGGGGGGGGGGGGCGGTGGTGAGGGTGGTTGCCACCGCCAATGATCCCTCTAAAGCTGCAGTGCGTGTGCTGCAATCAGCAACGCACTGCACAGAGAGAGACAAACCGGCAATGCAAGTAGCAATGACCGGCTGGACACACAACAGCAAAATGGAGGAAGTATTGCTGAGTGCGGGGAGTGAGTGCGGGGAGTGAGCGCGGGGAGTGAGCGCGGGGAGTGAGCGCGGGGAGTGAGCGCGGGGAGTGAGTGCGGGGAGTGAGCGCGGGGAGTGAGCGCGGGGAGTGAGCGCGGGGAGTGAGCGCGGGGAGTGAGCGCGGGGAGTGAGCGCGGGGAGTGAGTGCGGGGAGTGAGCGTGGGGAGTGAGCGCGGGGAGTGAGTGTGGGGAGTGAGCGCGGGGAGTGAGTGCGGGGAGTGAGCGCTCGGTCAGAGTGAGCGCGGGGAGTGAGCGCTGGGTTGGAGTGAGTGCGGGGAGTGAGCGCTGGGTTGGAGTGAGTGCGGGGAGTGAGCGCGGGGAGTGAGTGCGGGGAGTGAGTGCGGGGAGTGAGCGCTCGGTCAGGCTGGGTTTGGTAATTACTCCTGTGAAGCTCAATAGGATGTTTCTCTACATCAACGGTACTATATAAATGCAAGTTGTTGTTTTCGATTATAAATGTGCGAAGAGGAAATGGTCTGACACGGAATCACCACGTGGCAGTAGGAATAATGAAGGGCACAGCACAGGAGCAGGCCCTTCGGCCCACCAAGCCTGTGGCCACACCTTTCCAAACGAAAGGCCTTTTGCCTCTCTGCTGTCCATATTCCTCTATTTGCTGCCTATTCGGGTACCTCAGAAATCAAACGGCAGACAGGAAGTGCCAGATTTTTAATTCACATAAAGAAAAGGAATGGTGTTGGATACGGGATTCAGGGCCTGCGGAGGTCCTGATCTCAGTCCAGTGTCCTGCGGAGATGGGGATCATTGCCCAGCCATTTCCTCACAGAGGCCTCCCACTCATCCATTAATGTAAGTGTTTGTTTAGAATCATGGTTACTGCACAGAGGAGGCCATTCACCTCATCAAACTCATGTTGGCTCTTTGCGAGGACAACTCAGCTGCTGCCGCAGCTCAGCCTGTTCTCCGTAGCGCTGCGCCTGTTTCTGTTCAGGGAATTATCCAATTGCCTTTTGAAAGTCCCACTGGAATCTTCCTGCAGCACACTCTGGGGCAGTGCGTTCCAGAGCCTAACCACTCGCTGCGTTAAACAGCTTTCCCTTCTTTCACCCTTGGCTCTTTACTGATCACCTTAAATCAGCGAACTCTGGTTCTCAATCCTCCCGTCAATGGGAGCAGTTTCTCCCGATCTACTCTGCTGAGGGCCCTCATGATTTTGAACACCTCCTCTTGACCTTCTCGTCTCTGAGGCCAACAACCTCTCCGATCTACCCAGCTGACTGAAGTCCCTCAGCCCTGGAACCGTGCTCGCAAACCTTTCCTGCCTCCCATTTGGAAGACGGAAGGTTCATCCCAGCAACTCCAGACACAGGGAGCTCTCAATCTTTGTTGGACAGTCAAAGTAGAAGTTTATTTATTAGTCACAAGTAAGGCTTACATTTACACTGCAATGAAGTTACTGTGAAATTCCCCTAGTCGCCACACTCCGGCGTCTGTTCTGGTCAATGTACCCTAACCAGCACGTCTTTCAGAATGTAGGGAGGAAACCAGAGCACCCGGAGAAAACCCACGCAGACACGGGGAGAAGGTGCAAACTCTACACAGACAGTGACCCAAGCCAGGAATCGAACCCAGGTCACTGGCGCTGTGAAGCAGCAGTGCTAACCACTGTGCTACCGTGCCGCCCCGTCAGATGGAGGTTCAGAGAATGGGCTCAACACTGTTCTCCAAGAGAGTTCTGTCCCCTTCTCACCAACCTGTAACACTGTGCTCACCACTGTGCCACCGTGCTGCCCTGGCACTGCTGCCTCACAGCACCAGGGACCCGGGTTCAATCCCAGCCTCGGGTGACTGTGTGGAATTTGCACGTTCTCCCCATGTCAGCGTAGGTTTCCTCCGGGTGCTCCTGTTTCCTCCCACACGCCAAACATTTGTGGGTTAGGTTGATGGTCCTTAGTGTCAGGGGGATTAGCAGGGTAAATACGTGGAAATACAGGGATCGGGCTGGGTGGGATTGTTGTCAGTGCAGGCTTGATGGGCCAACTGGCCTCCTTCTGTATTGTATGAATCTATAATTCAACCAGCGCAGTTTACACACATATCCCCAGGCAAGATTCTCGAGAGACATTCAGGAGAAGTTTCACCGTGGGAGGTGAAGATGCAGAACCTCACCCCCCACGCTCACAAATATGGAGTTTAAAGTTTAATTATCAGTGTCACAAGCAGGCTTACATTAACACTGCAATGAGGTTATTGTAAAAATCCCCGAGTCGCCACACTCCGGTGCCTGCTCGGGTACACTGAGAGAGAATTTAGCACGGCCAATGCACCCTAACCAGCACGTCTTTCAGACTGTGGGAGGAAACTGGAGCAGCTGGAGGAAACCCACGCAGACACGGGGAGAACGTGCAGACTCCGCACAGACAGTGGCCCAAGCCGGGAATCGAACAAGGGTCCCTGGCGCTGTGAGGCAGCAGTGCTAACCACTGGGCCACCGTGTCGCCCAAATAGTTCAAATTAAAAGGAAAAATAAGGGACCAAACCTGCAGCCTGATCGGAATAGCCATCAGGTTATGAGAAATATGAAAATGCGCAGTGTGTATAAGCCAGGGTAGAGGTCCCCACAGGGGACAAATACTTTATTTTCAGTCTCCAGATGTATCCATCAGCCGGAAAAGTGAAGCTACATACCCCTGGGAGGGAGCCATGCCGGTGATTTACACTAACCCTTCCCACAGAGACCACATCAAGCAGGCCCTTCACTCTGACCTCTGATAGAACTCACTTTTTATTGCCGCCTTAATAATGGAGGAACTAAATCTCAGACACCCTTTTCCCTTAAGGTGCTTCATCCAATAAATCCTGTTGTCCACTTGCAGCTCTCAGAACCTCGCATTGCGAATTTCTGTGGTAGCTGACCGAACACCGTCTGCCGCTCTGACAAAACTTACATTTCAAAATCCTTATCCTTGCTTTCACATTGCTCTGCGGCCTCTCACCCCTCCCTACATCTTAGAGTCATAGAGGTTTACAGCATGGAAAACAGGCCCTTCGGCCCAGCTTGTCCATGCCGCCCTTTCTTTAAAAATCCCTAAGCTCGTCCAACTCCAACTCCACAACTCTCTGAGGGCTCTGCGCTCCTCTCATTTGCAACCCCAATTCACAGCACTCCACCTGAAATAGCACTTCACTTCACCCAATTTAGACTTATTTACATCGTCAGCAACACTCAGACAGGCACAGCGAATAAACCCCAAGCGCCAGTAACCCTGACATGGACAGGTTTCACTGACTGGACAACCATTGCTGCCTTCATCGTCTTAGGGCGGCACGGTAGCACAGTGGTTAGCACTGCTGCTTCACAGCTCCAGGGACCTGGGTTCGATTCCCGGCTTGGGTCACTGTCTGTGTGGAGTTTGCACCTTCTCCTCGTGTCTGTGTGGGTTTCCTCCGGGTGCTCCGGTTTCCTCCCACAGTCCAAAGATCTGCGGGTTAGGTTGATTGGCCATGCTAAAAATTGCCCCTTAGTATCCTGGGATGCGTAGGTCAGAGGGATTAGCGAGTAAATATGTAAGGATGTGGGGATAGGGCCTGGGTGGGATTGTGGTCGGTGCAGACTCGATGGGCCGAATGGCCTCTTTCTGTGCTGTAGGTGTTCTAAGTTTAATCAGGGAGCTCGTATCCTAAGAGCAACCTCGTTAAAGTCATTCCACCGCCATTGGTGGCAGTACCTTCAGCTGCCAGGGCCCCAAGCTCTAGAATTCCCTCCCCAAACCTCTCCACCCGCCTCTCCTACTTTAAAACGCTCCTTGAAACCTAGCTCTCTGATCTCTGTTTTTGGCCTCCTTCTCCACATGCGACCCACGAGCAAATTCTGTTTGAAAACACTCCCGTCTGGTCCCCTGCGATCTATGCTACATAGATGCAAGTTGTTGTTGTTGTGTGTTATCATACTCTTGTAAGGGGGAATAACCTGGCCAAGTGGGCTTTGCCGGAATGAAATGAAGCTCTTCTAGCCCCTGGTTGAGTCCATTCAACCAAGCACCCATCATGATCCTTCCATTGAGTTCACCCACTGCACCTCCCGAGGGGAATTGCTGTGTGAATGTTTCTTGGTTCCTAAATATTCACACATCCTCATGCTGCCATTAATCATCTCTCGCCTGTTGTTTTCCGAACAATGCTCTGCTTACCCCCCCCCCCAAGGTAAGAAGTCTTACGACACCAGGTTAAAGTCCAACAGGTTTATTTGGTAGCAAAAGCCACTAGCTTTCGGAGCATTGCCCCTTCGTCAGGTCAGTGGGAGTTCTGTTATGAGTTCACAGAACTCCCACTTACTTGACGAAGGGGCAGCGCTCCGAAAGCTAGTGGCTTTTGCTACCAAATAAACCTGTTGGACTTTAACCTGGTGTCGTGAGACTTCTTACTGTGTTTACTCCAGTCCAACACCGGCATCTCCACATCATGACTACCCCCCAAGCAAATGACTGCAGATACTAGAATCCAAAACCAAAAGAGAAGACGCTGGAAAATCTCAGCAGGTCTGGCAGCATCTGTAAGGAGAGAAAAGAGCTGATGTTTCGAGTCCAGGAGACCCTTTGTCAAAGCTAAAAGACATAGAAAGTGGGAGATAATTATATTGTAAGCTGAGGGAATGAAAGATGAGTCGTAGCCACAAAAAACTAGAAACTAGAACTAGGGGACATGACCTCAAAATAAGGGGAGCAGATTTAGGACTGAGTTGAGGAGGAACTTCTTCACACAAAGGGGTGTGAATCTGTGGAATTCCCTGCTCAGTGAAACAGTTGAGGCTACCTCATTGAATGTTTTTAAGGCAAGGGTAGATACATTTTCAAACAGTAAAGGAATTAAGGGCTATGGTGAGCGGGCGGGTAAGTGGGTGAAAAGATCAGCCATGATCTTATTGAATGGCGGGGCAGGCTCTAGGGGCTAGATGGCCTACTCCTGCTCCTAGTTCTTATGTTCTTAAAACAAAGAGAAAGGTTGCTAATGGCAGCCCACAGAGAGAATAAAATATATGAATGAGGGAATGGGTGGGAGAGAGGTAAAATTGAGAAAAAGGGGGAAAGGGGAAGCAAAGGGAGAGAAAAGGGGGGATAAAGTAGGGGGAAAGAGTGGAGGGGGGAAGAAAAATGAAGAAAGACAATAAAGAAATAAAAGGTAGAGAACAGTAAAAAAAATAAATAAAATGAAAACAAAGGGGTCGAGGTGGAGGAGAGCAAATCATCTGAAGTTGTTGAATTCGATGTTGAGACCGGAAGGCTGTAAAGTGCCGAGCCGGAAGGTGAGACGCTGTTCCTCCAGTTTGCGTTGAGCTTCACTGGAACATTGCAGCAGGCCAAGGACAGACATGTGGGCACGGGAGCAGGATCGTGTGTTAAAATGGCAGGCAACCGGAAGGTCAGGGTCCTGATTGCGCACAGGCCGAAGGTGCTCAGCAAAGTGATCACCCAGTCTACGCTTGGTCTCTCCGATATAGAGGAGACCACATTGGGAGCAGCGAATGCAATAGATCCAATTGAAAGAGGTGCAAGAGAAACACTGCTTAACCTGGAATGAGTGTTTTGGGCCTTGGATGGTGAGCATAGAAGAGGTAAAGGAACAGGTGTTACACCTTCTGTGATTGCATGGGAAGGTGCTATGGGTAACGGGAGAGGCGTTGGAGGAGTGGACTAGGTTATCCCGGAGGGAACGGTCTCTGCGGAATGCTGACAGAGGGAGTGAAGGGAAGATGTGTTTGGTGGTGGCATCACGCTGGAGTTGGTGAAAATGGCGGAGGATTATGCTTTGCATGCGGAGGCTGGTGGGGTGAAATATGAGAACAAGGGGGACTCGATCCTTGTTCTGGGTGGGGGAGGGGAGGAGGTGAGGGTCGTGGCGCGGGAGATGGCCTGCATGTTGTTGAGGGCTCTGTCGACAACTGTAGATGGGAATCCACGGTTGAGGAAGAAGGAGCACATATTAGAAGCACCACTTTGGAAAGTGGCATCATCGGAACAAATGTGACGGAGGTGAAGAAGCTGAGAGAAAGGGATGGAGTCCCTACAGGATGTAAAGTGTGAAGAGCTGTAGTCCAGATAGCTGTGGGAGTCAGTGGACTTGTAATGGATATTGGTAGATAGTCTATTGCCGGAAATGGAGACAGAAAGGTCAAGGAAGGGAAGTGTCTGAGATGGACCAGGTGAAGGCGATGGAGGGGTGGAAACTTGAAGCAAAGTTGATTAATTTTTCCAGGTCTGGACGAGGGCATGAAGCGGCACCAATATAGTCATCGATGTACCGGTAAAAGAGTTGTGGGAGGGGACCCAAGCAGGCCTGGAACAAGGAATGTTCCACATATCCCATAAAAAGACAAGCGTAGCTAGGACCCATGCGGTACCCATTGCTACTCCTTTGATTTGGAGAAAGTGGGATGGGTTATAGGAGAAGTTGTTGAGAGAGAGAATGAGTTCAGCCATTGAGGAGAGTAGTGGTGGATGGGAATTGTTCAGGTCTCTTCAAGAAAGAAGCAAAGAGCTCTCAGGCCGTCCACACTTCATCGAGTGATGATTCACTCACTGTGAAAGCTGCAGTCGATGCTATAGCTTAATGGCTTAACCCATGAGATAGGCCAATCCTTGGATTCTATCCACCCAAGGCCACATTGCGAGAGCTTCCTTCACTCAGGATTTTATCCGCCTGATTCCATGAGTCTCCTCAGGACTTTTGCTCTAGTTTCATTCCTCGTTATCTCTCCTTTCGCAAAGGCCTCCAAGCACCATGCCCAGGGGACCATTTTCCAAGTCTGGGGGCACCTAATGTGAACCCAATCCTCTTTTCTCTTGATGCCAGTGCAGAGATTCACTTCTGAGCCACTTGCATTCCGATCTGGATATCACTGGATAGCATTCAGGAATGGGAAACTCCAGTTGATTCTTCCTCTCCCTAACCGAGGGGTACAGATTTGCTCACGTCGACACCCCATCCCAGTGCTGCCCCAGCTGAGGTCCGCTAGCTCAACACAGCAACAACTTGCATTTATATAGTGCCTTTACTACAGTAAAACATCACAAGGTGCTTTACAGCAGCAGCATAAACCAAAATTTGACATTCAGCCACATAAACAGACCTTGGCCGGACTTCTCCAGCCGTTTACGCCTCGCCGCTATTGTAAGCGCTCAGCCAAATCTCCGTTCACTGCAGCGAGACCAGAGAGTCCCGCTGGCATGAGCGGCTGGAAAATCCCACCCCTTAGGTTGGTCAAATAGGTGGGATTTAAGGAATATCTTAAAGGAGCAGGGAGAGAGGTAGCAACATGACTAGGATGGGAATAGAGAGATATGGTCCCCGGAACAGTAGGGGGTTTTAGTTCAGACGGGCAGCACGGTCGGTGCAGAATTGGAGGGCCAAAGGGCCTGTTCCTGTGCTGTAATTTTCTTTGTTCTTTTGTTGACAGGGAGATTTAGGAAGGGAATTGCGGACCTTAGGGTCTTGGTGGTTGATGGCACGGCCGCCAACAACAGAACGATTAATATCAGGCTTGCACAAGGAGTCAGCATTGGAAGAGCACAGAGATCTGAAGGTTGGAGAAGTTCAGAGATAGGGAAGGGGTGAGGCCCTGAAGGAATTGGAAAACATGGGCGAGAATTTTAAAATGGAGGTGTTGTTGAAACATGGAATTAATTTGGGTCAGTGAGCACAGAGAGGATGGGTGAATGACACTTGGCGTGAGCTTGGACACAGGGGGCGGTGTTTGGAAACTCTCGAGTGTACAGAATGCGGGAGACCAGCCAGGAATATGTTGGAAAAGTCAAGAGATAAGAAAGGTGTAAATGAATGTGGAATCTTTCCTGATAGTGTTGTTAGGAACTTAAGACTTATCCTCCATCCAAAGCCTTACAACAAACTAGACATGTGAACCAGGTGAAATCTGGGACTTCCTTCCTCGTTCACCTGGGGCAATTCTTCACAACTTCCGCATCAGTTTGCGTGCATCTCACTTAAAAATAACCCTCCCCACACCGATAAAGTAACAGGATGACTATCTACCTCCTGTTTGCCTGTGCAAATGTTTTAACACAGAGGTAACACAGTGAGTAAAAGATTAACTACGTTTGAAAGCGAAAGTTGTGAACTCGCAGAGTCATTAATGTGCCCTCTGCGCACTGTGGTAGGGTGGGCAAGTGATGTAGAGACTCGAGGGAGCAGAGAAGCAGACAACACATGCCTCATCACGGTACAGTGCAGTGACAAGGGCTGATCTTCACTGAACTCTCGCACAGAGGCAGAAACAAACTGTTCTAATTTTAGACAAGTCCAATGGTTTGTGACAAATACCAGACAGGGGGATGCAGGATCCAGTGCAAACACTCTGCCCCTCTGAAGTAAATATAAAAGCAAGCCATCCACACACTCTTCATCTAAACTGACAGCAGTAAACGTCAGACATGCGAGAACTCGTTTAAGAATTGCTCCCAGGGTTGCATTTTATCTTTGGCCGTCGTACGAAGAAAACTTTGTGTGGACAACACCAACCTTCGGCAATACGGGACCCAGATCGCCAAGGACAACTGCAACATGACCTTAGCGGTAATCAGGCTAGACTACAGTCTGGGAAACCCATCTTGGAGCTGGTCACAGGAGGAGATTGGAGTAAGCTAGCTTGTACAATCCAACAGAATCCTTACAATGATACATCAAATATTCCTTCTAACCAGGCGAGAGGTTTAGTGCAGGTGAGTGACTTGCGAATATTACTAACTAGCTTGAGGAATGGTGGGTGTTTGGGGGAGGGGTAAAGGATGCATTTTGGATGGCAGGGCGGCGGGGGCGGAGGGGGGGGGGGGGGGGGGGGGGGAGTTCCTTTATTGGATGAACAATTTGGTTACAGAGTTTGTGGCAGCAGTTGGAGTATTTTTATGATGATCTGCTGCTTCCAAGCCATAAATATATTGTTCTTAGAAGTAAAGTTAAAGTTTGAAAGTTTAGTTATTAGTGTCACAAGTAGGCTTATATTAACACCGCAATGAAATTACTATGAAAATCCCCTAGCCGCCACACTCATGCGCCTGTTCGGGTGCATGGAGGGACAATTTAGCATGGCCAATGCACCTAACCAGCACGTCTTTCGGACTGTGGGAGGAAACCAGAGCACCCGGAGGAAACCCATGCAGATACGGGGAGAACGTGTAAACTCCACACAGATAGTGACCTGAGCCAGGAATCGAACCCGGGTCCCTGGTCTTTGAGGCAGCAGTGCTAACCTGGTCTGGCCTACATGTGACTCCAGACCCACAGCAATGTGGTTGACTCTCAACTGCCTTTGGGCAACTAGGGATGGGCTATAAATGTTGGCCCAGCCAGCGACGCCCATGTCCCACAAATGAATTTTAAAAAAATTACATTCCAGAAAGTAGAAATTAAAATTGTGTAAGCTCTCCTCAAAATCTAACCCTTGAAGCCCCGAAAACATTTTGGTGAACCTGCATTGAAATCCTTCCAAGACCAATATAACCTTTCAAAGGTGCAATGCCCAGAGCTGTACGTTAGTACTCCAAATGTGGTCTGACCAGAGCTTTCTGTATGGCTGTATGAATCTGGAGGAGAAATGTCCTCTGCTATATTAATATGGCCGGCCTGAAAGCTGGACACATTTCACACTGTTTATCACTGGTCCCCCTACAAATTGAGAGGTTAAATGTGCAGACAATGGACTTTCCTTTAAAATTGCAATCTGTAGACTACAAATATTGCATTTATAGAGTGCTTTTCACAACCATCAGATGTCCACGGTGGCACAGTGGTTAGCGCCGCTGCCTCACAGCACCAGGGACCCGGGTTCGATTCCCGGCTTGGGTCACTGTCTACGCGGAGTCTGCATGCTCTCCCCGTGTCTGCCTGGGCTTCCTCCGGGTGCTCTGGTTTCCTCCCACAGTCCAAAGATGGGAGGATTAGGTGGATTGGCCGTGCTAAATTGACCCGAGTGTCAGGGGGACTAGCTGGGATGAATGCATGGGGTTATGGGGATAGGGCCTGGGTGGGATTGTGGTGGGAGCGGGCTCGATGGGCCGAATGGCCTCCTTCTGCACTGTAGGACTCTATGAATCCCAAAGTACCTCACAACCAACTGTAGTTATTGCTATAATGTAGGAAATATAGCAGCAAATTTGCGCAGAGCAAGCTGCCACAAACAACAGTGTGATAATGAGCAAATTATCTGTTCTTTTTGTGTGTGATGCTGATGTGAAGAGTGTCCCCGCTGCTGTTTTGAAATAGTGCCATGGGATCTTTTACAACCACCCGCGAAGGGTTGACCGGGCCTTGGTTTCATCTGAAAGGTGACACCTCCAGCGGTGTGGCACTCCCTCAGCACCGCACAGGAATGTCAACCTAGTGCTCAAACCCTGACGTGGGACTTTTGAATCCAGAAGCTTGTGACTCAGAAGTGGCAGTGATATACACTGAGCCATGGTTGGCACTTACACAGGAAGCAGAATAGAAAAACAGAATGAAAACAGCATCAGGCAGCACAGGAGTCCATTTGGCCCATTGTGTCTGTGCTGGTCCTTTGAAAAAGAAATCCAATTATCCCACTCCTGCCAAAATTAGTTGACTTCCTCACGAAAGCTGCTTAATTCTCATCTTAATCCTCCCAGTAACAGAACATGTATTTATTATACATCCTTATTTCAGTCAATGCGAGGAATTATTCTAAGGTTTGACTGAGTTCAAACTTGGGTTTTTATTTGTACTCAATTATAGAGTCATAGAGGTTAATAGCATGGAAACAGGCCCTTCGGCCCAACTTGTCCATGCTGCCCAGTTTTTACCATTAAGCTAGTCACCCAGGGCCCCTGGTCCTGTGAGGCAGCAGGGCTAACCACTGGGCCACCGTGGGAGCTTGGTGTGTGAAACGGAATCAGACAGCCCAGGGTTGACCTGAGATTGTGAAAGGCATCATATGAATGCAAGTCTTTAACTGAGGGAGTGCTGCACTGTCAGAGGTGCCGTCCTTCAGATGAGACGTGGAGACGTGGATGTAGGGGTTTACTTAGACAATTATGAACAATAAAATTAAGTTTCTGCCCCACTTTAGTTAAGAAAGTTCACCAATGCCCCTACTTTCTCAGAAGACTAAGGATATTTGGCATGTCAGCTACGACTCTCACCAACTTTTACAGATGCACCATAGAAAGCATTCTTTCTGGTGTATCACAGCTTGGTATGGCTCCTGCTCTGCCCAAGATCGCAAGGAACTACAAAACTACGAAAGCCCAATCCATCACGCAAACCAGCCTCCCATCCATTGACTCTGTCTACATTTCCCGCTGCCTCGGCAAAGCAGCCAGCATAATTAAGGACCCCACACACCCCGGACATTCTCTCTTCCACCTTCTTCCGTCGGGGAAAAGATACAAAAGTCTGAGGTCACGTACCGACCGACTCAAGACCAGCTTCTTTCCTGCTGCTGTCAGACTTTTGAATGGACCTACCTTGCATTAAGTTGATCTTTCTCTACACCCTAGCTATGACTGTAACACTACATTCTGCACTCTCTCGTTTCCTTCTCTATGAACGGTATGCTTTGTCTGTATAGCGCGCAAGAAACAATACTTTTCACTGTACGTTAATACATGTGACAAAGTAAATCAAATCAAACCTATCAGATCTCACAGGTCAGGTTTAAAAATATTTATTAATACAGTATTATATACTAGAAAATGATTCATTTCCATTCAACTAACTTCGTGCCTAGTCTCAGCATCCCTGATCATTCCTTCCAATCGCAATGTTCCCCAGTGCTGATTGCTGCCTGCTAGTCCATGCGGGTAGCCCGGTGCAGACTGAATCTGAACATCGCACAAACAGAGACACTTCCTTCTGTTACTCTCAGCTATTCCTATTTGTTCCATTGTCAAGAAAATCATTTCCTGTGGGGCTTATTTGGTTACACACACCGACGCTTCACAGAACAACACTGGCACTGAACCCTGCCCCTAACGCTGCACAGACTCTGCATCCAAAGAACAAAGAACAGTACAGCGCAGGAACAGGCCCTTCGGCCCATCAGGTCTGTGCCGACACAGATGCCTTTCTAATCTAATATTTTCTTGCCTCTACTTGGTCCTCATCCCTCTATTCCCTGTCCATTCTATCCGGATGACTCTTGAACGTTGTTATAGAATCTGCTTCCACCACCTCCTCCGGTAGTGCGTTCCAGGCATTCACCACCCTCTGTGTGAAAAACTTTCCCCATACATCTCTTTTAAACTTTCCCCTCTCACTTTCAACCTACACCCCCGAGTAATTGACCCTTCAACCCTGGGAAAAAGATTCTGACTATTCACTCTATTCAAACCTGTCATAATCCTGTAAACCTCTATCAGTCCCCCTCATCCTCCGACGCTCCAATGAAAACAATCCAAGTTTGTTCAACCTTTCTTCATAGTCCATATCCTCCAAACCAGGCAACATCCTGGTAAATCTCTCCTGCATTCTTTCTGATGCATCAACATCCTTCCAGTAGTGTGGCGACCAGAACTGTACACAATACTCCAAATGCAGCCTAACCAATGTCTTATACAGCTGCAACATGATTTCCAATTCCTACTCCCTGAGAAATGAAGGCCAGCATGCCATACGCCTTCTTGACCACCTTGTCCACCTGAGTTGCCACCTTCAGGGAACTGTGGATCTGCACACCTAGATCCCTCTGTATGCTAATATTTCTAAGGGCTCTACCAGTTACTGTATACTTTCCTTCTGCAGTAGACCTTCCAAGTTGCATCATCTCACATTTGTCTGGGTTAAATTCCAGCTGATTTATATCCTGCTGTATCCTCTGACAATCCTCCTCACAATCCGTTACTCCCCCAATTTTTATATCACCTGCAAATTTACTAATCAGACCATCTACATTTTCCTCTAAATCATTTATATATTACAAACAGGCCCCAGCACTAATCCTTATGGAACCCCGCTTGTTACAGACCTCCAGTTAGAAAAGTACCCTTCCACTGTTATTCTCTGCTTTCTATGCCCAAGCCAGTTTTGTATCCATCGTACCAGCTCACCTCGAATCCCATAAGACTTCACCTTCTGTAAAGCCTTTACTGAAGTCCATGTATACAACATCCACTGCCCTGCACCGGTCAATTTTTTTTCTCACTTCCTCAAAGAACTCAGTCAAGTTTGTGAGACATGACCTCCCCTTCGCAAAACCATGCAGCCTATCGCTAATAAGCTTATTCTCTTCCAGATGTGAGTACATCCTGTCTCTAAGAATCTTCTCCAATAATTTCTCCATCACTGATGTAAGGCTCACAGGCCTGTAATTTCCCGGTTTGTCTCTTCTGCCTTTCTTAAACAGAGGAACAATGTTAGCTACTCTCCAATCCTCTGGTACCTTGCCTGTGGCTAAAGAGGATACAAAGATTTTGGCCAAGGCCTCAGCAATTTCTTCCCTTGCCTCTCTCAGTATTCTGGATTAGACATTATCTGGCCCTGGGGACTTTTTATTAGTATTTTTTATAATGTTTCTGTTTCAGTGTATTTTCAGTTGCAATTATTTCTCCTTTTTGAGAACTGTCACAGTTCAGACGTAGGCTATTGCCTGTTCTGTAGCAAGCTATAATTCATAGAGGTTATTAATAGAGCTAATAAACCTCCAAAGCTCCTCCCTTTTTATCTCAACAGGTCCTAGAATGTCAACATCCTCCTTTCTACACTCACCATCCACCACATCCTCCTCCTTTGTGAATACTGGTGCAAAGTACTTGTTAAGGACCTCACCCACTTCATCTGGCTCCACACACAAATTCCCTTCACTGCCCTTGAGAGCAACTGCCCAATCCCCCAATCCACTGACTGAAACCCCGTAACACTACACAGACTCTACACCCACTGAGAGTAATCCCCCAACTCTGAACTCCCTCCCAGGGCTGCACAGACTCTACACCCACCAAGAGTAACCCCACAACACTGAACCCTAAACACAGAACCCCCAACCCAGCATCCCGACACAGCACAGAACAAAACAGCATCCCCGTCCCTGCACCTACCCACCCTGCACCCCTGACCCTGCACCCCTGACCCTGCACACCTGCACTTTACCCACCCACACTGCACCCCAACACTGCACCCCTACATTTTACCCACCCACACTGCACCCCAACACTGTACCCCAACACTGCACCCCAACACTGTACCCACAACACTGCACCCCAACACTGTACCCACCCACACTGCACCCCAACACCGTACCCACCCACACTGCACCCCAACACCGTACCCACCCACACTGCACCCCAACACCGTACCCACGCACACTGCACCCCAACACTGTACCCACCCACACTGCACCCCAACACTGTACCCACCCACACTGCACCCCAACACCGTACCCACCCACACTGCACCCCAACACTGTACCCACCCACACTGCACCCCAACACCGTACCCACCCACACTGCACCCCAACACCGTACCCACCCACACTGCACCCCAACACCGTACCCACCCACACTGCACCCCAACACTGTACCCACCCACACTGCACCCCAACACTGTACCCACCCACACTGCACCCCAACACCGTACCCACCCACACTGCACCCCAACACTGTACCCACCCACACTGCACCCCAACACCGTACCCACCCACACTGCACCCCAACACTGTACCCACCCACACTGCACCCCAACACTGTACCCACCCACACTGCACCCCAACACCGTACCCACGCACACTGCACCCCAACACTGTACCCACCCACACTGCACCCCAACACCGTACCCACCCACACTGCACCCCAACACTGTACCCACGCACACTGCACCCCAACACTGTACCCACCCACACTGCACCCCAACACTATACCCACCCACACTGCACCCCAACACCGTACCCACGCACACTGCACCCCAACACTGAACCCACCCACACTGCACCCCAACACTGTACCCACGCACACTGCACCCCAACACTGAACCCACCCACACTGCACCCCAACACTGTACCCACGCACACTGCACCACAACACTGAACCCACCCACACTGCACCCCAACACCGTACCCACGCACACTGCACCCCAACACTGAACCCACCCACACTGCACCCCAACACTGTACCCATGCACACTGCACCCCAACACTGAACCCACCCACACTGCACCCCAACACTGTACCCACGCACACTGCACCCCAACACCGTACCCACGCACACTGCACCCCAACACTGTACCCACCCACACTGCACCCCAACACTGTACCCACCCACACTGCACCCCAACACTGTACCCACCCACACTGCACCCCAACACCGTACCCACGCACACTGCACCCCAACACTATACCCACCCACACTGCACCCCAACACCGTACCCACGCACACTGCACCCCAACACTGTACCCACCCTCACTGCACCCCAACACTGTACCCACCCACACTGCACCCCAACACTGTACCCACCCACACTGCACCCCAACACTGTACCTACCCACACTGCACCCCAACACTGTACCCACCCACACTGCACCCCAACACTGTACCCACCCACACTGCACCCCAACACTGTACCCACCCACACTGCACCCCAACACCGTACTCACGCACACTGCACCCCAACACTATACCCACCCACACTGCACCCCAACACTGTACCCACCCACACTGCACCCCAACACTGTACCCACCAACACTGCACCCCAACACTGCACCCCAACACTTTTACACAGAGGGTGGTGGGGGCCTGGAATGCGCTGTCGGGCAAGGTGGTGGAGGCGGACACACTGGGAACGTTTAAGACTTATCTAGACAGCCACATGAATGGAGTGGGAATGGAGGGATACAAAAGAATGGTCTAGTTTGGACCAGGGAGCGGCACGGGCTTGGAGGGCCGAAGGGCCTGTTCCTGTGCTGTATTGTTCATTGTTCAGTTACACTCCGGAAGCGACTGAGTCTTCACCTGCACCAGCCGAGCACAAACTCACAGTGACGTACCACACCTGCAATCTGTATTTATTAAAGCACGGGCAGGGAGTGCCCGGAATGTGACCCAATGACAATGAGGGAATGATGATGTGTCTCCAAGTTGGAATGGTGCGTCATTGAGAGGACGGCCGTTCACATGTAGCTACTTCCCAATTACAAACTAAAATCACAACCAAAACCGACTGGCAACTGCAAACCGGAAGATATTTTCCCACAGCTTCATTTCTCCTTTGTAAATTGTACTGGGCGGTATGCTTTGGGTGCCTGTCAGGCGAATGCGGCCTCTGTCCCTGAGGAGAGTGAGTTGACTAAAATAAAATTAGTTAATTAAAATGTGAAACCTATGGCTTCGCCCCATACAACCCTCAGCCCTCACACAACACCCTCCCCCTCAGAAATCCCTGGCACCATGGATTTGCTGAATCCCACACATAAGGGACGCAACCTTTCCAGAAGAAAACTAAGTGTCCAACGGGCGGGAGGATTACAGCGCCACGTAAACACAAAAACAAACTCAGCAATGTACTGAGGGGAAAGAAATCTTTAAAGGCTTGCAAGTTAATGAGGGAATTTTGAATCATTGTTTGTGACAAAAAATTGACTTCTTTATTATTGATCCATTTAGAAAACATGAACACACAGGCACACGTGTAAAATGACTTCAATATCTACTTCAGGTATCTAAATTTCAGGTGAATTTGGACCAAAATCTTTCACTCGCACACAGGCAAGTGGGAACTGCAGTAATTTGTACTGTGAGCTCCCCCCTCCCCCATCCAATAACCACTGATCATTTGCAGCCTCTTCACGCCCCATCACTTTTTTTTCTATTCATTCGTGGGACATGGGCGTCGTTGGCTGGCCATCATTTGCATCTCCACATCATCATTCGTTGCCCATTCCTAGTCACCCTTGGAGGGCAGTTGAGGGTGTAGGGCGGCACGGTAGCACAGTAGGGCGGCACGGTAGCACAGTGGTTAGCACTGCTGCTTCACAGCTCCAGGGTCCCGGGTTCGATTCCCGGCTCGGGTCACTGTCTGTGTGGAGTTTGCACATTCTCCTCGTGTCTGCGTGGGTTTACTCCGGGTGCTCCGGTTTCCTCCCACAGTCCAAAGATGTGCGGGTTAGGTTGATTGGCCAGGTTAAAAATTGCCCCTTAGAGTCCTGGGATGCGTAGGTTAGAGGGATTAGCGGGTAAATATGTGGGGGTAGGGCCTGGGTGGGATTGTGGTCGGTGCAGACTCGATGGGCCGAATGGCCTCCTTCTGCACTGTAGGGTTTCTATGATTCTATGAGTGTCGACCACATTGCTGTGGCTCTGGAATCACGTGTAGGCCAGACCAGGTAAGGACGGCAAATTTCCTTCCCAACGGGACATTAAGAACATAAGAACTAGGAGCAGGAGTAGGCCATCTGGCCCCTCGAGCCCGCTCCGCCATTCAATAAAATCATGGCTGATCTTTTCATGGACTCAGCTCCACTTACCCGCCCGCTCACCATAACCCTTAATTCCTTGACTGTTCAAAAATTTATCTATCCTTGCCTTAAAAACATTCAATGAGGTAGCCTCAACTGCTTCACTGGGCAGGGAATTCCACAGATTCACAACCCTTAGTGAACCAGATGGGTTTTTCCGACAATGGCTTCATGGTCATCAGTAGATCCTTAATTCCAGATAATCACTTGTCAAAATAGCAGCTTAAGAAAGACTATCCTTGCCGTAGAGGGAGGTCAGCAAAGGTTCACTAGACTGATTCCTGGGGTGGCAGGATTGTCGGATGAGAGAGATTGGGTCAACTGGGCCCGTATTCTAAACTGGAGTTTAGAAGAATGAGAGGGAGATATCATTGAGACGTATAAAGTTCTCTCAGAGCTGGACCGACTGGATGCAGGGATATTGTTTCCTTTGGCTGGAGGGTCTAGAATAAGGGGGTCACAGTCTCAGAATGCAGGATGGGCCATTTAGGACTGAGATGAGGAGAAGTTTCTTCACTCAAGATGGTGGTGAACCTGTGGAATTCTCTGCCACAGAAAGCTGTGGAGGCCAAATCACTGAATGTATTTAAGGAGGAAATAGATTTCTAAACTCTAAGGGTGTCGAGGAGTACGGGGAGAATGGGAGCGTGGTGTTGAGATAGAGGATCAGCCATGATCATGATGAACAGGCTTGAAGGGTCGAATGTCCCACTCCTGCTCCTATTTTCAATGTTGATTTGATTTGATTTATTATTGTCACATGTATTCACAGTGAAAAGTATTGTTTCTTGCTCGCTATACAGACAAAACATACCGTTCATAGAGAAGGAAAGGAGAGAGTGCAGAATGTAGTGTTATAGTCATAGCTAGGGTGTAGAGAAAGATCAACTTAATGCGAGGTAGGTCCATTCAAAAGTCTGACAGCAGCAGGGAAGAAGCTGTTCTTGTGCCGGTTGGTACGTGATCTCAGACTTTTGTATCTTTTTCCTGACGGAAGAAGGTGGAAGAGAGAATGTCCGGGGTGTGTGGGGTCCTTAATTATGCAGCTGTTTTTCCGAGGCAGTGGAAAGTGTAGACAGAGTCAATAGATGGGAGACTGGTTTGATGGATTGGGCTACATTCACGACCTTTTGTAGTTTCTATGTTTTAAACCACACAGATGTAATGCTGACAATCACTATATTAAGAATAAGGTTCTTTAAAATCATGAGACAAGTCAACATACTCAGCTGCTGCAAGGAGCTGCCAATCATTGGATCCCATAATAGAGGAGGCCATTCAGCCCCTCTAGCACGGGGCTTTGGAGAGGTGGAGAGGGGGCGGGTACATCACATTACTGCCACCAGAGTGAGATAATTTTTCCATTTTCCCCGTGCAGGGGTCCGAGTTCACTTTTGTTCACGGAGATGTTGGGCCCGATTTTACCAACAATTTGCGCCCGTTTTCGGGCGCGAAATCGTGGTAAAGTCGGGTATGAGGCCTTTATCGCATTTGCATGCACTTAAATTGAATTAATGAACTGCCCGCCCAACTCTCTCAGCATTTCCCCCTTTACCACCGCGTTTACCAATCCGGAACCGTGCTTTTAGGGACCTGCTGAATAAAAGTCTGAGTCGGGCGCTCCAGCCTCTGAAGAGCGCGTTCAGTGTTTCCAATGGCTCCCTGACTCAGATCAGTGGTGGGGGCGGGGGTGGAGGCGGATCAGATCATTCTCTGGTTGGAGGGGGGAGGAGGGGAGTGAGGTCAGATCGTTGTCTGTTTGAGAGGAGGGAGGAGGAGGAGGTGGGTCAGATGTATCTCTGGTGGTGGCGGGGGGGGGGGGGGGAGGGCCGATCGTTGCCTGGTGGTGGGGGGGAGGAGGTGGGTCAGATGTTCTTCTGGAGGGGAGGGGGAGTGAGGCCAGGCCATTCTCTGAGGGGGGGGGGGAGTGAGGCACGTTCGTTGTCGGGGGGTGTGGGGGGAGTGAGGCCAGACCGTTGTCTTGTGGGGGGGGGGGGGGAGAGGGAGGTGGGTAAGATGTATCTTGAGGGGGGGGAGATGGATCTCTGGTGGGGGGGGGCAGATGGATCTCTGGTGGGGGGCGCAGATGGATCTCTGGTGGGGGGGGGGCAGATGGATCTCTGGTGGGGGACAGGGGGGTCCACTGCCACTCTGTGGGCGCTCGGTAGGGGGGAAGGGGGACAGGGGTGGCGATCGGTCTGGGGAGTGGGGGGGTGGATAAGGGGGGCAGCGATGCGTGTGTGTGTCCCCCTTACCCACCCCCCCACTACCCACACACATCACTGCCCCCCTTATCCACACCCCCACTACCCACACACATCACTGCCCCCCATATCCACCCCCTCCATTACCCACACACATCACTGCCCCCCTTATCCACTCCCCCACTACCCACACACATCACTGCCCCCCCTTATCCACCCCCCACTACCCACACACATCACTGCCCCCCTTATCCAACCCCCCACCACACAGACCGATTGCCACCCCCGCCCCCCCTTCCCCCAACCGATCGCCCGCAGAGTGGCAGTGGACCCCCCTGCCCCCCCCACCAGAGATCCATCTGCCCCCCCACCAGAGATCCATCTGCCCCCCCCACCAGAGATCCATCTGCCCCCTCCCCCACCAGAGATCCATCTGCCCCCCCACCAGAGATCCTTCTGCCCTCCCCCGAGATACATCTTACCCGCCTCCCTCCACCCCCGCCCCCCCCCCCCCCCCCGAGATACACCCTCGCTCCTGCTTTTCGCTCCCAGGCTCGGGAGCGATCTGACGCAGGCGCGCTTTTTCCAATTGTTTTCTAACTGCGCATGCACAGTTCAGAGCTCCGATCGTTGCGGCCGCACTAAGCCCCGCCCACAACGCGAATGGGACTGGAGGTGGATGAAAGCGTATGGGGGCGCCTGAAAGCAGATTTCTAAGTCGGATCTGTACTACGCCCAGATTCGGCACTTAGAATGAAAATGGTCAAATCGGGCCCGTTGTGTCAGCTAAACTCAGCACGTCCCTGCCGTTCTTTGCTAATTGTATATTAATTGTGTGTCTAATTGCATTCAGGTGCTCGGCATTAACCAGGATTCACCTGGGCTCACACGGGAACAAACTCAAACTCTGCTCGTTGGGGTTGAAGCTGCGTGTTGTTAAAAATGTGGACTGTCCCCGTCCCAGGCCAAGACAGGGGGCTCCATTTCCCACAGGCCCAAGTGTTCTGGGCATGTGCAGAGCGCGGCAGAGTGACAGGCCACACATGCTCCGTCTGTGTTTTGTTTTTTTCAGTTAAAGGGTTGAGTCATCCAGGACATCAGGGGTGCGTCCATTACTGAGCCACTGGTAACGAGGCAAAGATAAAGAGAGGCGCGAAGAGAGAATATATATTTCAGAAAGTGGTCACAGAATCTTACATAAAAGAAGGCTGCCATTTGGCCCATCATCCACTTCCGTGTCAGCCCTTTAAAAGAGCTAAGAGAAAGAAAGCCTTGCATTTCTATAGCGCCTTTCGTGACCACCAGTTGTCTCAAAGCGTTTTATAGTCAATTCAGTGCTTTTTGCAAGTGTAGTCACTGTTGCAGACAAGGAGGCCTCATGGTGCAGTGGGTAGTGTCCCTACTGCTGGGCTAAAAGCTCTAGGTTCAAGTTCCATCTGATGGCCACAGAAGATGCGTGCATAATGTGGGCAAATAGGTTGACTATCTGCCTGTAAATCTTCCCCACACCCACTAATGCTAGACGGTTAACAGTGGGAGAGTTCCCTGGCTAGCCATACTGCAGAAGGAAAGGGCAAACCACTGCGGTACTATGCCAGCTGTAGACATGTCCAATGGAAGTCCATGGTCGGCAATGCCCTCTGAGGGCACAGTGCTTGAGGGAGGAGAGGCAGCCACTGTCGTACTGGGGCAACCAACTTGTACACAGTAAACTCTCACAAAACAGCAATGTGATAATGATCAGATAGCCTCTTTGTTGTGATGTTGACAGAGGGGTAACTATTGGTTGAGACACCAGGAGGAACTCCGCTACTTATCAAATGCGGTTTTTTATTAACCTCCACCTAAGCAGGTGGATGGAACCGGTTAAATGTCTCATCCGAAAGACAGTATCTCCGGCACTGCAGCACCTCTTCAGTTCTACACCGGAGAGTCAATAGATTTTTGTGCTCATGTTCCCTGGAGTGAGACTTGAGTAGAGGAATTAGGAGCAGAAGTAGGCAGTTCAGCCCTTCGAGCCTGCTCCGCCATTCAATCAGATCTTGGCTGATCGCTCCCTGCTCTCAAATCCACCTTCCCACCTGTTCCCTACATCCCTTTAACCCATTTTTCAAAATCAGAAATATATCTATCTCCTTCTTGAAACTGTTTAACGATTCAGACTCCACCGTGCTCTGGGGCAGTGAGTTCGACAAATTCACCCCCCTCTGCGAGAAGTAGTTCCTCCTCATCTCAGATTTAAATCTACCGCCTTACAACCTATAACCTGTGACCAGGAACCAGGAACTTTTTAATCCAGCAGCAAGAGGGAGCCACTCAGCTGACACTCAAATTAGCCCTCTCACCCTTTCCCCATTGCTCCAGTAAACTTTCCTTTCCAAGGTCTATAAAATAATGAGGGGCGTACATCAGCTAGATAATCAACATCTTTTCCCAAAGGTAGGGGAATCTAAAACTAGAGGGCATAGGTTTAAGGTGAGAGGGGAGAGATACAAAAGGGTCCAGAGGGGTAGTTTTTTCAGTAAGAAGTCTCACAACACCAGGTTAAAGTCCAACAGGTATATTTGGTAGCACAAGCTTTCAGAGTGTCACTCCTTCTTCAGGTGAGTGAAGAGTTGTGTCACCTGAGGAAGGAGCAGCGCTCCGAAAGCTTGGGCTACCAAATAAACCTGTTGGACTTTAACCTGGTGTTGTGAGACTTCTTACTGTGCTTACCCCAGTCCAACGCCGGCATCTCCACATCGTAATTTTTTCACACAAAGGGTGGTGAGTGTCTAGAACAAGCTGCCAGAGGCAGTAGTAGAGACGGGTACAATTTTGTCTTTTAAAAAGCGTTTAGAGAGTTATATGGGTAAGATGGGTATCGAGGGATATGGGCCAAATGCTGGCAATTGGGACTAGCTCAGGGGTTTTAAAAAAATGGACAAGTTGGGCCGAAGGGCCTGTTTCCATGCTGTAAACCTCTATGACTCTCCGATTATTTCTCCTGTTCACTTCTGGAAGTTTCTACTGAGTCAGCCTCCGTTGCTGTTTGAATGCAGTGCAGTCCAGATCACAACAACTCGAGCGTTAAAAAAAAGTGTCCTGACCTCACCTCTGGTGCCAATTATCTGAAATCTGTATCTTAAATCTGGTAACTGACCTCCCTGCTAGTGGGAACAGTTTCTCCTTATTTACAAAACCCTTTGTGTCTCCATACGCCACACGGCAATGCCTTTAGGTTAAATTCGCCATCAATGCAACAAAGAAAACCACTCAAACCGCCACTTCAACTCCTCAACAGTTATCGGGTTTTCAATTTCTTTCATATACAATACAGGATAAATCTGCTGCTTCAACTGCGTGGTTTAATTAAGACTCATTGTCAAGATTTGTAAGGTCCTCACATCAAACTCTGAAAGGAGACGCTGAATTAAAAGTCGTGCACAGAATTGGGGGCTTTTTTTTGGTCCAGTTGTTCTCCCCTTAGTAATAGTTTGTTTTATGCTACGCAGCATTTAACTCTTCTCCCCCTCTTATCACTGAGATCTGCCCAGGAGCGATGACCGACCATCCCCCCCCCCCCCCCCCGCAACACGCCCCCCCGCCCCCCCCCCTCACCTCAGTCTCAAAACTGCCAAGGACAAGATGAAATAGAGAAGCTCCATCAATAAATTGGATTGCACATGAGTAAACTCCTCTGTGCAGTTGCTAAGCAATTGCGGTCTGTTTGATTTGATTTCATTTGATTTATTATTGTCACATGTATTAACATACAGTGAAAAGTATTGTTTCTTGCGCGCTATACAGACAAAACATACCGTTCATAGAGAAGGAAGCGAGAGAGTGCAGAATGCAGTGTTACGGTCGTAGCTAGGGTGTGGAGAAAGATCAACTTAGTGCAAGTTAAGTCCGTTCAAAAGTCAGGGAAGAAGCTGTTCTTGAGTGGGTTGGTACGTGACCTCAGACTTTTGTATCTTTTTCCCGATGGAAGAAGGTGGAAGAGAGAATGTCCGGGGTGCGTGAGGTCCTTAATTATGCTGGCTGCTTTGCCGAGGCAGCGGGAAGTGTAGACAGAGTCAGTGGATGGGAGGCTGGTTTGTGTGATGGATTGGGCTACATTCACAACCTTTTGTAGTTCCTTGCGGTCTTGGGCAGAGCAGGAGCCATACCAAGCTGTGATACAACCAGAAAGAATGCTTTCTATGGTGCATCTGTAAAAGTTGGTGAGAGTCGTAGCGGACATGCCAAATTTCCTTAGTCTTCTGAGAAAGTAGAGGCATTGGTGGGCTTTCTTAACTAAGGTGGGGCAGACACTTAATCTTATTGTTCGTAATTGTCTAAGTAAACCCTTACATCCACCTGAGAGGGAAGATGGTGCTTTGGCTCCACGTCTCATCTGAAGGACGGCACCTCTGACAGTGCAGCACTCCCTCAGTTAAAGACTTGCATTCATATGATGCCTTTCACATGTCAAATTTCCTTAGTCTTCTGAGAAAGTAGAGGCGTTGGTGAGCTTTCTTAACTATAGTGTCGGCATGGGGGGACCAGGACAGGTTGTTGGTGATCTGGACACCTAAAAACTTGAATCTCTTTACCCTTTCTACTTCGTCCCTGTTGATGTAGACAGGGGCATGTTCTCCTCTGCGCTTCCTGAAGTCGATGACAGTCTGTGCAGTTTTCATTGGGTTTTGGGTAGAAATATCACGCCATATTTTCAAAGTTGCGACAGTTAATATTAACTCCTAGTGTGTGTTGGAGGAATGATGCAGCAGCTTGCCTTTTAGCTTCAGCAAGGTTATTCTGCTTCCAACTCAGCAGAGCCACACACCGGGATTTTATGGCCATGCTCGTCCCGAAACCGTAAAATCCTGCCTGAGGTCAACGGACCTTCCCATTGTCGGCCCTTCACCCGCTGTGGTGGGCGGGGCGATAATATTCCGGCGCCAGACTCCATATAATTTCCCCACTGTAACTGTTCCAGCTGCATCCATTTATACTCTTTTGGAGGTTAAGCACCTTTCTTTAATAAGGCAATGAACCTAATACTGTAATTGCCAAAGCATGTGCTTACTGATACACTGACAGCAACCTTGGGAAATAACAATATAGGAAATAGGAACAGGGGTAGCCTTTTGGCCCCTCAAGCACAGTGGTTAGCACTGCTGCCTCATAGCGCCAGGGACCCGGGTTCGATTCCCGGCTTGGGTCACTGTCTGTGTGGAGTCTGCACGTTCTCCTCGCGTCTGCGTGGGTTTCCTCCGGGCGCTCCGGTTTCCTCCCACAGTCCAAAGACGTGCTGCTTAGGTGCACTGGCCGTGCTAAATTCTCCGTCAGTGTACCCGAACAGGCGCCGGAGTGTGGTGCCTAGGGGATTTTCACAGTAACCTTCATTGCAGTGTTAATGTCAGCCTACTTATGACTAATAAATAAACGTTAAACTTTACTAGCTTGCTCTGCCTTTCAATAAGATCATGGCCGATCTGACTGTGGTCTTAACTCCACTTTCCTATCTGCTCCCACCACCCCATAACCCTCAAATCCCCTATAAATCAAGAATCTGTCTAACTCAGTCTTGAATATATTCAATGATCCAGCCTCCGCTGCTCTCTAGGTTTGGAGAATTCCACAGACTAAAGATCTCTGAAAGAAGAAATTCCTCCTCGTCTCTGCCTTAAATGGGAAGTCCTCTATTTCTAAACCGTATCCCCTCCTACACTCCCCCACCAGGGGAAACATCATCTCAGCATTTACCCTGAGAATCTTATAATGTTCAATAAGATCGCCTCTCATTCTCCTAAACTCCAATTAATACAGGCCCAACCTGCCCGACCTCCCTCATAAGACAACCCTTTGATTTTTGGAATGAATCTAGTGAACCTTCTCTGAACTAACTCCCACACAAGTATATCCCTCCTTTAGTGAGGAGACTAAAGCTGCATGCAGTACTCTGGGTCTGGTTTCACCAGTGCCTTGTGCAGTTATGGCAAGATTTCCCTGCTCCATCCCCTGCAACAAAGGCCAACATTTCATTTGCCTTCCAAATTACATGCTCTAAATGTGATTCTGGACTTGGATGCAACCTCTGGTCTTTCGCTCACTCCTGGATTCTACCTCAATCCGTGGAGCTCAAGTCCGTGTACTCATTACTCTATTCAACTTACATCTGGATAGCAATGTCGCTGAGATACCCACAGTACAATATCCACAGAACCCAGTGCACATGCCAGAAATCAGGGTTCACCAACTCACACTGGATCCAACTGCTTACCGCTAAGGCAGAGGGAAAACACTAACACTGTTTCACCGCCTGCTTACTCTGGATGCTTTCCGTTCAGGCTGGTATAGAATGTGTTGGTGTCCACATCTAGTTATAATATTGCCTGGTAAGGCTTGAGAAGAATGAAACTGTAAGCCATCCAATTAAAAACGTTTGGGCCACAGGTTAGCAAGACCATTAAAAAAGCAAATCAAGCAAAAGGCTCTGAGAAGGATAGGACTGAAATTAGGTAATTTACGCTAAATCTGTTATTGAACTTTGGTTGACCACACTTAGATACTGGATGCAGTTCTGGTCACCATTGGTCCAAAAGATGTGCTGGTAAGGTGTGCATGTTGTAACACACATTTACATAGCACCTTGTTAAATGTAGTAAAAGACACTTCACAGCAACATTGCATCGAGTTCGACACCGAGCTACATAAACATGAATGTATGAATCTGAACTAGAAATTTATAATGACAGATAAAGTTGTGAACTGAGTTCCGAGATAAGGGCCACGATTCTCCCATCGCGACCCGCACCTTTTCTGGCGGGTCGCGGTGGGAGGCGCGCGTCGCCGGCCTTGTACCGGGATTTGCGCATGTGATGGGAACACATGGGCATCTCCCTGAGCAGGCGAACAGTCGCTGGTCAGACCACGCTGGAAACCGGCGGGAAGGCAGGTAAGTCATTTGAATCTGTTTTTAATCTGTTTTAAATGTATTTTCAATCTAATTATCAGGGACTTTCAGGTCCCGATTGAATCTCCCACCCCACCAGGAGTGCTTCATTCCGGCAGGGTTCAGACATTCGGGGAACAAGCGGGAGACCCCGCTGGAATGAAGGGGGGGCAATCGGGGCCCCCTAGAGGGTCGGGCGGTGGAGAAGTGGCGTTCCCTGGGCATGGGCACCCTGGCAGTGCCAGCCTGAGCCCTTGGCACTGCCCAAGGGGCAAAGTGCCCGTGCGTCTTCCACTTTTGGGAGAATTGCAGTCAAGATTTCTAAATCTTTATTCATGGAAAACCAGTTAATTACACAATTTATGCTCACCAAAATTGATTAAGCCAAAGTAGAACTTCATGCCCATTTAGAGATACCTGGAGGTACCTGGCAGCATGGTGGCACAGTGGTTTGTACTTCTGCCTCACAACGCCAAGGATCCAGGTTCGATCCTAGCCTTGAGTGACTGATTGTGTGAAGTTTGCACATTCTCCCCATGTCTGTGTGGGTTTCCTCTGGGTGCTCCGGTTACCTCCCACAGTCCAAAGATGTGCAGGTTAGGTGGATTGGCCGTGCTAAATTGCCCCTTAGTATCCCAAGATGTGTAGGTTAGGGGGATTAGTGGCGTAAATATGTGGGGCCTATGGGGATAGATGCTCTTTCAGAGAGTGGATACAGACTTGATGGGCTGAATGGCCTCCTTCTGCACAGTAGGGATTCTATGAACTCCATAAACCTTCATCTCAGCCTGAGGGACAAACTCACACAGGAGGCAAAGGTCAAACTTGTGGAAAATGGTTTGAAAATGGTCTGTGCCTAGAGAATCATAGAATCCTACAGTGCAGAAGGAGGCCATTTGGGTCTGCACCAACAATCCTACCCGGGCCCTATCCCCATAACCCCATGCATTTACCCTAGCAGCCCCCCTGACACTAAGGGACAATTTAGCGTGGCCAATCCACCTAACCCACACATCTTTGGAGTATGGGAAAAAACCGGAGCACCCGGAGGAAACCCACGCAGACACGGGGAGAACGTGCAAACTGCACATAGACAGTGACCCGAGCCGGGATTTGAACTCGGGACCCTGGCGCTGTGAGTCAGCAGTGCTAACCACTGTGTTACCGTGCTGCCCATGCGTTTATATGATAATACTCATATAAACATCCAACAATGACAGGCTGGGAAAGGCCAGCTGGTCCGTCAGATCCTCACTGAACGCTCATCGCACGCAGGGACACAATTCTTTGCAAACGTGCTTATTTGCTGCTCTTACTTTTTCTGTGAGCTGACAAACTTAATTGGCAGATAACTGCGAATTGTTTGAATGTCACTTGATCACATCTAATTCCTCCTAAATAAACGAGACATGAATCCATTTCGGATAAACAGGTTAACACAATAGCTGGACCTGCTGGCTGAACATTGCGGGTTCAATCCTTCCTCCAGCCATTTTTTCACATCTTCATTTCCAGAGCAGTCACTGGCCAACATTATGATGTCAATCTAACTGCCATAGAATGGTTACAGCACAGAAGGAGGCCATTTGACCCATTGTGTCTGTGCTAGCTCTCTGTGAGAGCTACTGCTCTGGTCCTATTCCTCTGCTTTTTTCTCTGTAGCCCTCCTCAGATAATTATCCAATTCCCTTCTGAAAGCCCCATGCCTCCAGCACACTCTGGGGCAGTGCATTCCAGATCCTAACCACTCCTGGCATAAAACTGTTTTCCACATGTTACGAGTCTCCTTTTGCCAATAACCTTACATCAATATTCTCTGTTTTGTTAACCCCCTTGCCAATGGAAATGATTCCTCACTAACCAACTGTTAATCCAGAAACTCAGCTAATCCTCTGGGGACCCGGATTCGAATCCCGCCACGGCAGATGGTGGTATTTGAATTCAATAAAAAATATCTGAAATTAAGAATCTACTGATGACCATGAAACCATTGTCATTGTCGATTGTTGGAAAAACCCATCTCGTTCACTAAAGTCCTTTAGGGAAGGAAATCTGCCATCCTTACCCGGTCTGGCCTACATTGACTCCAGAGCCACAGCAATGGGACTGATTCTTAGCCCTCTAATATGGCCTAGCAAGCCACTCAATCTAAGGCCAATTAAGGATGGGCAATAAATGCTGGCCCAGCCTGCGATACCCTTTGCCCCATGAATGACTAAAAAATAATGAATGTGGCAATCTGTGCACAGCAAGATCCCTCAAACAGCAACAGAACAGATGATCAGAATCTGTCTTCAATGGCGTTGGTTGAAGGATAAGTATTACCTGGGACGCTCGGAGAATTCTCCGACACTATTTTGAAATAGTGCCCTGTGATTTTCTAGGTACACCTGGAGAGACAAATGGAAGCTTGGGGTTTAATGTCTCATTTGAAAGGTGGCCCCTCCGGCAGTGCGGCATTCCCTCAGTACCGCACTATAAGCGTCAGCTCACGTGATCAGGCTCTAGGAGGTAGTTTTCAAGCCCATAACCTTCCAGCTCAGGGATGTAGGCACCAGAAACTGACTCTTCAAAAGCCAGAATTAAAAGCAGTCACGAGTAGGGACAAAGGGGGCAGCTGATAATAAGTAAGTGTGGTTGTAAGTAAAAAACAAATAAGAACATAAGAACATAAGAAATAGGAGCAGGAGTAGGCCATCTGGCCCTTCGAGCCTGCCCCGCCATTCAACAAGATCATGGCTGATCTGAAGCGAATCAGTTCCACTTACCCGCCTGCTCCCCATATCCCCTAATTCCCTTATCGATCAGAAAACTATCTACCCGTGATTTAAACATATTCAACGAGGAAGCCTCCACCACTTCAATGGGCAGAGAATTCCAGAGATTCACTACCCTCTGAGAGAAGAAGTTCCCCCTCAACTCTGTTCTGAACCGGCCCCCCCTTATTTTGAGGCTGTGCCCTCTAGTTCTGGTTTCCCTTCTAAGTGGAAAGAATCTCTCCACCTCTACCCTGTCCAGCCCCTTCATTATCTTATATGTCTCTATAAGATCACCCCTCATCCTTCTAAACTCCAACGAGTACAGACCCAATCTGTTTAATCTCTCCTCATAAGCTACACCCCTCATCTCCGGTATCAACCTGGTGAACCTTCTCTGCACTCCCTCCAAGGCCAATATATCCTTTCGCAAATAAGGGGACCAAAACTGCACACAGTACTCCAGTTGCGGCCTCACCAGTGCCTTGTACAGGTGCAGCAAGACCTCCCTGCTTTTATATTCTATCCCCCTCGCGATAAAGGCCAACATTCCATTTGCCTTCTTGATCACCTGCTGCACCTGCAGACTGAGTTTATATGATCCACTCAAAGCAGTTTCCAGCGAGCTATTTTGCAGTTGGGGTATCCGCTGTGAATTGTGAAATGCTCATTTGGGCCTCATATCCATGGAATTTGCCACTATTCAAAACAACTGTTCCTTGTGATGCAAGATGATAAATATTCACTAAGAGCTCAGATTCTACATTAGAAACCTTGTAAATTTTTCATGTCAGTTAATTAAAATGAAAAATACACAGCTTCCGCCCCACACATCCCCAACGCCCCCCTCCCGACACACAACACCACGGATATTCTGTCGCCCCACACCATCATTACCTGATGTCTGCTCCGAGCACATCTCAACGCTGATGAACCCATCAGCACCTGAGCAAGAAATTTCATGCCTCATTCAGGATTTTCTACAAACTGTCGGGGAGGATGGAATCGAGTGACCCATTTTGTACCATTTGCACCTCACTCGAGCGGCAGCGGAATCTAAATTAAAAGCACTTCATTGTGCACCGTCAGAGGGTTTTAAAACAAGTTGATGGTGTCTAATAAAAGACTGATGTGGTGAATCAAATATCTGCAATTTGCTGAACAACAGGAACCAGAATAAATAATTTGATCGCACTTTGTGCCTTTTGGTATTTTTACACAGGACCAGATCTCTACTAACAGTGGGGATGTATTATTGTACTCCAATGCCGATGCTACAATTAAGCCCTCTACTAAACACCTCTACTTTCTCAGACTAAGGAAATTTGGCATATCAGCTATGACTCTCACCAATTTTTACAGATGCAGCATAGAAAGCATCCTTTCTGGATGTATCACAGCTCCTGCTCTGTTCAAGACAGCAAGAAACTACAAAGGGTCGCGCACAAAGCCCAGTCCATCCCGCAAACCAGCCTCCCATCCATTGACTCTACACTTCCCGCTGCCTCGGAAAAACAGCCAGCATAATCAAGGACCCCACGCACCCCGGACATTCTCTCTTCCACTTTCTTCCATCGGGAAAAAGATACAAAAGTCTGAGGTCACATACCAACTGACTCAAGAACAGCTTCTTGCCTGCTGCCGTCAGACTTTTGAATGGACTTACCTTGCATTAAGTTGATCTTTCTCTACACCCTAGCTATGATTGTAACACTACATTCTGCACTCTCTCCTTTCCTTCTCTATGAACGGTATGCTTTGTCTGTATAGCGCGCAAGAAACAATGCTTTTCACTGTATGTTAATACCTGTGACAATAATAAATCAAATCAAACCAGAAAAGGAATTCTGTACAGAGGAACAGGACAGGTCAGTTGAAATGCGATACAAATTGCAAAATCCGTAACATGAAAAAGAATATGCTTTGATAGATGTCTCTAAGATAATGAGCTAGATAAGACCGAGAAGATGTTCTCCACTTGCTGGAGGTAAGCACAGCCCAGGAGTCATCAATTCAAGGGAGTTTTCAATAAATCCAACGGCGAAGGCAAATGAAAGCTCTTTTCCCAGAAAGCGGTTACAATGTGGAACTCACCACCAGGTGGAATGGTTCAGGCGATGGCACAGATATACGAAAGGGGAACTTAGAGAGCGACATGAGGGAGAAAGGATTAGAAGGACTTAATTGGGTTAGATTAAGTAAACATCTGCTGTTTAAGTCTATGTGAGTGGGAAAAAGATACAAAAATCTGAGGTCACGTACCAACTGACTCAAGAACAGCTTCTTCCCTGCTGCCGTCAGACTTTTGGATGGACTTACCTTGCATTAACTATGACTGTAACACTACATTCTGCATCCTTTCCTTCTCTATGAATGGTATGCTTTGTCTGTATAGCATGCAAGAAACAATATTTTTCACTGTATGTTAATGCATGTGACAATAATAAATCAAATCAAATCAAAAGATTTTGTCCATTGGAGATTTCTGCACTGGATGTAAGTGGAAGAGACTAGAGTCCATTGAAATTCTACACCTGGAGTGAATGGGAACAGGTCGGATCCATTGGGATTCTATACAGTGTGTGAATTGGGGAGGTGTTCTGGATCATTGGGAAGAAGTTCTGGATCATTGGGATTCTATATAGAGTGAATCGGGAAGGTGTTTTGTATCATTGGGATTCTATATAGAGAGTGAATTGGGAGTAAGTGGAGGGGGGGCTTTGGTTCATTGCTGAGTTTATAGTATAACAACAGTAATGGTGTGGTTTCGGAGTGCAGGGTTCCAGCCGGGTGTCACTCACAGGGTGCTGTGACCAGCCTCAACAGTAACAGCAGCCTCAGCCTTTACAGGAAGCTGTTACACGATCACATGACAGAGTGGTACACGCTCCGAATAGCCTACCAGCCAATCACCAGCAAACATCAAGGCTTCATCTGAAATCCAGGAGGAGCTGGCTGGTTTTTGTAACATATCCTTTATCCCATCCCAAGTGTAACTGGAAAATCCGATTCATGGACACAGGAATATAAGAATTAAACTAGAGCAAAGATTCCGATGTGAAACTCTCCGATGACTGTCACTGCAATAAAATCATAGAATCGTAGAATCCCTACGGTACAGAAGGAGGCCATTCGGCCCATCCAGACTGCACCGACCACAATCCCACCTAGGCTCTATCCCCATAACCCCATGCATTTACCCTGCTAATCCCCCTGACACTAGGGTCTATTTAGCATGGCCAACCAACCTAACCTGCACACCTTTGGACTGTGGGAGGAAACTGGAGCACCCAGAGGAAACCCACGCAGACACGGGGAGAACGTACAACTCCACGCAGACAGTGACCCATTTTAACCAAAGCTTTGGATAAGAGCCGAGGGTTTCAATAGTTGAGCAACAGGATTGATGGGCCCAATGGCCTCCTTCTGATCTGAAATTTCGATGATAGAATGGCTTTTTCCTTTACTTGGAAATTCCTTCCATCTTTGATGATCCCAAGAGTGTGGAGAAGGTCATGGGGTAAATCTGTAATTCGAATCTGGTTAAACTCAGGCCCACAGTTCTTTTTGAAGAACTGTATCATTTATTAATTTATACACCTCTACAAGATCATCTTTTAGCTGTTTCCTCTCAAGGCTGACAGGCCCAAGATTTCACAGGCCCTGATTTTACCGGCACCGAAATCAGGGTGGGCGAGGTTCTGAGAACGGCATTCTCCATTGGCCTCGGGCGAATGTTCCAGTAAAATTCCGGCCACGGTATCTGTCGTCATAACTGGGGCACATTGGCAATAAAGATTGGTGTCTCGGTTACCCCTTGAACTGTGCCTAGGGCTTGAACACCTCAGTGAGCAGATGCACCATTCAAAGTGGAGTCAAAACAGAACGTGATTCCCTGTTTACACTCAAACAGACAGGCTGAGGTTCAACACTGTGAGGCTGAGACGCGCAAACAATGAAAATTTCCCTTTTAATTCCCTCCAAGGAATAAGTAAGTTCTGTAACAAATTCTGAATTAAAATTAGGTGGTGTTTTAAAAAGGCACTTTATCAATGTCACAAAATCTAGCCAATTATCGCAACTCAGCAAGAAAGGCTCCACCACGTCCTCGCCAGTCACCTATTGCAGCTTAGCAGCTTCCCCGTCACACACTCTGAAATGATTCCCGTGATCTACATTCATTGGGAGGCTGAAGAATCCAGAGCTACCCACCAGCCACCTGCCTGGCTCGCAGTGTAGACCACACGGTGTTTGGGTGGGCTGCTGGAAATTTCTCAGCTCGAAACCGGACCAGAATCGCCCGAGACCAGCCGGTCATGGAGAGTTGTTGGCGTTTGGGCGGGCATTTACCGAGAAGCTGGCTGTGGTATCAAAGCTCGGAGCGACTTGCCTTTTAGAATGGACGCCACTCTTGACTGATCTACATTTGTATCTTACAGCATGAGAGGTTCAGTCCCAAAGGTTAATCTTGGAAGAAAGACGAAGGAATCTTGGAAGACTAAGGAAATTTGGCATGTCAGCTACGACTCTCACCAACTTTTACAGATGCATCATAGAAAGCATTCTTTCTGGTTGTATCACAGCTTGGTATGGCTCCTGCTCTGCCCAAGACCGCAAGGAACTACAAAAGGTCGTGAATGTAGCCCAATCCATCACACAAACCAGCGTCCCATCCATTGACTCTGTCTACACTTCCCGCTGCCTCGACAAAGCAGCCAGCATAATTAAGGACCCCATGCACCCTGGGCATTCTCTCTTCCACCTTCTTCCGTCGGGAAAAAGATACAAAAGTTTGAGGTCACGTACCAACCGACTCAAGAACAGCTTCTTCCCTGCTGCCATCAGACTTTTGAATGGACCTACCTTGCATTAAGTTGATCTTTCTCTACACCCTAGCTATGGCTGTAACACTACATTCTGCACTCCCTCCTTTCCTTCTCCATGAACGGTATGCTTTGTCTGTATAGCGCGCAAGAAACAATACTTTTCACTGTATGTTAATACATGTGACAATAATAAATGAAATGAAATGAAATGAAATGAAATCAAATCAAATCAAAACATGAGAGGTTCAGTCCTAAAGCTTAATCTTGGAGTTGCATCAGCAAAAAACAGAAAAATAATATCTCAGTGTTCTAACTGAAATGTATAAAACTCTTAAGGAATTAGTCAGGGTGAGGCCGTCTGCGCTTGGCTGGTTTGCCCAGTGGCTATTTAACAGCTGCTGGGCATTTAATTGTCCTGAGGTGGACCTTCTGCCCCCATTGGAGAGGAAGTCCCACCTCTGATAGTTGCTGGCCAATCAAATGGACAGCAAATCTCTTGTCTCAGCAGTGCCCCTGCAAGTGGTGGCCATTGCTGAGATTGCAAGCAGTCCCCTTGAGAAGAGGAACCAGGAGCCCAGATGACAGTGAGCCCAGGGTCACATTGCAACCAGGTTGGTGGGCTCTGGGGAAGGGGTGCGAAGCCGGGATCAACCGCGAGGGGGTGCGGGTGAGTAGAATTGCAGGGGGTAAGGAATATCTGGGATGGCAGGGGTGTCCTCTGATGGGCAAAGGGTCACAAAATACGAGGCGCAATTAATTAAATAAATTTGGAATAAAAATCTAATGTCAGTAATGGTGACCAGATTGAGGGCGACATGATGGCACAGTGGTTGGCACTGCTGCCTCACAGTGCCAGGGACCCAGGGTTGATTCCCGGCTTGGGTCACTGCCTGTGTGGAGTTTGCACATTCTCCCCGTGTCTGCGTGGGTTTCCTCCGGGTGCTCCAGTTTCCTCCCACAGTCCAAAGATGTGCTGGTTAGGTGGATTGGCCATGCTAAATTGCCTCTTAGTCTCAGGGGGATTAGCTAGGGTAAATGCATGGGGTTATGGGGATAGGGGCTGGGTGGGATTGTAGTCGGTGCAGACTCGATGGGCCAAATGGCCTCCTTCTGTACTGTCGGATTCTATGGTTCTATGAAGATTGTCCTAAAAACCCATCTGGCTCACTAAATGCCTTAAGGGAAGGCAATTTCCATCCTTACCCAGTCTGGGCCTACACATGACTGCAAGACCACAGCAATGTGGCTGACTCTTTGCTGCTCTCTGAAATGGCCCAGCAAGCCACTCAAGCATCAAGAAGGTGGATCACAGCCACCTTCTCAAAGGGCAATCCGGGATGTGCAGAAAACGCTGGCCTTGCCAACGATGCCCACACCCCTCAGGGCATAAAATCAAGAGATTGCCAAGCAAGTGTGAGCCCCAGTCTGGAGAGTGAAGGGGGTGCTGTAAACAAGCAAGGGTTAAGCACTTTAGGGAATCATGGAATCATACAGCGCAGAAGAGGCCCTTCAGCCCATCAAGTCTGTACCGAAACATTAGAAACACCTGAACTCCCACTTAATCCCATCTGCCAACCCTGGATGTTATGATGTGCCAAGTGTTCATCCAGATTCTTTGTAAAGGATGTGAGGGAACCTGCCTCCACCACCCTCCCAGGCAGCGCATTCCGTCACCGCCCACTGGGTAAAGAAGTTTTTCCTCACATCCCACCTAAACCTCCCGCCCCTCACCTTGAACCAATGTCCCCTCGTGACTGACCCTTTAACTCAGGTTAAACAGTTGCTCCTTATCCACTCTGTCCATGTCTTTCATAATCTTGTACACCTCGATGAGGTCGCCCCCTCAGTCTTCTCTGCTCCAACGAAAACAACCTAAGCCTATCCAACCTCTCTTCATAGCTTAAATGTTCCATGCCAGGCAGCATCCTGGTGAACCTCCTCTGCACCCCCTCCAGTGCAACCACATCCTTCTGATAAGGCGGTGACCAGAACTACACACAGAACTCTAACTGTGGCCTCACCAAAGTGAGGAAAGGGAGGAATCTAAAAGATAATGCACAATATCCTACTAATGAATAGATACTGTATACGGCTAGACCAGAAACTAGCTGCACGGATGACAATGTCCAATTAATACCTGCACATCTTACCACTGGCATCTGATATTAATCCTAGGAGACCAACAGCAGAAATAAGTCAAACTCATCGAGTATCAGACAATTAATCAAATGAAATAGCAAACCTTGCAACGTTCGGATTCTGTAATGTGGTACAAGAGCCTCTGCAGGTTATAATTGAAGAGCCAAACACCGTATAATATTATGCTAACTGACAGCAAGATTAATTATTGTATATTGTATCATTTAATGACCCTCATTCTACTGAGCAGAGGTACAACAGGACACGCACTGCCTGTCCAGATGCACACATGGGCCTGTTTAACCCTCTCCCAAAAGAATCCCAGCAGACCAGCCCTCAGAATTGCATAGTATGTCTTTTGCACGCAGGAACAGGCCATTCGGCCCAACCGGTCAATACTCGTATGAATAGAGTCATAGGGCGGGATTTTCCAGCCGTGCTGGCCCCAAGACTGGAAAATCCCGCCCAAGGTCAACACACCTTTGCGTGGTCCATGTCTTGCCCGCACCGATTCCCGTGGCGGGCGGGGTGGGAAAATTCTGCCCATAGAGTCATACTACACAAGAAAAGGCCCTTCGACCCATCAAGTCTGCACTAACAAGGCTCGGATAGCTGGATTTGCCTACTTTTGCTCCCAATTCCTATGTTCCTATGAGAATAAGTACCACTCAAGGCGTGCTAATCCCATTTTCCTGCACTTGTCCCATATCCTTTAATGTTATAAGATTTCAAATGTCCAGCGTGGGACCCCCCCTCCCATCCCACTTCATCTGATCTCATTAACATCTTCCAATCCTTTCCCCTTCATGTGTTTATCTGGCTTCTCCTTAAATCTCCTTCACATCTCTCCCACTGCCTGTGGGGAGTGAGGTCCACAGTCTCATTAATCTCTGGGTCAAGTCATTTCTCCTGAATTCCCCATTGGATTTATCAGTGACATTCCTGTATTTATTATCCTTCGCCTTGGCCTCCCCCGCAATTGGAAACAGCTTCACTATGACCGTATCAAACCTCTTCACCATCTGGAGTATGCAATGCCCCCACAATGTACCCTGAAACAAAGCATTCATTTGCCACGCGTGAATCACACGGCGCTGACTCTGCCCCAGGGAGTGGCACGCGTCACTCCAGCCCCTCACCCGACTCGTCGTTCATCCGTGAGGCTGGAGAAATGACAGGCGAACGAGATCAGCGATTGGGAATGGGAATGCTATTCTCTCTTCCTTGTGCAGGGTTCTGAGGCTAACTACAGCCACCCTGCTGCTGTCTCGGCTAAACGTCAGTCTCTGAGGCACGGGCCACCCTGTACCCAACCCACCACTTGCAGGAACGAAAGTGAGAAAGAGATGGGGAGGAAAATATGTGAGTCAAACAGCACAGAAAGAGGCCATTCGGCCCACTGTGCCTGTGTCAGATTTTTGAAAGAGCAATTCAGATAGTCCCACTAGCCCGCTCTTCATGTGTATATCCAACTCTTTCCTGAAAGTTAAGATGTCTCCACTCACCTGATGAAGGAGCAGCGCTCCGAAAGCTCGTGATTCCAAATAAACCTGTTGGACTTTAACCTGGTGTAGTGAGACTTCTTACTGTTTCTGAAAGTTACTATGGAATCTGTTTCTTGACATTCTAGATCATGACAACAAGCTCAGTAAAGAAGTTTTCCCTCATCTCCCCCTCTGGCTGTTTGCCCTTCCTGACTTGGAAATATATCACCATTCCTTCCGGTCAAAATCCCGGAACTCCCTCCCTAACAGCACTGTGGGCGTACCTACACCACTTGGACTGCAGCGGTTCAAGAAGGCGGCTCACCACCACCTTCTCAAGGGGCAATCAGGAATGGACAGTAAATGCTGGCCTAGCCAATGACACTCATATCCCAGGAACAGGTACTAAAAACTTGTTTTAAATCTGCGTCACTGACTCTCCGAGCTGCCAATGGAAAGAATTTCTCCGGATTCACCCTCACCAAACCCCTCGTGATACTGAACGTCTTGATGGAACCTCCCATTAAGCTCCTCTCCTCAGAGAACGATCCCAGCCTTTCCGCGCGAGCCTAGACACAAAACTAAAAGCTGAAAATAGGTGAGTTTTAAATGCTTGTGTGAAAAGTTTGCAATTGGGATTTGCCATATTCCAGTGGCTGAAGGAGCCCGGGCAGTACTCACATGATGGCATCCACCGGTCTTTCAATGTGTGGAGAGGTACAACCCAGAATTTCACCCGGTGACAGTGGCTTACACTGCGGGACGCAAATGTCATATTCCGATCGCAGCTCCTGGCTCGTGGACTGGAGAAAGAAAGGATGGAGGGAGAGAGAGAGAATGAGTCAGGCGGACATTCAGAGACAGCGGATGGGGGAATAGTGCTACTGAACGACTGAAAGATTAGCCATGGAAAGAGACACAAGTTACAGTCAAACCTCATTAGTCCTCCTTTCCCGCTGGGAGGAGCTGTAAATGGGTCATCAATGCCAATTCCCATAACACCCAGAGACTGCTTCTAGCATTACACTCGCTATTCCCAAAATTTTACAGCTAATTAGGAAGCAATTTTTTATTTTTTTCGTCACCCTTCAGTAACGCCTTGCTTAATGATTATTAAAGTGGGAGAGGATTCTTCTTTCATAAAACTGCTGTTGACAGCGACGCAGGGAACCCGCGCTGTATTTACGGAGCCATACACGGGTGGAATTAAAACAACTGAGCTGTCAGCAGCAGAATGGGGACAGGTCTCCACCGTCTCCCTCTGCCTGCCCTTACAGAACAGCGTTTGAGGCCAAGCTCTGTACCTCCCCAGTGTGGCATGGTTGAATCTAATGCTGACTGGTTGGACAGTCCCTGGTGGAGCTCCCTCACCTTGCCAAGGTGCCCTCGGGGGTCTCAGCGAGCTGTACCACCGTGTCAGCCCGAAACCTGAGCTACCTGCTGCTCAGCGTAAAAGGTGATTCAATGACCGCATTTTAGACTCTGTAATCTTCTCCAGCCCCTGCAATCCTCCGAGACCTTTGCACTCCTCCAATTCTGGCCTCTTGCGCATCCCCTTGATTTTAACACTCTGCCATTGGCGTCCATGTCTTCAGCTGCCTGGGGCCCTAAGCTCCGGTTTACCCACCAACCTCACCCCCCCCCCCCCCCCTTCCCACCACCCTACCCCAACTTCCTCCAAACACCTTGCAATCTCTTCCTCCTTTAAGATGTTGGGTGAGATTCTCCGGCCTCCCAGCCTCGTGTTTCCCGGCAGCGGGAGGTGGCACGTTGTTTGCTCACGATGGGATTCTCCGGTCCCGCCGCTGTCGACGGGAATTCCCATTGACGTCACCCCCAGCCGGTGGGAAACCCTGCAGGCGGGATACGCTGCCGGCGGGACTGGAGAATCCCACCAGCATGAACAGCCGGAGAATTCCAGCCGTTACTTAAATGTCTATCTCTGTTTTCCTCAGGTTGTTTTACTAACTGAAAGGTGCTATATGAATGCAGGTTGTTTTTATTGTCAAAGGTTAAACACCTTTGTTCTCAAGTGAGGATTTTTATCATTAAAATACACGGTTCTGGTGACTGAGGTCATTCGAAAGCAGTCAGTAAGCTCCGTGGACCAAGAGGCTTGAGTCCCAGTGTGTGCTGATTTAGTCACACTCCACTGAGGTGATGGAAGTAACCACGCAAGGTCTGTGAATCGCTGACTCAATCCTGCCTCCGAGATAACAGGGTCACGGCTACAACTGGGACCAAAATCCAGGTGGACACTTCCAGTGCAATACAGGAGGAGTGCTGCACTGTTGGAGGTGCCATCTTTCAGATAAAGTCATTAAACTGAGGCCCAATGTACACCTTTCGGCTGTGGGAGGAAACCCACGCAGAATGGGGAGAACGTGCAAACTCCACGTAGACGCAGGGAACTGGATACAATAAAGAAGTGAGAGTTAGATGGATTAGCCATGGTAAATGTGTGGGATTACAGGGGCAGCGTGGGGGAAAGGGCCTGAGTAAGATACTCTATCAGAGAGAGTTGGTGCAAATGGATCAAATGGCCTCCTTCTGCACTGTAGGGATTCTATGATTTCACACACGGACACAGAAGATCCTATGGGTCAACTTCAAAGAAGATCTAGGGAGTTCCCCTTTTGTCCTGGCCAATAACTGCCTCAACTAAGACCATAAGATCATAAGACATAGGAGCAGAATTAGGCCACTCGGCCCATCGAGTCTGCTCCGCCATTCAATCATGGCTGATATTTCTCTCACCCCCATTCTCCTGCCTTTTCCCCATAACCCCTGATCCCCTTATTAATCAAGAACCTATCTATCTCTGTCTTAAAGGCATTCAATGACCTGGTCTCCACAGCCTTCTGCGGCAAAGAGTTCCACAGATTCACCACTCTCTGGCTGAAGAAAGTCCTCATCTCTGTTTTAAAGGATTGTCCCTTTAGCCTGAGGTTTGTGCCCTCTGGTTCTAGTTTTTCCTTCGAGTGGAAACATCCTCTCCACGTCCACTCTATCCAGGCCTCGCAGTATCCTGTAAGTTTCAATAAGATCTCCCCTCATCCTTCTAAACTCCAACGAGTACAGACCCAGAGTCCTCAACCGTTCCTCATACGACAAGCTCCTCATTCCAGGGATCATTCTTGTGAACCTCCTCTGGATCCTTTCCAAGGCCAGCACATCCTTCCTTAGATACGGGGCCCAAAACTGCTCACAGAAACAAATTACTAGCACATGGTCATATTGCTGTGTTGGGAGCCTGTTGTGCACAGGTGGGCTGTCACATTTCCCACATCACAGCAGTGACCACAGATTCAAAGTATTTTATTGGTTGTAAAGCGCCTTGGGATCACGAAAGGCGCTTCATAAATGCAAGTCTTTCTTGAATCAAGAATCAATTGATAGTTTGGCATGGGTTCCCCTTCATGATCACTGTTCAATGGATTTTATTGTGAATGTGGGGCTCGGGGGAGGATGCAATCAGGCCTGGTCTTTCTTATCTGGTGTAAGGTCACCTATCCAAAATGTCAGCCTTGCTTCCCTTCCTCCACAGTCGCTGCCGGACCTGCCGAGTGTTTCTCCATTTCAGATTCCCAGCATCTGGAATATTTTGCTCTTGTGATTTGCTGACCGTTCGGCCATCAGGCCCTGCTAGCTCTCCCGTGACAGACTCCACCTGGCTGCTGCGGTCAGAGAAACAGAGCACGGCTCAATCTCCCATACACCTGTGCCTAAAGCAGGAGAAGGTGAGTGACGGGGGCTTGTAAATGAATATGCCACGCACCAACTTTTCTCTAACCCCCTGCGCCCACAGCAACTGCGCACAATGCTGATCCAATGCCTACCCAGAAGGCAAATGGTATGTTGGCCTTCATAGTGAGAGGGTTACAGTATAGGAATTGGGATCTTTTACTGCAATTGCATTGGGCAGATGTTGAGGCCACATCTGGAGTATTGTGTGCAGTTTTGGTGTCTTTATCTGAGGAAGGATGTCCTTGCTATAGAAGGAGCACAGCGAAGGTTTACCAGGCTGATTCCTGGGATGGCAGGTCGGTCACATGAGGAGAGACTAAGTCGATAAGGATTATACTCACTGGAGTTTAGAAGAGTGAGAGGGGATCTCACAGAAACTTATAAAATTCTAACAGGATTAGACAGGGTCGATTCAGAAAGAATGTTCCCGATGGTGGGGGGGGTCCAGAACTAGGGGTCATAGTTTGAGGTTAAGGGGTAAACCTTTCAGAACTGAGGTGAGGAGAAATTTCTTCACCCAGAGGGTGCTGAATGTGTGGAATTCACTTCCACAGAAAGTAATTGAGGCCAAAATGCTGTGTGATTTCAAGAAGGAATTAGATCTAGCTCTTGGAGCAAAAGGGATCGAGGGATATGAGGGAAGGGAGGATCAGGATATTGAATTTGATGATCAGCCATGATCAAAATGAATGGCGGAGCAGGCTGGAAGGGCCGAATGGCCTCCTCCTGCTTCTAGTTTCTATGTTATCCTCAACTGAGATTAACTTCCAAATGATCACCTGTCAAGTGAAGCTCCAAAATAATGGACTTTGTCAAGTCAGGAGGCAGACAGCTGATGTGTGCCCCAAATTACCAGAAGGGTTTGAGAGAAGCATTCAATCAGCTCTCCCACTTTCTGCTCAATAAGGTCAGTCGAAACCAGTCGAGGCAATCCATCAGGATGTCACTCTGTGAAGTGCTGAACGGTCAGGGCCGCGGCGCTGAGATAAAAAAGAGCTGCTTCAAATAGCAAAGCCCCAGACTCCCGCTGACACTTCCGCAGCAAGTTTACACAAAGTGCAGAAGCTAATGGAAGGAAAATTGATCACCATTATTACCCAGGCTGCCGCAGCACCATCGCTGCATTGTGACAAATATTCCGCGCTGGTTAACACTTCCGGAAACAAAATCGGAGCCTGGGTTTACCTACTGGCCTCCAAAGCGTTCTCGACACTGCAGCCGGTCAGCCTGTTCAAAACTGAGCAGCAAATAAACAGGAGGCCCGGCACAAAGAGGGAGGAAGAAACGGCAACCGTCGGGGAGGTCGGCACGGTGGCACAGTGGTTAGCACTGCTGCCTCACAGCGCCAGGGACCTGGATTCGATTCCCAGCTTGGCTGCGGACTGTGCGGAGTCTGCACGTTCTCCCCGTGTCTGCGTGGGTTTCCTCCGGGTGCTCCGGCTTCCTCCCGCAGTCCCAAAATCGTGCTGGTTAGGTGCATTGGGCCGTGCTAAATTCTCCCTCAGTGTCCCCGAACAGGCGCCGGAGTGTGGCGACTTATTTGTGACTAATGAATAAACTTTTAAAAAGTTTAATGTTCAAAGTTTAAGTTTGTTTATTAGTGTCACAAGTAGGCTTACATTAATACTGCAATGAAGTTACAATGAAGCAATGAAAATCCCCTAGTTGCCACACTCTGGCGCCTGTTTGGGTACATTGAGGGAGAATTTAACACGGCCGATGCACCCTAACCAGCACATCTTTCGGTTAAGGTGAACAGGCCGAGCCTCTCTTCCCTACAATAGGAAAAGAGTAACAAAGCGGAACTGAGGATGACTTGGCCTGTAATTCTTCACTGTTTACACCGTGCCGCCTGGTTTACATTACCGGACGGCACGGTAGCACAGTGGTTAGCACTGCTGCTTCACAGCTCCAGGGTCCCGGGTTCGATTCCCGGCTCGGGTCACTGTCTGTGTGGAGTTTGCACATTCTCCTCGTGTCTGCGTGGGTTTCCTCCGGGTGCTCCGGTTTCCTCCCACAGTCCAAAGATGTGCGGGTTAGGTTGATTGGCCAGGTTAAAAATTGCCCCTTAGAGTCCTGGGATGTGTAGGTTAGAGGGATTAGCGGGTAAAATATGTGGGGGTAGGGCCTGGGTGGGATTGTGGTCGGTGCAGACTCGATGGGCCGAATGGCCTCCTTCTGCACTGTAGGGTTTCTATGATTTCTATGATTAATGACCCGGAGGAAGGAACAGAATGTAAGGCTTTCAAATTTGCCAATGATACGAAGCCAGGTGGAAGTGTGGGCGGCCCAGTGGTTAGCACTGCTGCCTCTCAGCGCCGGGGACCCGGGTTCGATTCCCGACTTGGGTCACTGTCTGTGCGGAGTCTGCACGTTCTCCCCGTGTCTGCGTGGGTTTCCTCCGGGTGCTCCGGTTTCCTCCCACAGTCTGAAAGACGTGCTGGTTAGGGTGCATTGACCCGAACAGGCGCCGGAGTGTGGCGACTCGGGGAATTTCACAGTAACTTCATTGCAGTGTTAATGTAAGCCTTACTTGTGACTAACAATTAAACTTTAAACTTTAAAAAAGGTTGTGATGAGGATATTATGATTTTGCAACGGGATATAGATTGGGTGACTGGGCAGAAACCTGGCAAATGGAAGTAATGATCGGGAGTGCGAGGTCATGCACTTAGAATCAGAGAATCGCTACAGTGCAAAATGAGGCCATTTGGCCCAACAATACTGCACCGACAACAATCCCACCCAAGCTGTATCCCCGTGACCCCATGTATTTACCCTGCTGACCCCCCTGACATAAAGGGCAATTTTGCATGGCCAATCCACCTAACCCGCACACCTTTGGAGTAGGAGGAATCAAATATATTGATGTTCCTTCACTGTCGCTGGGTCATCCTGGAACTCTCTCCCTAACGGCACTGTGGGCGCACCTACACCTCATGAATAGCAGCAGTTCAAGGAGGGAGCCCACCACCACCTTCTCAAGGGGTGGTTAGGGATGGACAATAAATGCTGGAGAGGCTGGATAGACTGGGACTTTTTTCCCTGGAGCGTAGGAGGCTTAGAGGTGATCTTATAGAGGTCTGTAAAATAATGAGCGGCATAGATCGGCTGGATAGTCAACATCTTTTCCCAAAGGTAGGGGAGTCTAAATCTAGAGGGCATAGGTTTAAGGTGAGAGGGGAGAGATACAAAAGGGTCCAGATGGGCAATTTTTTCACTCAGAGGGTGGTGAGTGTCTGGAACGAGCTGCCAGAGGCAGTAGTAGAGAGGGGTGCCATTTTGTCTTTTAAAAAGCATTTAGACAATTACGTGGGTAAGATGGCTATCGAGGGATATGGGCCAAACGTGGGCAATTGGGACTAGCTTAGTGGTAAAACAAAGGGCGGCATGGATAACTTGGGCCAAAGGGCCTGTTTCCATGCTGGTGCCCACATTTCAAAGAGCAATCCACCTTCAGTCAAGGCATCCCTTAAATCTTTGCTACTCAGGGGAATGCAATCCTGGCCTACACAATCTGTTAACCCTTCTTGCTGTTAACTGTTGCTGCCTCGCGTGAGTAGAGATGAGTTGTGCGGATGAAGTTTATCTCACAAATAAATGCTCTGAGTCAGTGTGGGATCAGTCTGCGGACTGCCCACAGGGACCAGGGGAAGTCACGTCAACCGAACTGCGCAGGAGACCCTGGAGACTGAACACAGCTTCGCATCAAGGGTGTAGAGCAGGCGGAGGTGGTGGGGGAGACCTTCAGAACCGCTCAAAATAATCATGCACTCTGACTGTCAATTATTGAAACAATCGATCAGGCACGGTAAACTTTCTAAAATGGATTAAACAGCAGAGCCTGTGAGGCAACCCCAGGTACCAATGCTTTCAATAATCTCCAACTCAGCTGCACTCTGCGATGTGATGTAAAGGTGTAACAATCCGAGCTAATAAACAGAATAAATGTATGTTTGTTTCATTGGTGGAGAGACTTGATTTCTCTGTCACAGGAGGAACTTTCTGTTTGAACTGAGGAGAGGGGGTGACAGAGCTGGAGCATTCCTGTAGCCTGTACTTTTTCTCTGCTGCATCAATCTGATTGGGGGTTAGAGTCACAGAGGTTTACAGCATGGAAACAGGCCCTTCGGCCCAACTTGTCCATGCCGCCCTTTGTTTTACCACTAAGCTCGTCCCAATTACCCACGTTTGGCCCATATCCCTCGACACCCATCGTACCCATGTAACTGTCTAAACGCTTTTTAAAAGACAAAATTGTACCCACCCCTACTACTACCTCTGGCAGCTTGTTCCAGACACTCACCATCCTCTGAGTGAAAAAATTGCCCCTCTGGACCCTTTTGTATCTCTCCCCTCTCACCTTAAACCTGTGCCCTCTAGTTTTAGACTCCCCTACCTTTGGGAAAAGATATTGACTACCTACATTATCTATGCCCCTCATTATTTTACAGACCTCTAAGCCTCCTACACTCTGGGGAAAAAAGTCCCAATCTATCCAGCCTCTCCTTATAACTCAAACCATCAAATCCCGGTAGCATCCTAGTAAATCTTTTCTGCACTCTTTCTAGCTTAATAATACCCTTCCTATAATAGACTGACCAGAACTGTACATGGTATTCCAAGTGTGGCCTTACCAATGTCTTGTACAACTTCAACAAGACAACCCAACTCCTGTATTCAAAGTTCTGATCAATGAAACCAAGCATGCCCAAAGCCTTCTTCACCACCCTGTCCACCTGTGACTCCACTTTCAAGGAGCTATGAACCTGTAACCCTAGATCTCTTTGTTCTGTAACTCTCCCCAACGCCCTACCATTAACTGAGTAAGTCCTGCCCTGGTTCGATCTACCAAAATGCACACCTCGCATTTATCCAAATTAAACTCCATCTGCCATTTGTCAGCCCACTGGCCCAATTGATCAAGATCCCGTTGCAATCTGAGATAACTTTCTTCACTGTCCACTATGCCACCAATCTTGGTGTCATCTGTAAACTTACCGATCATGCCCCATGAATTCTCATCCAAATCATTAATATAAATGACAATAGAAAGAATTGTTGAGAATAGAAAGTCTTTATCTCTTTTTCTCTTAACTGTTAATGCTCTTAACAGGGCTCACAGAGGGGGATTGGGGCATTGCTGGGGTTCCAGTGGCTAATTTGGGCTTACTCGGGGGTCACTGTTGGGCAATGGAAGCTATGATGATGTTAGTGTGAGATGGAGGTGGCATTAGGGTGGGACGGGGTGACGTTAGGGTGGGACGGAGGTGGCATTAGGGTGGGACAGAGGTGACGTTAGAGTGGGAGGGTGGTGATATTAGGATGGAACGGGGTGAAGTTAGGGTGGAACGGGGTGACATAAGGGTGGGACAGGGTGACATTAGGGTGGGACGGGGTGACATTGGGGCAGGATGGTGTCACCGTTAGGGTGGGACGGGGTGACATTAGGGTGGGACGGGGTGGTGTTGGGGCAAGGTGGTGTCACCGTTAGGGTGGGGGTTACAGGGTTGGTTCATTACCTGTAGCGCAGCCACAAACTGGATGGTGCTGACCAGAGCGAGTGTTGAGCCTTTGGGGAAGTTAAATCGAACCGTGTCGATGAAATGCACGCCATCGATTTTGATATCGACAAACACGTAAAGCATTTTGATTCCAGCTGTGGCATCAATCGGAACTGAAAGCAAGAAAGATAACGAGAGATGAGCCGATTGGCGAAAGTCTGAATACAGCAATGCTGCCAATCACGCCACCGCAGAGGCCATGCCCAGGGAGACGCTTCATACACACCCTCCATACCCCATGGTCCAACCCACCTTCACAGCTCTGCTTCCAAAAGCAGATCCACAGGGAGCCCGCTGCTATCAGGTGGGGAGAAGGATCTGTCTCCCTCTCCCCCAACGTAACTCTGACATCCGGCCACCCCTCACCTCCATCACCAACCGGTGCCGCAGTCATCAGAACTCTGGCCTTCCATCTACAGCCTCTTCCAGGCAGCTGCTGTCTCGTAGCCTTTGTTCCTTTAACAACTGATTGGCAGAGATAGAGAGAAGCTAGATGCTGCTGAGTGATGCCCAGAACTTCAAAACCAAAGCTCGGTCACACAGATGGCAGTGGAGAGCTGGGATTCTCTTTGATTCGATTTATTATTGTCACATGTATTAACAGACAGTGAAAAGTATTGTTTCTTCTACGCTATGCAGTCAAAGCATACCGTTCATAGAGAAGGAGAGAGTGCAGAATGTAGTGTTACAGTCATAGCTAGGGTGTAGAGAAAGATTAACTTAGTGTGATGGCAGCAGGGAAGAAGCTGTTCTCCAGCCTGACACAATCAGTGCAGTACTAAGGGGAGTGCTGCACTGTCAGAGGCACCATCTTTTTGGATGAGCCAGCTGAACTGAGGCTCATTCTGCCCCCATGGTGTGATGTATAAGGTCACCATATTGACGAGGAGTAGGGTAGTTCCACCCAGTGTCCTGGACAATATTGATGCCTCAACCTAAGACCAGATTATACGGCCATTAATTTTCATTACTCTATGTGGAACTGACCTGTGTTGCAAATTGGCTGCCATGTTTCCCACCTGGCAACAGTGGATATAACCGCGGGGGTTCTTGGCTGTGATCACTGTCCACACAAACACTGTTTGATGATGGGATCAGACTCCCCAGTCTGACCCAAACATCTCTGAGTGGGAGTGGTGACTCTTGTTAAATACGGCTACTGGGATGAGAAGTTATCAATTCATTTGATGTGGACATCACTGGCCAGACCAGCATTTATAGCCCATCCCTAACTGCCCTTGAGAAGATGGCAGTGAGCTGCCTTCTTGGATCGCTGCAGTCCCTGAGATGTAGGGGTACACCCAAAGTGCTGTTAGGGAGGGAGTTCCAGGACTTTGACCCAGCGACTGCGAAGGAACAGCCGATATATTTCCAAGTCAGGATAGTAAATGGCTTGGAGGGGAACTTGCAGGTGGTGGTGTTGCCACGTGTCTGCTGCCCTTGTCCTTCTAGATGGTAATGGTCATGGGTTTGGAAGGTGCTGTCAAAAGAGTCTTGGTGAGTTGCTGCAGTGCATCTTGTAGATGGTACACACTGCTGCCACTGTGAATCGGTGGTGGACGGAGTGAATGTTGAAGATGGTGGATATGGTGTCAATCAAGCGGGCTGCTTTGTCCTGGATGGTGTCGAGCTTCTTGAGTGTTGTTGGAGCTGCACCCATCCAGGCAAGTGGGGGGTATTCCATCGCACTCCTAACTTGTGTCATGGGGGACAGGCTTTGGGGCGGTCAGGAGGTGAGTGACTGACTGCAGATTTCCCTGTCTCTGGCTTGCTCTGTAGAACTCTAGCAGGAGTTAGTGACTACAGGAGAGGATGGGGGGTGTGGGAGGGTGGCATGAATGGTGGGTGAGGGAGAGGCTTTGACGAAATTCTATAAATCGAGCTATGCAGGAAGTAAGAAGAGACTCTAAGATATTGCAGATGCAGCAACACACTGGAGCTCAGGAGTCAGCACTGTTCAATTCTCTGACTATATAAATGTGGGTCGACCTGACCTTTGCAATTCAATAAGTTTCACACTAATGGAGTGTGAACAAAAAAACACTCCGACAAATCATTTCCGATTCACCTTAAAAAATGACAACTTCAGCCAAGTGCATCCATCGGTTGAAAGGAGTCAGAACGAATGGCGTAATTCACAAAGGATTAAATTCACACACCTGCGCCCACGCACGCACAATGGTACCTTTATCACAAAAAGAGGGGATAATGGATCTCTGTCACCACCTCTCATGCTCCAACGTACCTGAGGTCTCTCTGCTCCCCCCATCCTGATGTCTTACACATCTTCAATTTTATTCACTCCGTTACTGGGGGGTTGTGTCTTTAGCTGCCTGGGGCCCTAAACTCTGCAAACTGCCAAACAAACCTCTCCACCTCCCTGTAAGAGATTGCGTCTTTGACCCCTTGGTCATCTGCCCTGCTACCTCTTCGCTTGCCGCAGAATCAAATGTTGCTTTACAATGGACTTGGAATCGTGCACTACATTAAGGGCACAATGAAAATGAAGGGCTGCAATCCAAACAAAGAGCTTGGACGTTTTAATATGCAAATTAACTAACACTTGGGACTGACTTCCAATCTTGGGGCCAAATGGTTTCTTGTACGGAGGAAGGATTTATGGGACTAGCAATGGTGTCTGATCTAATCAACAGTTTCAGGTCACATCCGATGCTATGGTTAACAAAAACCCACCAATGCCTCTACTTCCTCAGGACATTCGGCAAGTTCACTATGACTCTCACCAACTTTTACAGATGCACCATAGAAAGCATCCTTTCCGGTTGTATCACGGCTTGGTGTGGCTCCTGCTCTGCCCAAGACTGCAAGAAACTACAAAGGGTCGTGAACGTAGCCCAGTCCATCACGCAAACGAGCCTCCCATCCACTGACTCTGTCCACACTTCCCGCTGCCTCGGGAAAGCAGCCAGCATAATCAAGGACCCAACGCACCCCGGACATTCTCTCTTCCACCTTATTCTGTCGGGAAAAAGATACAAAAGTCTGAGGTCACGTACCAACCGACTCAAGGACAGCTTCTCCCCTGCTGCCATCAGACTTTTGAATGGACCTACCTTGCATTAAGCTGATTTTTCTCTACACCCTAGCTATGACTGTAACACTACATTCTGCACACTCTCATTTCCTTCTCTATGAACGGTATGCTTTGTCTGTATAGCGCGCAAGAAACAATACTTTTCACTGTATGCTAATACATGTGACAATAACAAATCAAATCAAATCATCCTGGCTACAAATAGCTGATAGAATTCAGGGTACCCCTGCTTCATAATCACTAGAAACTACTGCTTTCTTACTGCCTGCCGAGTTTGAAAAGTTTGTTCCATTTTACTGTCTCTTCTTATAATCTGAGATCACATGATTTGGTCAAATTGGTCAGTGCGAGAGTCAGCACAGTCTTTGGTTCTAATTCATTCCAGATTGTGTCTGTCACTGACTGGAACCAGGTACAATGAAAACTGGAGCTGACTCATTTTATTATTGGAGATGCCTTTCGCCGGAGGGTTCAGGCTCTGTTGGCTGATACTTGTACTTGCTAAACTGTCAATTCTCTTTCACTGCTAATTTGTATTTTATTGTTTTTAGTGTTTCAGTGAGTTGTATTGTTGTGCAATTTCTGTTGCTGCCACATTAGCCTCTTGGCCAGGTCATTATTGTAAATGAGAATTGGTACTCAATTAACTTACCTAACTCAATAAAAGTTAAATAAATGAATAAAATCTAAAATGTTGTTTTCATTAAGGGTGAGTTCTTTTTCCTGGTCTCTGCGAATGCTAATAATGTCAGTGCGTGTGTGACCTGTCAGCGCATGTGTGTGACCTGTCAGCGCGTGTGTGACCTGTCAGCGCATGTGTGACCTGTCAGCGCATGTGTGACCTGTCAGCACGTGTGTGACCTGTCAGCATGTGTGTGACCTGTCAGCGCATGTGACCTGTCAGCGTGTGTGTGACCTGTCAGCGCGTGTGTGACCTGTCCATGCGTGTGTGACTTGTCAGCGTGTGTGTGACCTGTCAGCATGTGTGTGACCTGTCAGCGTGTGTGTGACCTGTCCATGCGTGTGTGACTTGTCAGCGTGTGTGTGACCTGTCAGCATGTGTGTGACCTGTCAGCGTGTGTGTGACCTGTCCATGCGTATGTGACTTGTCAGTGCGTTTGTGACCCGTCTGCGTGTGTGTGTGTGTGAGACCAATAAGTGCATGTGTGACCTATCAGTGTGTATGTGACCTGTCACCCCCTCAGTGCACGTATGACCTATCAGCGCGTGTGTGACCTATCAGCGCGTGTGTGACCTAATAGTGACGGAGGGATTAGATTGTGAGGGAGGGGTTAGATAGTGAGGGAGGGGTTAGATAGTGAGGGAGGAGTTAGATAGGTAGGGAGGGGTTAGATAGTGAGGGAGGGTTTAATTGGTGAGGGAGGGTTTAGATAGTGAGGATGGGGTTAGATAGTGAGGAAGGGGTTAGATAGTGAGGGAGGGTTATGACAGGTTAGTGAGGGAATCTTACAATCTGGCTCGCAGAGTTAGGGTGGCCAGTTGGGTGTGATACCAGAGGATGAGTGGGCCCCCATGGTCCCTGCACGCTGCCCAAATATCCCCCTGCATGTTGTGCTCAAGATGGAACTTTTACTAAAGGGACCACTCACCTATCACCGCGCAGTCAAAAAAAACAGTGTGTGTCTGTGGGGTCATGTGGGAGAGTAGTTTCGAATGGGAGGTGGCATCTTCAGAAGGGAGGGAGCAAACAACTTGCATTTATATTGCTCCTTTAACATAATATATTGTCCTGAGGCATCGGGGAAAGGGATTTGGCAAGGTGATATTAGGACAAATGATGAGAAGTTTGGGTAAGTTTTAAAGCAGAGGCTGAGGTGAATCCTGTTGTTATCTGATGTCCAGGCACTTTGCCCGGTTTGTTTCAGAGCTCCCGAGACTGAGCGCGGTTTCCCCACATTGATCCTCGCTGGGAGCAGCTGGCAAGGATTGTCCTCAGGGACCAGGGATTATCCGCAAGGAACTACAAAAGGTCGTGAATGATGCCCAATCCATCACGCAAACCAGCCTCCCATCCATTGACTCTGTCTACACTTCCCGCTGCCTCGGAAAGGCAGCCAGCATAATTAAGGACCCCAGACACCTCGGACATTCTCTCTTCCACCTTCTTCCGTCGGGAAAAAGATACAAAAGTCTGAGGTCACGTACCAACCGACTCAAGAACAGCTTCTTCCCTGCTGCTGTCAGGCTTTTGAATGGACCTACCTTGCATTAAGTTGATCTTTCTCTACACCCGAGCTATGACTGTAACACGACATTCTGCACTCTCTCATTTCCTTCTCTATGAACGGTATGCTTTGTCTGTATAGCGCGCAAGAAACAATACTTTTCACTGTATACTAATACATGTGACAATAATAAATAAAATCAAAAATCAAAATCCACAGTGACAATGATCCTGGTTGACGCCAGCTCAATCACCAACAGCAAGGATTGCTCCCCCAGGGACGGGAGATGTGGGAACACAGCAGACCCACCTCCTTAAAAAACTTCGGGTGTTTCATCAGGGTCGGCCACCAGTTCACACCCGATAATTGATCAACTTTCTTCTTGCCTAGGGGGCATGTTTAGCAGCATTGCATGCAGCAGGAGGGGCGAATAAGGCTTGCTCCAGTGCTGTCGGTTTAATATTACAGAAGGTACGCTTCTGAAAGGCAGCTCGGACCTCATGTATGGGACTTAATGGCTCTGCTAATCAATATTGCAAAACGTCATGGGCCCCATTAACTCCTCATTACTACATTAGTAAACCAACATAATACAGCCAGCACACAAATCAATGCAGACCCCAGCACTGATGGCAGTCAAGTTCAGAGCTGAAAAAAATGAACTGGAAGAAACAACTTGAGTTTTTACTTTTTTTTTTCATGGGCTGTAGACTTGGCCAGCATTTATTGCCCATCCCCAATTGCCCTGGAGAAAATAGTGGTGAGCCACTGCAGTCCGTGTGAAAGCACGGGAGATGGGTGTAGAATCCTACAGTGCAGAAGGAGGCCATGGCGGCACGGTAGCACAGTGGGTCAGCACTGCTGCTTCACAGCTCCAGGGACCTGGGTTCGATTCCCGGCTTGGGTCACTGTCTGTGTGGAGTTTGCACATTCTCCTCGTGTCTGCGTGGGTTTCCTCCGGGTGCTCCGGTTTCCTCCCACAGTCCAAAGATGTGCGAGTTAGGTTGATTGGCCATGCTAAAAAATTACCCTTAGTGTCCTGGGATGCGTAGGTTAGAGGGATTAGTGGGTAAAATATCTAGGGATATGGGAGTAGGGCCTGGGTGGGATTGTGGTCGGTGCAGACTCGATGGGCCGAATGGCCTCTTTCTGTGCTGTAGGGTTTCTAAGATTCTAAGATTCAGCCCATCGAGTCTGCACCGACCACAATCCCACCCAGGCTCTATCCGCATAACCCCATGCATTTACCCCAGCTAGTCCCCCTGACACTAAGGGATGATTTAGCATGGCCAATCCACCTAACCAGCACGTCTTTCGGACTTTGGGAGGAAACCGGAGCACCCGGAGGAAACCTACGCAGACATTGGGAAAACGTGCAAACTCCGCACAGTGACCCAAGCCGGGAATCGAACCCGGGTCCCTGGTGATATGAGGCAGCAGTGCTAACCACCGTGCCGTATATTCTGATTCAAGACATGAAGGAACAGAGCCTCTGGACTGTGCTGGAGATGTTCCATGCCAGGCAGCGTCTCCTGTCCCAGGTGGCATCTCTTTTTCTCAATTATTTAATGGGATTTGAGCATCATGAGCAAAGCCGGCATTTATTGCCCCTTGAGAAGGTGGCGAGGAGTCACTGCCTTGACCCGCTGCAGTCCCTGAGGTGTAGGTACACCCACAGTGCAGTTAGGGAGGGAGTTCCAGGATTTTGACCCAGCGACAGTGAAGGAATGGCTGATATATTTCCAAGTCAGGATGGTGTGGTTGAGGGTGGAACTTGCATGGAGGTGTTCGCATGTGTCTGCTGCCCATGTCCTTCTAGTTGATTTGATTTGATTTATTATTATCATGTATTAGTATACAGTGAAAAGTATTGTTTCTTGCACTGTATACGGACAAAGCATACTGTTCATCGAGAAGGAAAGGAGAGAGTGCAGAAGCTAGGGTGTAGAGAAAGATCAACTTAATGCAAGGTAGGTCCATTCAAAACTCTGGTGGCAGCAGGGAAGAAGCTGTTCTTGAGTCAGTTGGTGCGTGACCTCAGACTTTTGTGTCTTTTTCCCAATGGGAGAAGGTGGAAGAGAGAATGTCTGGGGTGCGTGGGGTCCTTGATTATGCTGGCATAATTGATGGTAGTGGCCACAGGTTTGGAAGGTGCTGTTGAAGGAACCTTGCTGAATTCCTGCAGTGCATCATGTAGATGGTACACACGGCTGCCACTGTTCATTGGTGGTGAGGGATTGAATGTTTATGATGGTGGATGGGGTGTCAATTAAGCAAGTGCTGTGTCCTGGATGGTGTCGAGCTTCTTGAGTGTTGTTGGAGATGCATTCATCCAGGCAAGTGGGGAGTATTCCATCACACTCCTGACTTGTAGATGGTGGACAGGCTTTGGGGAATCAGGAGGTGAGTTACTTGCTGCAGAATGTGCAGCCTCTGATCCGCCCTTGTAGCCACTGTGTTATGTAGCTAGTCCTGTATAAATGCAAGTTGTATCTTTGCATGACTGTGGGCCATGTTCCAAATGTTCTAGGCAGGCTGCTCTTTGCCTCCCCTGGCCTCTCCACTCTGCCCCCACCCCCTCCCACAATAGTGCCGGTGTGACATTGTCACATTTTTGTTCAGGCCTCGTGGTCCCTGTGGGGGAGACCTGTAAAAATGAGTGTCAGATTGGAGGGTAATCTCTGCACTGTGACCCCCGGGCCCACAGGGAAATACAGAGTGTCTACCTTAACACATTTCACTTAGGCTGCTTAGAAAGCTGTCAAGAGACATGAATCCAGAATCCCCCTCGACCTGTACTGGCTTGGACGTTCAGACGACAGAGGTCATGGAAAGGTATTTTCACATTCCCAGCTAGCTTATATATATATTTATAGTTATAAGAGAAAAGTCTTCAAATTGTCCACACTTGTGCAAAGGGGATGCAGTTCAGGAACACAGACTGGATGAGGTCAGTCACATTCAAACAGGAGCAGCTGGTCACCTCTCGCCACCCGCCACATCCATTTAATCAAAGCTCACTGAAGCTCACAGAGCTCCGGGGTATGGGGGCGGTGGGCACTGAAGGACAGCGGACACCACAAACACAGCCAGTGGATTGCAGCACCCAGCCAGTTCCTTCCCGTGTCCCCCCTGCGCCCCAGCCAGTTCCTTCCCGTGTCCCCCCCCGCCGTGCCCCAGCCGGTTCCTCCCTGTGTCCCCCCCCCGTGTCCCAGCCGGTTCCTCCCCATGTCCCCCCTGCGCCCCAGCCGGTTCCTCCCCGTGTCCCCCCTGCGCCCCAGCCGGTTCCTCCCCGTGTCCCAGCCGGTTCCTCCCCATGTCCCCCCCGTGCCCCAGCCGGTTCCTCCCCGTGTCCCAGCCGGTTCCTCCCCGTGTCCCCCCCGTGTCCCAGCCGGTTCCTCCCCATATCCCCCCCGTGTCCCAGCCGGTTTCTCCCCGTATCCCCCCCGTGTCCCAGCCGGTTCCTCCCCGTGTCCCCCCGCTGCCCCAGCCGGTTCCCCCCCCCCCCCCCGTGTCCCCCCTGCCCCAGCCGCTTCCTCCATGTGTCCCCCTCGTGTCCCAGTCGGTTCCCCCCCCCCCCCCCCCATGTCCCCCCCCCCTGCCCCAGCCGGTTCCTCCCCGTGTCCCCCCCCGCCCCAGCCGGTTCCCCCCCCATGTCCCCCCCCTGCCCCAGCCGGTTCCTCCCCATATCCCCCCCCTGCCCCAGCTGGTTCCTCCCCATGTCCCCCCCCCTGTCCCAGCTGGTTCCTCCGTGTTCCCACTGCACCCTAGCCAGTGCCCCAGACCCAGGGGCGGCACGGTGGCACAGGGACTAGCACTGCTGCCTCACAGCACCGGGGACCCGGGTTCAATTCCGGCCTTGGGTGACTGTCTGTGTGGAGTCTGCACCTTCTTCCCGTGTCCGGGTGCTCCGGTTTCCTCTCACACTCCAAAGATGTGCAGGTTAGGTCGATTGGCCATGCTAAATTGCCCCTTAGTGTCAGGGGGATTAGGAGGGTAAATATGTGGGGTTACGGGGATAGGGCCTGGCTGGGATTGTTGGGCCTCTTCCTGCGCTGTAGGGATTCTGTGATCTCCTTGTGTTCCCACCGTATCCTTTACATTTTCTGCCAATTTACAACAGGAATTAAAATGAAAATGTTGAGTGACAAGAATATTGCAACCAGCTGGAAGAAAACACTCCTCTCAAAGATTCTGAGCCTCCCCCCAAGGAATCTTGAAAATTACAATCGGGGCAGTTTCTGAACCGCAGCTGTCCAATCGAATTCCATTGCCCCGCATCCTCGAATATTCTTCCTTCTCAAACACTTATTTCTTCTGATCGCTTGTTTAACCTCCAGGGTAAATAATTACAACAACAACTCATACTGGTCCAAAGATGTGCGGGTTAGGTTGATTGGCCATGCTAAAATTGCCCCTTAGTGTCCTGGGATGCGTAGATTAGAGGGATTAGCAGGTGGGATATGGGGGTAGGGCCTGGGTGGGATTGTGGTCGGTGCAGACTCGATGGGCCGAATGGCCTCTTTCTGTACTGTAGGGTTTCTATGATTTCTATGGTCTAGCACCTTAAACACTATCCGCCTCTAGGTGTTTCGCAGGAGCGTTGTCAAAGAAAACGTGGCGCCCGAGTCACAAGAGGTTTTCAGGAGGGTCTTCAAGGAGCAGCGAGAGGCGGAGAGGTTTTGAAGGAGGGGATTCCAGAGCTTTGGGCCTCGGCAGCTGAAGGCACGGCCGCCAATGGTGCAGCGACTAAAATCGGGGATTCTCAAGAGGCCGGAATCGGAGGATTGCAGAGTTCTGGGTGAAGGGCAGGACTTTTATTTTTATATTTGTCCATGGGATGTGGCGTCGTTGGCTGGACCAGCATTTAATGCCCACCTCTGTGGGCATTTCAGAGTCAACCATGTTGATGTGTGGTTGACTCATTGCACATGTAGGCCAGACCGGGTAAGGACGGCAGATTTCCTTCCCTAAAGGACATTAGTGAACCAGATGGGTTTTTACGATAATCGACAATGGTTTCACGGTCATCAGTAGATTCTTAATTCCAGATTATTATTTATTTCAAACCTCACCATCTGCCGTGGTGGGATTCGAACCCCAGAGCAATACCCTGGGTCTCTGGATTATTAGTCCAGTGACAATACCATTGTGTCACTGCCTCCCCGGAAGGGGTTAGACAGGGAGGGAGGGGCAAGGCCATGGAGGGATTTGGAAACAAGACGGGAACTTTACATTTCCTACTCTGCTAAGTAAAAGGATCTCTAACCTCCTCTAATTCTGGGGAGTGAGAATTGCCAGTCTGTGGAGAAACTCAATGTCAGTTTGCCAATGAGCGGAAACAAGATGTCACAGTCTCTGATTTAACCAGCCTCCGTTACATTTCTCCCTTAACCCTCTCTTCAGTCAGTGATAAGATAGAGATTTAAAGGAAAAAAAACACAATTTTTCCAGCCTGTGACTGTAACTATAAATGTCAGCTCAAGTGTGTCACCTACATGTGAGGCAACTGCGCATTGTGCTAGCACCTGGTGCTCCCTCTTCCCAAGTGTTGGCATGGAAACGAGACGCTCGGTGGTGTTTACGTAACAGCGTGTGGTGACATCGCTTTTTTAAATTCATTCGTGGGACATGGGCGTCGCTGGCTGGCCAGCATTTATTGCCCATCCCTAGTTGCCCTTGGAGGGCAGTTGAGAGTCAACCACATTGCTGTGGCTCTGGAGTCACATGTAGGCCAGACCAGGTAAGGATGGCAGATTTCCTTCCCTAAAGAACATTAGTGAACCAGATGGGTTTTTCCAGCAATTGACAATGGTTTCATGGTCATCAGTAGATTCTTAACTCCAGATATTTTTTATTGAATTCAAATACCACCATCTGCCGTGGCGGGATTCGAACCCGGGTCCCCAGAACATTAGCTGAGTTTCTGGAATAATAACCTAGTGATAATATCACAAGGTAAGTCACTGCCGCTGATGCGGCCTACGTTTCGCTGCTTTTATTTAACCAGATGTGAGAATGTTAAAATTCCACTTGGCCGGTGACCCCTTCCAAAGCGGAAACTGATTGTGAGAATAGGGGAGAGGGGGGATCAGGAAATGGTAACAGCTGCAGTTTGCATTTATTGCTATTGATATATTGAAATGTCTTTAAGGTGCTCCATGGGAATGTGATCAGAAGGAGTTGACACCAAGCCACATGAGGAGATATTAGGACAGCCAAGGTCAGAGCAGTAGGTTTGCAGGAGTCTTAATGGAGGATAGACAGACAGAAAAGTAGAGGGGCTTAGGAAGAGAATTCCAAACTTAAGATCTAGGCAGTTGAAGACACAGGCAGCAACAGTGGAGTATTTGGAGACAAAAACGGAAAATGCTGGAAAATCTCAGCAGGTCTGACAGCATCTGTGGAGAGAGAATAGAGCCAACGTTTCGAGTCTGGATGACCCTTTGTCAGAGCGCAGAGTATCTGGAGATGTGCTAGAGGCTGGAATTGGAGCAGTGCAGAGATCAGGCCGTGTAGCTACTGCCCCTGAAATTTCTCCATAGCTTTGAGCGTCTTGCTCGCTTGCTCATGAACCCTTCGAGGATGATAATCCCAGGAGAAGGAACAAAGGATTGTGCAAAAATGTAAAATTTGTTGCTGCCACTGCAACTTTACCCAGTGACCAGCTGAACCACAAAGTCTCCAGTCACAGAACATAGAACAGGATCAGCACAGGATGCGGTCCACGACACTGTGCCAAACATGACGCCAAATTAAACTGATCCCTTCTGCCTGCCCTTGGTCCAAATCCCTTTCCTGTCCATTGATGGAGTGAGAGTGAAGGGGGGAGTGGTAAGTGGAAGAAAAGGGGAGAGTGGTGAGTGGGAGAGGGGGGGGGTTGGTGGTTTAGGTCATGTTGGAGTGCAGGGTGGGGGGGAATAGTGGTCTAAACTATGTTGGAGTGCGGGGTGGGGGGGAGGGGTGTGGGGCGGCGGTGTGGTGGTAGTGGGGGGGGGCGGGGGGCAGATGGTGGTCTAGACCATGTCAGAATGCGGGGTGGAGGGGGGGGATGATGGTCTCGACAATATTGGAGTGCAGGGTGAGGGGGGGGGGGGGGGGGGGGTGTAGACCATGTCGGAGTGTGGGGTGGGGGGGGGATGATGGTCCAGACCATGTCGGAGTGCAGGGTTGGGGGGGGGGGGGGGGGGAGTGGGGGATGGTGGTCTAGACCATGTTAGAGTGCAGGGTGGGGACGGAGGTGGTCTAGACCATGTTGGAGTGCAGGGTGGGGACGGAGGTGGTCTAGACCATGTCAGAGTGCGGGGTGGGGGAGGGGGATGGTGGTCTAGACCATGTTGGAGTGTGGGGTGAGGGGGTGGGGCGGCGGGGGAGCCGAATGATAGTCTAGACCACGTCGGAGTGCGGGGTGGTGGCGGGGGGGGGGGAGGGGGGGGTGGTGGTGGTCTAGACATGTCGGAGTGGGAGAAAGTGGGGAGGGTAGAGGCAACATTACAATTGGCCACAGCACCAGTGGGTCACTGAGTGAAAAAGCTGCAGCAACAGGTCAGATTGCCAATCAGTGTGACCCTGCTGAATGAAGAATGGTTTGGGTTTGACCTTAGCCGCCTCAGAGTAAAGAAGAGGCCCTTCAGCCCATCAAGTCTGCATCAATCCACTGAATGAGTCGTGCACACCCACCATCAATGCTCACACTCCAATCATGGCCCAATGATGCACTGAAGGCATTGACGAGAAGACTAATGGTTAGAGGCCATTCACCAGAACGTCAGCTGGGTCCCAAGGGTTGGGTTATGGGAAGATATTGCATAAGTAAGGGTGCATTTTCCGGAATACAGAAGGTTAAGGGGTGATTTATAATGGTTTTAGGATCTTGGACAGAATTGATCTGTGGATAGAGGAACCTTGACCACTTGTGGACTTGGTAAAATCAGCACCAACCCATTCAGGATAGAAGTTACGAAACATTTCTCCATGCAAAGGGTGATAGAAGTGTGGAAGTCCCTCCCACATAAAACAGTAGATGCACGTGCAATTAATATTTTAAAGTCTGATATTGATATATCTTAAGTAGAGTATCACAGGATATGGAACAAAGATTGGTGGATGGAGTTAAGATACAGATCAACCACAGAATGTCAAAGCAGGCTGAAGGGCTGAATGGCCTCCTCCAGTTCCTATCTGAATTCCAGCCATCAATAGGCTGGGGTTTTAACTTTAAAGTTTATTTTATTACATTAACTCGCCAATGAAGTTACTGTGAAAATCCCCTAGTTGCCACAGTCCAGCGCCTGTTCGGGTACACTGAGGGTCAATTTAGCATGGCCAATGCACCTAACCAGCACGTCTTTCGGACTGTGGGAGGAAACCGGAGCACCCGGAGGGAACCCACGCAGACACGGGGGAGAACGTGCAGACTCCGCACAGACAGTGACCCCAAGCCGGGAATCGAACCCGGGTCCCTGGCACTGTGAGGCAGCAGTGATAACCACATTGCCACTCCATTGGGGGCAGCGGGTGGTGGAGGGGGGCGTGGAGGGGGTGGGAGAGAGGGGTTGTGGTGTGGGGAATGAAGGGAAGGGAAGAAAATTGTTACAAAAAATGTAAATTATTGGGCCAGAAATGGAACGCAAATGTTTGTCATGATGCCAAACCCCTGTGCTGCACAGGCTGGAGACGGCGAGGGAAGGTCCGTGACGGACCTTATTTTAGAGAATGTTCTTTAGGGCCACGGACTGCTTCTCTGAATTGGAACCTGCAGTCAGGGACTGCTCCTCTCTGCACATATTTAAGACCTTTTTTTAAAAAACAAAATTATTGCTGCTGTAATTCTCAAAGCATGAATACTTGAAAACCATCCCAGATCCCACAGATATTCAAAGATTTGATACAAAACATTTGTTCCTTATTAAAAATACATTTGCAGTGACTGAATTTTCACACTTCTCTCTCACTACGTTGCCACATTACTAATGCAACCTGCCCACCTCAATATGGCATCCGCGGGCTCCAGCTATTGACAGGGAAAAGCTGCCGGCACTAGTTGGAGGAGTATTAAGGCAGAAACAGCGATGCTGAGTGCTGCCGGGCTCGTAAGCACCTATTCCTCCATCCATCCGAGGAAAGGAGATTTGGAGGATCCCTACAGTGCAGAAGGAGGCCATTCAGCCCATTGAGTCCACACCAACCACAATCCCACCCTGGCTCTTTCTACATAGCCCCGCGTATTTACCCTGTTAATCCCCTTGACACTAAGGGGCAACTTATCATGGCTAATCAACCTAAACCTGCACGTCTTTCAGACTGTGGGAGGAAACCGGAGCACCCGGAGGAAACCCACGCAGACATGGGGAGAACATGCAGACTCCACACAGACAGTGACCCGAGCCGGGAATCGAAGCAATTCAGCCCTTCGAGTCTGCTCCGCCATTCAAGAAGAACACGCAAACCAGCCTCCCATCCACTGACTCTGTCTACACTTCCCACTGCCTCGGAAAAGCAGCCAGCATAATTAAGGACCCCACGCACCCCGGACATTCTCTCTTCCACCTTCTTCCGTCAGGAAAAAGATACAAAGGTCTGAAGTCACGTACCAACCGACTCAAGAACTTCTTCCCTGCTGCCGTCAGACTTTTGAATGAACCCACCTTATGTTAACTTGATCTTTCTCTCCACCCTAGCTATGACTGGAACACTACATTCTGCACATTCTCCTTTCCTTCTCCCCTATGTACTCTATGAACAGTATGCTTTGTTTGTGTGGTGTGCAAAAAACAATACTTTTCATTGTATCCCAATACATGTGACAATAATAAATCAAATCAGATCAAGGTTGACAATCCTACCTCAACTCCACTTCCCCACCCGCTTCCCACATCCCTTGATTCCCCCAACGGCTCAAATATCTAGTCATCTCTTTCTCGAGCATGCTCAGTGACCAAACCTCCACAGCGCTCTGCGCTACAGTGGGGTCACCGAGAGGAAAACTGGCATCAGCACCTTCTGGTCACCACCCAGCGTGACCCTGCTGGATGAGGAATGGACTCCGCCTTTAATGGCCTCATCCCCTCGTATTAAATGAGTCGCCAATACTCATCATCAAAGCTCACACTCAGTCATGGCCCCATGAGGGACGAAAGATAATGAAGAGGAGCTGGATGACTGGTGGCAGTTCACCAGAACGTTAGCTGGGTCCGAAGGGTTAGATTATGGGAAGAGGTTACATCACAAAGCTTGCATGTTTGGGAAGATAGAAGGTTCAGGTAGATAGCGACACCGGCACAGTGGTTAACATTGCTGCCCCACAGTCCCGGGTTCGATTCCCGGCTTGGGTCACTGTCCGCGTGGAGTTTGCGCGTTCTCCCACTGTCTGCGTGGGTTTCCTCCGGGTGCCCCGGTTTCCTCCCACACTCCAAAAGATGTGCAGGTTAGGTGGATTGGCCATGCTAAATTGACCCTTAGTGTCCCAAGATGTGTAGGTTAGGGGGAATCATGGGGTCAATATATAGTTACGGGGACAGGGCAGGGGTGGGCCTGGGTGGGATGCTGAGCCGCTACAGACTCCATAGGCCGAATGGCCTCCTTCTGCACTGTAGGGATTTCTAGGTTACTGAGTGATTGATATTTATACGATCCAGGGCCGGGGTAGAGAATTCCAAAGCTTCACAAAACGCTTGCTGCGGGTTCAGCACTGAGGGGTGATCCAGAGCTCGGAGTCGAGACAAGTAAAGACACAGCCAGCAAAGCTGAGATAACTAACTGGCAGAAATCCCCGGGGAAAATGAGAAGGCTTCTTTCTTTAAAACATACAGTGAATTGTTGTGATCTGGAATGCGCTGTCTGAACGGGAAGGGGATAAATAGGGGGTGGGCGAATGACTAATTGGACAGCTCTTTCAGAAACAGCATGGTGGCACAGTGATTAGCATTGCTGCCTCACAGCGCCAAGGAACTGAGTCCAATCCCAGCCTTGGGTCACTGTCAGTGCAGAGTTTGCTTGTTTTTCCCGTGTCTGCGTGGGTTTCCTCCGGGTGCTCCGGTTTCCTCCCACAGTCCAAAAGATGTGCAGGTTAAGTGGATTGGCGATGTTAAACTGCCCCTTAAGTGGCCAAGGATGTGCAGGTTAGGTGAATTGGCCATGTTAATTGTCCCTTAATGTCAGGGAGATTAGCAGGGTAAATATGTAGGGTGACAGGGATAGGTCCTAGGTGGGACTGCCGTGGGTGCAGACTTGATGGGCCGAATGTCCTCCTTCTGCACTGTAAGGATTCTATGATACAAAGAGCTAGCATGAGCCTGAAGGGCTGAATGGCCTCTTTCTGCACAATCTCAGACACTTGCAGTCTCGCAGGAGTAGCCCCGCACTAATCAAGTGTGGAAGAGGCTGGGAAGGTGAAGACCTCCCGGAACATACATGACACTTCCCTGAAAAGCAGCAACAAACCATCTGCACCATCCGGGGCTAAAGCCAGTCAGCAAATATTAAAATAAAAACCTCCTCCAGAGAGGAAGTGCTTTGTCACTGGCATTTGATGAATAATTAAAAGGAGGTGAGTTCTGTCTGCGGATTGGTGATTTCGGAGCATCCAATCTTCCTTCCACTTTCACTTCCCAGCCGACAGGCTGCAAGAACTGCGCCTCACACGGAAAGGGCAGAAATATCTCAACTATCAAACAAGCCTTGTCATTTCGGAGGACTTTGCAGAAATTACCAGCAACATCAAACTGCATCAGTAATTTCATTCCAGAGCTTCAAAGTCACGGGAAAATAATGAAGTGCTGAGGCACAGTGTCTGAGGAATGCAAACTCCTGTCAATGGGATTATCTATGGAGATTTCTTTTTACTCATCCCCGTTAGGAGTGTTTAATATTCAGCCGCTTTTCTTTTTGATAAAAACACACACACACACACACACGCACCATTCAGTATTTAACCGTCCACTGTACGGGTTGCCAATCCTCCAGGACTGGCCTGGAGCCTCCAGGGTTTTGAGGAATCTCTGATACGTTACGTTGGTCCCAGGCCAGTCAGCGAAGTATGAACCCAGACACTTCCAATTTTCTTCATAATAGATGTATTTACAGAACACAGCAATAGGTGCTGGTTCCATCTGGTTCATTAACGTCCCTTTCGGGAAGGAAATCTGCCATCCTTATCCGGTCTGGCCTACATGTGACTCAACACGTCAACTCAACACTCTGATCAAAACCTTTGATCTGGACCTTCAGAGCACCCTCCGTGCTCTCATCCCACGTACTCCCCGCGTTGGCGATCTCTACTGCCTCCCGAAGATACACAAGGCAAACACATCCGGCCGTCCCATCGTATCGGGCAATGGGACCCTGTGCGAGAACCTCTCCGGCTACGTCGAGGGCATCCTGAAACCCATTGTACAAAGAATCCCCAGCTTTTGTCGCGACACTGCGGACTTCCGACAGAAACTCAACACACATGGAGCAGTTGAACCAGGAGCACTCCTCGTCACAATGGATGTCTCGGCACTCTACACTAGCATCCCCCACGATCATGGTATTGCTGCAATGGCCTCAGTACTCAACGCCGACAACTGCCAGTTTCCAGATGCAATTTTACAACTCATCCGCTTCATCCTGGACCACAATGTCTTCACCTTCAACAACCAGTTCTTCATCCAGACACACGGAACAGCCATGGGGACTAAATTCGCACCTCAAAATGCCAACATCTTCATGCACAGGTTCGAACAAGACTTCTTCACCACACAGGACCTTCAACCGATGCTATACACTAGATACATCGATGACATTTCCTTCCTTTGGACGCATGGTGAACAATCATTGAAACAACTATATGATGACATCAACAAGTTCCATCCCACCATCAGACTCACCATGGACTACTCTCCGGAATCGGTTACATTCTTGGACACACGCATCTCCATTAAGGACGGTCACCTCAGCACCTCACTGTACAGCAAGCCCACGGATAACCTCACGATGCTCCACTTCTCCAGCTTCCACCCTAAACACGTTAAAGAAGCCATCCCCTACGGACAAGCCCTCCGTATACACAGGATCTGCTCGGATGAGGAGGATCGCAACAGACACCTCCAGACGCTGAAAGATGCCCTCATAAGAACAGGATATAGCGCTCGACTAATCGATCAACAGTTCCGACGCGCCACAGCGAAAAACCACACCGACCTCCTCAGAAGACAAACACGAGACACGGTGGACAGAGTACCCCTCGTCATCCAGTACTTCCCCGGAGCGGAGAAGCTACGGCATGTCCTCCGGAGCCTTCAACATGTCATTGATGAAGACGAACATCTCGCCAAGGCCATCCCCACACCCCCACTTCTTGCCTTCAAACAACAGCGCAACCTCAAACAGACCATTGTCCGCAGCAAACTACCCAGCCTCCAGGAGAACAGTGACCACGACAGCACACAACCCTGCCACAGCAACCTCTGCAAGACGTGCCGGATCATCGACACGGATGCCATCATCTCATGTGAGAACACCATCTACCAGGTACATAGTACCTACTCTTGCAACTCGGCTAACGTTGTCTACCTGATACGCTGCAGGAAAGGATGTCCCGAGGCATGGTACATTGGGGAAACCATGCAGACGCTGCGACAACGGATGAATGAACACCGCTCGACAATCACCAGGCAAGACTGTTCTCTTCCTGTGGGGGAGCACTTCAGCGGTCACGGGCATTCAGCCTCTGATCTTCCGGTAAGCATTCTCCAAGGCGGCCTTCATGACACACGACAGCTCAGAGTCGCTGAGCAGAACTGATAGCCAAGTTCCGCACACATGAGGACAGCCTAAACAGGGATGTTGGGTTTATGTCACACTATCAGTAACCCCCACAGCTTGCCTCCTGGACTTGCAGAATCTCACTGGCTGTCCTGTCTGGAGACAATACACATCTCTTTAACCTGTGCTTAATGCTCCCTCCACCCACATTGTCTGTACCTTTAAGACCTGGTTGGCTGTAGAGATTCGCATTCTAATCAGTATTCTGTAACTTGATTTTGTATCTCTGTGCACTGAGAGCAGATTTCCACTCCATCTGACGAAGGAGCAGCGCTCTGAAAGCTAATGGTATTTGCTACCAAATAAATCTGTTGGACTTTAACCTGGTGTTGTTAAAACTCTTACTACATGTGACTCCACAGCCACTGCTTTGCTGTTGACTCTCAACTGCCCTCCAAGGATGACTGGGGATGGGCAATAAATGCTGGCCAGCCAGCGACACCCATGTCCCACACATGAATAAAAACAAATCTCTGCTTGCTTCTTACTCTGCCCAGTGCCCCAGCAGTCTCTCTTTGTTTTAAAGTTAATTTATTTCTGATTTGATTTATTATTGTGACATGTATTAGTATACAGTGAAAAGTGTTGTTTCTTTTAGACAGAGCATACCGTACTTAGAGAAGGAAAGGAGAGAGTGCAGAATGTAGTGTTACAGTCATAGCTAGGGTGTAGAGAAAGATCAGCTTAATGTGAGGTAGGTCCATTCAAAAGTCTAATGGCAGCAGAGAAGAAGCTGCTCTTGAGTCGGTTGGAACAGGACCTCAGACTTTTGTATCTTTTTCCCGATGGAAGAAGGCGGAAGAGAGAATGCCTGGGATGCGAGGGGTCCTTAATTATGCTGGCTGCCTTTCCGAAGTCAATGGATGGGAGGCTGGTTTGCGTGATGGACTGGGCTACATTCACGACGTTTTCTAGTTTCTTGTGGTCTTGGACAGAGCAGGAGCCATACCAAGCTGTGATACAACCAGAAAGAATGCTTTCTATGGCGCATCTGTAAAGGTTAGTGAGAGTCGTAGCTGACATGACAAATTTCCTAGTCTCCTGAGAAAGTAGAGGCGTTGGTGGGCTTTCTTAACTATAGCTTCAGTGTGGAGGGGACCGTTAGACCCGACTGTCTGTCCTTGTTGCATGGCTGTGCTCATGGCCGGTTGTTCCTGAGAGGGAGGATGCAGTGTCCACTGGCAGGCTTGAGGTCTTCCATGACCAGTGGACACCTCAGGGACTGGAGTGCATCGTCGACCCCAGGAACATTACCTTATTTTGATCAATGTCCTCTTAACATTTTGCCATGTTGTTGCAGTATCTCTCTAGGAGCTGTTAGTTTTAATTGTTAATTAGTTTATTTGGTTATTTGGCACCCAAGAGACTACAAAGTGGCATGGTGACACAGTGGTTAGCACTGCTGTCTCACAGCACCAGTATCCTGGGTTCTATTCCAGCCTTGGGTGACTGTCTGTACAGAGTCTGCACGTTCTCCCCGTGTCTGCATGGGTTCCCGGTTCTTCCTCCCACAGTCCGAAAGACATGCTGGTTAGGTGCATTGGCCGTGCTAAATTCTCCCTGAGTGCTATTCAATATAAAGGAGGCATTCAGTCCTTCATGTCTGCACCTTCCTTCCCAATTAACCAATCGCTTAATGTCCTTCTCCTGATAACCCCGCACATTCTTCCTTTTCAGATAAGCCTCTCGGGCAAGTTTTTAAAAATTATTTTACAGAATTTTTGTGCCATCGGCAAGGCGAGCATTTGTTGCCCAGCCTTAATTGCCCTTGAATTGAGTGGCTTGCTTGGCCACTTCAGTGGGAGTAGGCCAGACCGGGAAAGGATGGCAGATTTCCTTTTCTGAAGGGCATTAGTGAACAAAATGGGTTTTTACAACAATCGATATTAGTTGTCATGGTCACCATCACTGAGCTTGGCTTTATAGTCCAGACTTTATTTATAGAATCATAGAATCCCTACAGTGCAGAAGAGGCCATTCGGCCCATCGAGTCTGCACTGACTCTCTATATAGATATACGCAGGGTATCTTACCCAGGTCCTTTCCCCCACCCTATCCTCATAACTCCGCACATTTGCCATGGTTAATTCATCTAACCTACACATCTTGGGATATGAAGGGGCAATTTAGTATGGCCGATGCACCTAAGTTGCACATCTTTGGACTGTGAGAGTGAACCCGGAGAACCACGCAGACATGGGGAGAACGTGCAAACTCCACAGAGACAGGCACCCAAGGCCGGAATTGAACCTGGGTCCCTGACGCTGCGAGGCAGCAGTGCTAACCACCATGCCACCTCTTCACTGAGTTTAAATACCACCAGCTATTGTGGCTGGATTTGAAGCCATGTCCCCAGACATTTAGCCTGGGCCTCTGGATTACTATCCCAGTGATATTATCCCACCCTGTCTCCCCCTAATATATTGTTTCTCATCGCATCTTTCATGTCCTCCAAACATCATAGAATTACTGTGCAGAATAGTCACTGTGGGCCGAAGCAGCAGCCAATTTTCACACAGAAAGCCCCATAAACAGCCATGAGATCAATGACTCATTAATCTGTGCTGATTGAGGGATGGATGTTGGCCAAGACACCAGTGCAGGGCTAAACTTAATAAAGTGCCGTGCGATCTTATAGCCCCTGCCTCCTGTGACGTGTGTAACAAAGCAATATTCCCCCGAGTATCGTAGCGTCACACTGGACCCCCAGCTCAACACATCCCTAACCCATGAGCTCCTGATCCCTGATCGAGGGCGAGAGTGCGATCACAGACACTGGCCAAGGAGTGCCAATATCATCTACAGAAATGTCAATGTTGCAGAGAGAGAGCGAGAGAGAACAGATGCATGCACGGCAACATATAACACACAGCGAGTCCTATCAGCCTCACTAAAAATAGGGACAAGGCGAGCCAAACCCAATGAATTACTGAGGCTGTAATGAAATAATAATTGTGATTAAGTGCAGTGTCCGAGCCGGGATAACGGGATCATCTGTTTCTGTCATTAGACTGGTAATCATGAAGTATGAGGTATGAAGGCCACACAAAGTGGATGGTGTCTGAAGCCTCATGTTAAGAAACTCTCATTCAATCCATCTAGGCAAAATTCTGTTGCAGGAAGAGAGGAAAAAGGACAAAATCCCAAGGACCAGGTCCAACCCGTTGTCTATTTTCCTTTCCTGGAAATCAGTGTCGTGTAGGCAGGCGGAGAGAAGTTGGCCCAATCACACCAGTGTGGCAATTCCCCTGCCAGCCAGGATGTAGACCTTTCTGGGCAGGGGTTTTATCCAATTTAAAAATAGTGCCCTTCCTGCTTCAGTGCAGTGCTGAAGGAGAGCTGCACTGTCAGAGGTGCCGTTCCTCAGCCAGTGATGGGCAACCTAGGCTAGTGAGTGGGCCGCATGAGGACCCCCATCTCAGTGGGCCACAAGATTGAAATCGGGCTTGTTCACTAAGTGTGACCCCCATGAATAAGATCAAACACGTTTAATACACGCCAAATATTTCATAATGAATTATAGGAAATGCTGAATCATTTATATATTAATAGAACTGTTCAAATAGTATGAGAAAAGATAGATTCACGCTTGATTGGACACAGAGAGAGTGCACGGCTCTCACAGTCAATGTTGTGAGCAATCAGCACACACCTTAGTTCACTCGCCCCTTGCTTTACATGTGAATCACTTCATTCAGACCGGGTGTAGGGAATAAACTTTGCGGATGGAAATCAGTGGAAAGCAGCAACCCCGCAGGAGGGCAGAGGTCAGTAAAGTGTCTCGTGGGCTGTGCTCAGATTGGCCCTGATTGGCCATGTGTGGACATAAAAATGATTCCAGGACACATTCTCGAAGGACAGTAAGGGAGTTGTCCCCCCGCACTACTCCTTATCAATATGTATCCAACAAACCGTGTTGCTTAAATATTGATTGTCAGGTCATTCAATCACATTGGTGTTTGTGGAAACTCGCTGTGTGGAAATTGGTTGCTGAGTCTCCAAGACGACAAAAGAAAGAACTTGCGTTTCTATCATGCTGTTTAAATATTTTTATTCTGCATTTCGCAACCTCAGGATGCCCACAGGATGTTCAGAATGAAGCGCATTTTGAAGAGTTGGAATGCAAGAAACAAGGACAAGTATTCATTGGCCGGAAGGTGCTGTTGGATGTCCTGAGCTGCTGACAGGCGCTACATAAATGCAATTATTCATTTTCTTTTCCTGGAAATCAGTGGAATGCGGGCAGGCGGAGAGGAGTTGGCCTAATCACACCAGTGTGGCGATTCCCCTGCCAGCCAAGATATAGAGGGAAGCAGCAGACAAAGAGGCTATTCAGCCGCTTTGCTTTTTGCTTCCCTCTCTCCAGAAGTGACAGACCTTCACACGCGAGGACCCGTCTGCCATCTGTACACAAAAGGAATATGTTCAAGACTTGAACTTGTTTTCAATTACCCGGAAGCCTGGGGAGCCAATTGCCCCCCACTGCTTTTGCTTCGGCCAATCACAGTCAACTTGCCAACCAATCAGTACCCATCTTGCAATATAAACTGTTACAATAGTTTGAAATTTGGTATTCTTGCATTTTTATGAAATGAAAAGCTTCAGCAGCACATCTCTCTTCTCAACAAATTCCCCTCCAACTCCATTTTCAAGTTTTCTGATGACATCACCGTAGTGGGCCGAATCTCAAACAGAGAGACAAGGCGGAGTACAGGAATGAGATAGAGAATCTGGTGAACTGGTGCGACAACAGTAATCTCTCCCTCAATGTCAGTAAAATGAAGGAGATGGTCATCGACTTCAGGAAGCCTAGTGGAGGACATGCCCCTGTCTATATCAACGGGGATGAAGTGGAAATGGTCGAGAGCTTCAGGTTTCTGGGTGTCCAGATCACCAACAACCTGTCCTGCTCCCTCCACACTGATGCTACAGTTATGAAAGCGCACCAATGCCTCTACTTTCTCAGAAGCTGGGCGGCACGGTAGCACAGTGGTTAGCACTGCTGCTTCACAGCTCCAGGGTCCTGGGTTCGATTCCCGGCTCGGGACACTGTCTTGTGGAATTTGCATGTTCTCCCCGTGTCTGCGTGGGTTTCCCCCAGGTGCTCCAGTTTCCTCCCACAACCCGAAAGATGTGCTGATTAGGTGGGTTGGCCATGCTAAATTCTCCCTGAGTGTACCCGAACAGGCGCCGGAGTGTGGCGACTAGGGGACTTTTACAGTGCACCTAGCCAGCACGTCTTTCGGACTGTGGGAGGAAACGCATGCAGACACGGGGAGAATGTGCAGACTCCGCACAGACAGTGACCCAAACCAGGAATCGAACCCGGGTCCCTGGAGCTGTGAAGCAGCAGTGCTAACCACTGTGCCACCGTGCCAGAGCTTCTGAGTTTTTCCAGCGTTCTCTGTTCCTCCTCCTTTTCTCAATGTTCGTGTGTAAAGGGAGACAGTGGTGTAGTGATAACGTCACTGAACTAGCAATCCAGGGGGCCCAGGTTAAAGCTCTGGGGATGTGGGTTCAACTCTCACTGTGGCAGCTGGTGGAATTTAAATTCATTTCATAAATCTGGAGTAACAAAGCAAGTTTCACTAATGGTGATGCTGAAGCCATCATTAATTGTCATAAAAAACCCATCTGGTTCACTAATGCCCTTTAGGGAAGGAAATCTGCCATCCTTACCTGGTCTGGCCTACATGTGACCCCTGACCCACTTTTAACTGACCTCTGAAATGGCCGAGCAAACCATTCACCTAAAGTCCGATGATTTTGAGTTGATTTATTATTGTCACATGTATTAGTATACAGTGAAAAATATTGTTTCTTGTGCGCTACACAGACAAAGCATACCATTCATAGAGAAGGATAGGAGAGAGTGCAGAATGTAGTGTTACAGTGCAAGGTAGGTCCATTCAAAAGTCTGATGACAGCAGGGAAGAAACTGTTCTTGAGTCGGTTGGTACGTGCCCTCAGACTTTTGTATCTTGTTCCTGATGGAGGAAGGTGGAAGAGAGAATATCCGGGGTGTGTGGGGAGCTTGATTATGCTGGCTGCTTTGCCGAGGCAGCGGGAACTGTAGACAGAGTCAATGGATGGGAGGTTGATGTAGGGATGGTCAATGAGAGAAGTTGAAGCCCTCGACCCCCTCCCCCAGGCGTCTGCACGGGGTTGCCAGTGGCAGAGGGAGGGAGACAAATGCAGAATACTCCACGCCCCGAAACCCCTCACTTTGCCGAGGGCAAAATGCTGGTTAAATTGTGCCGTGCGCGAGATTTCACACACTTCGCTTTAGACACAACTCAGTACCCATCATCCATCATCTTGACAAAACAAACACAAACTAATTATAAAACTGATGAACAGAGATTTCTGTTTTCTGCTTTCGTTGAAAGAAATCCAGATAAAACATGTTAATTCTGCTCTCTGTGCGCTCACTGCTCCGTGTGAGCTGGACTGGATCAATCCTTGGGATCTGATGGGATTTAATGAAAGGTGAGGGTCCCCACGCACTGTGACCTGAAGATCCGGATGCTGTGGAAATGCCTGTATAAACCCGCCATACACGTCTCCAGTCGAGATCTTAGTGCCGATCCTCAAAGCTGATTCTAAACGGGCCATGCTCTCCACCCTCAGGGCGGCTCTCACAGAGTTGGGAAGGTGCTGAATGGTGTCCTCGGGGAAACAGTAAGCTTCCCAATGGCTCATGACGCTGAGGGTGCACTCGGTGACAATCAGGACATTGCTGACTCAGGAGCCAGCCCTGGAAATTTCAGTGCAAGCTGCTCCATTTTGTGCCCGATTCTGTGGTTTGGACCAAAGCAAGTTCTCCTCCAAGCCACTCACCATCCTGACTTGGAAATATATCGCAGTTTTTTCACAGTCGCTGGGTCAAAATCCTGGAATTCCCTCCCTAACGGCATTGTGGGTCAACCCACAGCACGATTTGATTTGACTTATTATTGTCACATGTATTAGTATAGAATGAAAAGTATTGTTTCTTGTGCGCTATACAGACAAAGCATACCATTCATAGAGAAGGAAAAGAGAGGGTGCAGAATGTAGTGTTACAGTCATAGCTAGGGTGTAGTGCAAGGTAGGTCCATTCAGAAGTCTGATGGCAGCAGACCTTTGTATGGACCTACCTCGCGCTAAGTCACATGAGGACTGCGGCTTTTCAAGAAGGCAGCTCACCACTGTGAGAATGTAACTGGTGACAACTTTGATTGGATGTAATGTGACCAATGGGAACACGATGTAAGGGTCAGCTGACCCAGTAGGCCTCACCCCTTCAGGATCTGCCCCATGTAGGCTTTGCCCTCTTCAGGCCTTGCCCCCCCAGGCACTGCCTGATGGGCAGTGCCAAGGTGCCTGATGGACAGTGCCATGGGGTCAGACTGGCACTGCCATGGTGCCAGGTTGGCACTGCCGAAGAGGCACTCCCCCCATGCCCTCGACCTCCCTGGGGCCCCTATGCCTCCGGTTCTAACAGCGAGACTATCATGACTGATGCCCATGCAGGGGCTGGAGGGGATTACAGAGATCGGGAGTGGTGAGGCCATGGAGGGATTTAAATAAACAAGGATAAAAATTTTAATATCAAGACACTCCTTGACTGGGGGGGCGGGGGCAGCGTAGGCCAGCGAGCACAGGGATGATGGGTGAATGCACAATGGGCAGGGGGTGACGAGTTCAGACAATGGGCAGCAGTTTTGGAGAGGGTGGAATGGGGGGCAGCAGCACCGGAATAAGTCGAGTCTCGAGGTAAGAAAGACATGACTGAGGGTTTGGGCTCAGATGCACCGAGACAGCAGTCAGACAATGTTAGGGAGTTAGGAATAGGCACTCTGAGAGATGGCACAAATGTGATAAATGGAATGACAGGTTTGTCACTTCAGGTGCGTCGGGAGGGGGTTTGGGGGCAGGGGCCCTCTTGGAAGTAACGTCTTTGACAGTCGGCTAAAGGGGATTCCCCGGGCAGACGGTGCCACGGCCCCCGGCTCCGAGTCTCAGACAGCGCCGCTGAAGCAGGTCGTCCGTGCAGCAAGCAGACAAATGTCCCTGGAGGGAAATCAATTTTCCACCGCTCTGACCTGATTTCACACTTTGGCTCCCTTCGATTTGTTTCCTCTTCCTGCATTCAATCCTTTTGTCCGACGAGGGAACAGGGAAAACAGAATCAGACCACCGCAGCTCGGAAAGACACAGCAGGGTGGGCAGAATCTGAAAGGGGCAACACGGAAACATGAACCGGGTCTTTCAGGCGCTCGGTGGTCCTATGATGCACATCTGGCATCCTGCGTTCTTGGCGCAAGCCTGTTTTCCTGACTGACCCTTCTGTTATTCTATTTACAGCCCAGTGAAGATACACGGACAAACAGAGGAACACTAGAGTAAAAAAGGCTTGCATCTATATCGTTCTTTTCACAACCACCAGATGCCTCAAAGCACTTTGCAATGAATGAAATACTTTCTGAAGTGTTTTTAAAAAAAATCCCTTTGTGGGACTTGGGTGTCGCTGGCTGGCCAGCATTTATTGATGTGGAGATGGCGGCGTTGGACTGGAGTAAACACAGTAAGAAGTCTCACAACACCAGGTTAAAGTCCAACAGGTTTATTTGGTAGCAAACGCCACTAGCTTTCGGAGCGCTGCCCCTTCATCAGGTGAGTGGGAGTTCTGTTCACAAACAGGGCATATAAAGACACAAACTCAATTTACAAAATAATGATTGGAATGCAAGTCTTTACAGGCATTTATTGCCCATCCCTAGTTTTCCCGAGGGCAGTCAACTTGACATTATTCACTGACTCACGAACTGACCTGTGGGAGTAGTTCTGTCCCTCGACTGTATGATCAGTACAACTGTCCAAGGAAGGAAATTACTTTTTCATTTTTTAAAAATTCATTTGTGGGACATGGGCATCGCTGGCTGGTCAGTATTTATTGCCCATCCCTAGTTGCCTGAGGGCAGTTGAGAGTCAACCATATTGCTGTGGCTCTGGAGTCACACGTAGGCCAGACCAGGTAAGGACGGCAGATTTCCTTCCCTAAAGGATATTAGTGAACCAGATGGGTTTTTCTGACAATCGACAATGATTTCATGGTCATCAGTCGATTCTTAATTACAGATATTTTTTTATTGAATTCAAATTCCACCATCTGCGGTGACGGGATTTGAACCCGGGTCCCCAGTACATTAGCTGGAATAATAGTCTAGCGATAATACCACTAGGCCATCGCCTCTCTTCATTGTCGGTGTTGTAATGTAGGAAACACAGCAGCTAATTGGTGCTCAGCAAGCTCCCATAAACAGCAATGAGAAACGAACTGGATGACCAAAAGCTCTTAACTTTTTATCTGTTCCGGCCTGAACTCTGTACCTCAGCGCACGATGTGGAGGTGCCGGCGTTGGACTGGGGTAAACACAGTAAGAGTTTTAACAACACCAGGTTAAAGTCCAACAGGTTTATTTGGTAGCAAATGCCATTAGCTTTCGGAGCGCTGCTCCTTCGTCAGATGGAGTGGATATCTGACAGAGCACCTTCACCACAAGGACCTCAGTGGGTCAAGGAAGACAGAAAGACTTGTTTATATACTGCACCTTTCCGCACCTCCGGGCCTCCCAAAGCACCTTTGAAACATGCTCACTGTGGAAATGTAGGAAACATGGCAGCCAATTTGCGCACAGCAAACTCCCACAAACTGCAATGTAATCACGACCGGATAACCTGTTTTTTGATTTGAGGATGAAATCCCAGGCGGGATACTGTGGAGATCACTCTCTTGCTTCTCTTTGGAAACAGTGTCACACGATCATTCTGTATTTGGGGCTGTCCATTAAAGTCTGATGTTCCGAACTCTGAACTTTTGTTTTATTTGTGCTTGGTTTCCTGAGAGACGTTTCTAAGTCGTGTGCTTTTTAAAATGTATTCTTTCAAGGGATATGGGTGTAGCCAGCAAGGCCAGCCTTTGTTACCCATTCCAACTGTCCTCGAGTAGCTGGTTAGACCATTTCAGAAGACATTTGAGAGTCGCCCACATTGCTGAGGCTCTGGAGTCACATGTAGGCCAGACTAGGTAAGGACGGCAGATTTCCTTCCCTAAAGGACATTAGTGAACCAGATGGGTTTTTACGACAATCCAGTAATCACCATTACTAAGACTCTCATTGAATTCCAGATTTATTAACTAATTGAATTTAACATACCAAGGAAGGACTTGAACTGATGTCTCCAGAGCAGCAGTCCGAGGCTCTCAATTACTAGCCCAGTAATATTACCACCATTCCCGTGGGGAAGTCTTTCTTTATACGTGCTTAAATTACTTCACGATAGCCATTACTGAGACTTGCTCCATATTCCATATTTATGAATTGAATTAAGTTCCACCCCAGCTGCTGTGGTGGGATTTGAACCCATGTCCCCAGACCATCGGCCTATGGCCTCTGGGTTATTAGTCCAGTGACATTACCACCATTCCATCAACCCCCTCGGCCTGATCAAGCAGCCTGTCAAGTAGAAAGGAAAGCAGATCATTTTTTGACGCACTACATAATGTGCTGAGGGCGCAGACGGTGACATGGTTCAAGCTGAAAGACATCATCTCTGACAGTGCAGCATTCACTCAGCACGGCACTGGAAGGTAACCCACCAATAAATCCAGTCTTTCCTCCTGGCACAATCCTTTGATACCCAAGGACCATCCAGGTAGAATCTTTACTATGAACCAAGCAGAGCATGGTATAGGAGCACATTGCCTACCTGCTTTCAAGGACCTTCTTACAACAGTAGATACAGCCGGGTTTTTAAAAAATTCATTCATGAGATGTGGGCGTTGCTGGCTGGGACGGTATTTATTGTCCATCACTAACTGCAGTTGAACTGAGTGTCTTGCTCGGCCATTTCAGAGGGCAATTAAGGGTCAACCACATTGCTATGGGCCTGGTGTCAGATCTAGGCTGGACCAGGTAAGGAAGGCAGATTTCCTTCCTAAATGACATTAGAAACATAGAAACTAGAAGCAGGAAGTTAATCTCAGATGAGGGTAGCATAGAAACTAGAAGCAGGAGGAGGCCATTCGGCCCTTTGAGCCTGTTCCACCATTCACTTTGATCATGACTGATCATCAAATTCAATACACTGATCCCCCCTTCCCCTCATATCCCTTTCGCCTCAAGATCTATGTCTAATTTCTTCTTGAAATTACAATAGTGAACCAGATGTTTTTTTTATGACGACTGTTTCAAGGCCATCATTAATTTTCAAATTCCATATTTGTACTGAATTCAAATTTCACCATCTGCTGTGCTGGGATTCGAACCCGGGTCCTCAGAGTTTTACCCGGGGTCTCTGGATTACTAATCCAGTGATAATACCACTAAGCTACTTCCTCCCATGAAATACATGACTTATTCACTCAAATTTTACGCCTGACATTTGAAAATATTGATAAATATTGATGACAGCAGAGTTTTACCAGGGGGAGGAGGGTGGGAGAAGGAACTTGGAACTGAAGCTTTGCCAAGTGACGCAGTGGACAATGCCGGCATTCACCAGCCTGAACAAACCTGGACAATGGAGCACCTGTCGTAGCATCAAACAGCCCAGCAGTGTGTGAGAGCAGTCCTTTCAATTCAAATTCTTTGAAATTAGAATTTTACATTTTAATTTCTCATCCTTGCTTTCAATCCTTGGGATGGCACAGTGGTTAGCATTGCTGCCTCACAGCGCCAGGGACCTGGGTTCGATTCCAGACTTGGGTCACCTTGTGCGTGGAGTCTGCACGTTCTCCCCGTGTCTGCGTGGGTTTCCTCCAGGTGCTCCGGTTTCCCCCCACATGGATTGGCCATGCTAAACTGCCCCTTAGTGTCGAAAGATGTATAGGTTAGGGGGGATTAGTGGGGTAAATATGAGGGGTTACAGGGATAAAGCCAGGGGAAGATGCTCTGTCAGAGAGTCGGCGCAGACTTGATGGGTCGAATGGCCTCTTTTTGCACTGCATGGATCCTATGAATTCCTCCACAACCTTTCTCGTTCCTACCTCGGTAACTTCCTCTAACCCGACATCCCTCTGAGATCTCCGTACTCCTCAAGTTATGGTCCCTTGAGCATCCCTCATTTTAATCGCTCCAGCCCTGCCTTCAGTCACCTAGATTCCAAGCTCTGGAATTCCTCCCTAACCTGCACTCTCCTCCTTTAAGACACATCTCAAATGTTACCTCCTTGTCCAAGCTTTGACCACCTGCTCTCAGGTCACTGTTTTGTGTAATTATAAAATGTTACAGCACGGAAGGAGGCCATTCGGCCCATTGTGTCTGCGCCTGCTCTCGGAATGAGCAGTTCACCAGGTGGTATTCCCCCGCCTCCTCCTTGAAGCCCTGCACATTCTTCCTTCTTGGATAATAATCCAATTCTGTCTCGAATTCCTTGATTGGGCGGCACGGTGGCACAGTGATTAGCGCTGCTGCCTCACAGTGTCAGGGACCCGGGTTCCCGGCTTGGGTCACTGTCTGTGCGGAATCTGCACATTCTCCCCGTGTCTGCGTGGGTTTCCTCCGCGTGCTCCAGTTTCCTCCCACAATCCAAAGATGTGCAGGTTAGGTGGATTGGCCGTGCTAAATTGCCCCTTAGTGCCGGGGGACTAGCATGGGGTTATGGGGATAGGGCCTGGGTGGGATTGCGGTCAGTGCAGACTTGATGGCCAAAAGGCCTCCTTCCGCACTGTAGGATTCTATGATTGAACCGGCCTCTAATACACTTTCAGGCAGCGCATTCCAGATCCTAATCACTCACTGCGTGAAAAGGTTTCTTCTCATGTCACCATCGCTTCTTCTGCCAATCATCTTCAATCTGTGCCCTCTCCTGCTTGAGCCTTCCACCAATGGGAACGGTTTCTCTCCATCTTCTCTGTCCAGACCCCTTTGAATACGTCGATCAAATCTCAACCCTCTCCTCTCCGACAAAAGCAATCCCAACTTCTCCAAGCCATCTACACAACTGAGGTGACACTCCTGTGAAGAGCCTGAGGTATTTAGGAATGTTACACTGTGAACGACAGACCCCCTCATTGCCACGTCAGCAACCAGCACTGAGTGCTGTACTGCGAGAGCTTTCAGGAAGAGGGCACTGGTTTCTGGACTCCTCGAATAACTTGGCCCAGCTGGTTCCATTTCTCCTGGACAGGAACAGTGACCAGGATAATAAACCACCTTTCGCGGTTATAATCAGACTTTGCAATCCCTTCAGCGCTTTTAATGAATGCATTAGCATCACGCAAACCCCCTCATCATAGATAACTACCAGCTGCAACGACGCAACAGCTTGAAAAAGGGGGGCATTGATAAACAATGGGCTGGCAGCCAAGCATTTGGCAAGGTGCCAACGACTGGGGGTGCAGTGCATTGCGACTCGCTGCCCTTGCTGGATTCCCCACAGGTTTGACTTACATTTTCAGGGAGTTATGGAGGGTGGCAGCGCCTCGATAAAGCAGGTACAGAGTTGTGAGTTTCACCTTCCACAGGAATTTATCACCCTTGTGGAATTTCTTTTGCTTATTTTGTTTATTTACGAGTCGCAGGTAGGCTTACGTTGACACTGCAACGAAGTTACAGTGCGGCCCCGTTATAACGCGATGGTTGGGGTCCGTCCATAAAATGTTATCGCGAAAAAATCGGGGTCGTGCTAAATCAGGGTCGTGCTAAATTTGCCAATCATGAGCGGAAAAAAAAGGGTCCAATGATTCATCGCGTTATATCCGAATTCGCGCTGAATCGGGGCGCGTTAAATCGGTACTGTACTGTGAAAATCCCCTAGTCGCCACACTCTGGCGCCTGTTCGGGTACACTGAGGGAGAATTTAGCACGGCCAATGCACCCTAACCAGCACGTCTTTCGGACCGAGAGAGGAAACCGGAGCACCCGGAGGAAACCCACGCAGACACGGGGACAATGTGCAAACTCCGCACAGACAGTGACCAAGCCGGGAATCGAACCCGGGTCCCTGGTGCAGTGCTAACCACTGTGCCACCGTGCTGCCTACCTGCCTCATTAAGCAGCACTTCCCCACCCTACTCCTGAGTAAGACGGGTTGGCGGGGGGGGGGGGTTGGGCTTTGTGTGGGAAAGGGTCCTAAATCTTTACTTTCCTCTCTGGATTATCTTGCCAGCATGGCAGCTGAGCAGAATGAGGTGTTCTGGTTGACTGCAGGAATGCAGCCAACGCTTGTGAGTGGCTGGGCAGGAGTGAGTACAAATCCACTTCCCACGGGGAGGATTTGAACCTGATGTTAGATGCAGAGCCACTTCCCTCTTCTCCAGTCTGCAGCCTGTCCTTACGGATAGTGCGACCAGGTCGCTTTCGTTTACAATGATCAGGATGAGAAGTGAGAAACCAACCCATGCCTTGACTGGGAGAGCGCTGATCTAATTGGACAGCTCCTTGCACAAGCAAACCCAGGCTCGATGGGTGAGGGTGCCTACACCTCAGGGACTGCGGCAATTCAAGAATCACAGAATCTACAGTGCATAAGGAGGACAGTCAGCCCATCGAGCTTGTACCGACAACAATCCCACCCAGGTCCTATCCCCTTAACTCCACATATTTACCCTCCTAATCCCCCTGACTCTAAGGGGCAATTTATTATGGCCAATCAACCTAACCTGCACACCGTTGGACTGAACGGAGGCACGGTGGCACAGTGGTTAGCACTGCTGCGTCACAGCGCCAGGGACCCGGGTTCGATTCCAGCCTTGGGTGACTGTGCGGAGTCTGCACATTCTCCCCGTGTCTGCATGGGTTTGCTCCGGGTGCTCCAGCTTCCTCCCACACGCCAAAGATGTGCAGCTTAGGTTGCCTGGCCATGCTAAATTGCCCCTTAATATCAGGGGGACTAGTGGGGTAAATATGTTGGGTTACAGGAATAGGACCTGGGTGGGATTGTTGTCGGTGCAGGCTTGATGGGCCGAATGGCCTCCTTCTGCACCGTAGGGTTTCTATAATTCCAAGGCAGCTCACCGCCATCTTCACAAGGGCAATTAGGGATGGACAATAAATGCTGACGTAGCCAGCAATGCCCACATCCCAGGAACGGGGAGGCGATGGCCTAGTGGTATTATCGCTAAACTATTAATCCAGAAACTCAGCTAATGTCCTGGGGAGCCGGGTTCGAATCCCGCCACGGAAACTGGTGGAATTTGAATTCAATAAAAAATATCTGGAATTGAGAATCTACTGATGACCATGAAACCATTGTCGATTGTCGGAAAAACCCATCTGGTTCACTAATGTCCTTCGGGGAAGGAAATCTGCTGTCCTTATCCCGGTCTGGCCTACATGCGACTCCAGAGCCACAGCAATGTGGTTGACTCTCAACTGAACAAAGGCAACTAGGGATGGGCAATAAATGCTGACCCAGCCAGCGACGCCCGTGTCCCACGAATGAATGAAAACAAAAAGAATGAAAAAGTAATTATTTTCCTTGGGCAGTTGTACTGATCATACAGTCGAGGGACAGAACTATTCCCACAGGTCAGTTCGTGAGTCAGTGAATAATGTCAAGTGGTTTCTGAAATCTCTGTGTCTCTGCCCCTTCCCTTCGCTGATATTGAAGTGTTCGGAAGGAGGATGCAAACAACCTGGGCTTGTGACTGCAGGATGGTGAAGATGTGTTGCAAGTGCAGTGAGAGCAGCATTTTTGATCGCATTAGGATAATTTAGTTCTGGCAGTGAGTCGAACACTGACCTCTTGGCCCTGACGAGGAGATGTAAATACACTTCAGCGACTGGCTGACTGGAGGGGCAGTTAAAACGCAGCGGGTTCCGTACCAGCAGCACGGGCCCCGTCAGCTGACTGCGAGCTCCGCACTCTGATTGAGTGAGACTCCCTCTGTGCAGTGTAATGAACAGCATTAGCATATTGTGCCAATTATACAGACCTCCATCAATAATGCATCAGCATTGGCCTAATTATTAACATAACACAGCACAATGGCACTCGCTGTTTCGCAATTAGAATCTGCCTGGTGGCTGGATGAGATTTCCTGACTGCTGTGCCCGCCGTGTGTGTTTGAAGTATTGTTTGGACAGTTTGGGATCGGCCTTTCCGAAAGCAAAGTCCTCTTCGGCAGGGGAGGGGGAGAGTGGGGGGGGGGGGGGGGGGGGGGGGGGGTCAGGTGGCGATGGTCGATGGGAGAGATGACGGTTTATTACCGGAAGGGGGGGGTGAGGGGGGTCGATGGGGAGAGTCAGTGAGGGGACCATTTTGGCAAACAATGTTTTGGATCATTATGATAATTTTATTAAAATATTCCAAGAGGGTGATGCAGCAGCCGGAGCTGTAGGAAAACCTGAATCCCAATCCCAGATTCATCTGAAATTCAGATTGGAGCATGGCTTGGGGGGGGGGGGCGGGCACAGTAAAGGTCGCCAACCTCCAGGGCTGTCACCAGGGCAGGGGTTCCTTGTCTACTGTCCGCTCAGGCTGCTGAGTGAGCCGAGGGCGATATCTGTGCTGTTTACTCTAAATGGCACGGTGGCACAGTGGTTAGTGCAGCTGCCTCACAGTGCCAGGGAACCGGGTTCGATTCCCGGCTCGACTCACTGTGTGAAGTTTGCACATTCTCCCCGTGTCTGTGTGGGTTTCCTCTGGGCGCTCCGGTTTCCTCCCACAGTCCAAAGGTGGGTTAGGTGGATTGGCCATGGTAAATTGCCCCTTAGTGTCAGGGGGACTAGCTGGAGTAAATGCATGGGGTTACGGGGATCAGACCAGCTATAGTGTCCTCCAAATCATTTAAATATACTATGAACAACAAAGAATCCTTTGTTGTTCCCTGTGGAACACCGCTTATCACAGCCTTCCATTCACCCCTCTACTGCTACCCTCTGTCTCCTATGGCCAAGCCAGTTCTGTATCCGTCTTGCCAGCTCTCATCTGATCCTGTGTGACTTCAGCTTTCGTATCAGTCGACCATGAGGTATCTTGTCAAAGGCTTTACTGAAGTCCACGTATACAACATCCACTGCCTTTCCCTCACCTATCACCTTCGTCACTTCCTCGAAAAACCCGATCAAGTTAGTGAGGCACGAACTCCCATTCACAAAACCATGCTGTCTATTACTAATAAGTCCATTTGTTACCAAAACCGGAAAATCCCGCCCAAGGTCAACGGACCTTCCCACGGTCCGCCCCTCGCCCACTCCGATTCCCGTGGACAGGCGGGACGGCAAAATTCTGCCCAGTGTCTCAAATCTAGCCACATCTGAAAACTGGACATTCTGTTTAGCCGCCATCACCTGACTTTCCCTCCCCGCCGCCATCTTTGGTCTAACCACAAGGCGGGGGAATCCCATCGTCAACACTTCAACGAAGGGCCACAGGAACTCCACTCACACACACAGGAACTCCACTCACACACACAGGAACTCTACTCACACACACACAGGAACTCCACTCACACACACACAGGAACTCCACTCACACACACAGGAACTCCACTCACACACACAGGAACTCCACTCACACACACACAGGAACTCCACTCACACACACAGGAACTCCACTCACACACACACAGGAACTCCACTCACACACACAGGAACTCCACTCACACACACAGGAACTCCACTCACACACACAGGAACTCCACTCACACACACACAGGAACTCCACTCACACACACAGGAACTCCACTCACACACACAGGAACTCCACTCACACACACACAGGAACTCCACTCACACACACAGGAACTCCACTCACACACACACAGGAACTCCACTCACACACACAGGAACTCCACTCACACACACAGGAACTCCACTCACACACACAGGAACTCCACTCACACACACACAGGAACTCCACTCACACACACAGGAACTCCACTCACACACACACAGGAACTCCACTCACACACACACAGGAACTCCACTCACACACACACAGGAACTCCACTCACACACACAGGAACTCCACTCACACACACAGGAACTCCACTCACACACACACAGGAACTCCACTCACACACACACAGGAACTCCACTCACACACACAGGAACTCCACTCACACACACAGGAACTCCACTCACACACACACAGGAACTCCACTCACACACACAGGAACTCCACTCACACACACAGGAACTCCACTCACACACACACAGGAACTCCACTCACACACACAGGAACTCCACTCACACACACACAGGAACTCCACTCACACACACAGGAACTCCACTCACACACACAGGAACTCCACTCACACACACAGGAACTCCACTCACACACACACAGGAACTCCACTCACACACACAGGAACTCCACTCACACACACACAGGAACTCCACTCACACACACACAGGAACTCCACTCACACACACACAGGAACTCCACTCACACACACAGGAACTCCACTCACACACACAGGAACTCCACTCACACACACACAGGAACTCCACTCACACACACACAGGAACTCCACTCACACACACAGGAACTCCACTCACACACACAGGAACTCCACTCACACACACACAGGAACTCCACTCACACACACAGGAACTCCACTCACACACACACAGGAACTCCACTCACACACACAGGAACTCCACTCACACACACACAGGAACTCCACTCACACACACACAGGAACTCCACTCACACACACACAGGAACTCCACTCACACTCACAGGAACTCCACTCACAGGCACACAGGAACTCCACTCACACACACACAGGAACTCCGCTCACACACACACAGGAACGGAGTTGCTCCCAGAACTTCCAGCCTAGTGACACTCCAAAGACTTCCCTTCACTGATCGCGCATGTCTCCCATCAGCCCTCATATTGTGTCTGCTAATCCCCCTGAAACTAGGTTAATTTAGCACGGCCAATCGACTAAACTGCCCATCTTTGGACTGTGGGAGGAAACCCTCGCAGACACGGGGAGAATGGCATTGTCTCTGTTTCTCTCAAAACTGCCCTTTGCGACCCTCACTGGAAAAACATCCCCTCAACGCTCTCCATGCCTGGGCCCTGACCCAGCCCGAACCCAAACACCCGACCCTGAAAACCAGCCAGGATCCATAATCCGGCACGCCCCCAGGCCCGAGAACACCAGTTTTGAGACGCCACCTATCCTCGGGATGAGAAAAGAAAGGACTTTCATCTCTGGAGTGTTTCACACAGACTCTCAGGGTTTTCCAAAGTGCTTTCAAGCCAATTTGTGAGATGTCGTCAACACTGTAGCGATCTCTGCAGCCGAGAACAGCACTGTGGACCATCGCTGGGGAAAGAGTCTGGATGCTATGCTCATCTCCCTGGGTCAGAGGCCACAACCGTGACCTCCTGACACTCATGCACGAGAGAGAGATTGTGAGTGCTGCTTACGGTACAGCAGATACCCCAGAAGCAGGGAAGTGCTGGGGAGGTGCAGAGGGTGAGACTGCAGCAGGCACCCTGACAGAGAAAGAAAGCACCCGGCTAACACCCGGGTTTAAGTTTATTTATCAGTAGGCTTACATTAACACTGCAATGAAGTTACTGTGAAAATCCCCTAGTCGCCACACTCCGACGCCTGTTCGGGTACACTGAGGGAGAATTTAGTACGGCCAATGCACCCTAACCAGCACGTCTTTCGGACTATGGGAGGAAACCAGAGAACCCGGAGGAAACCCACGCAGACATGGTGAGAACGTGCAAACTCCGCACAGTGACCCGAGGCTGGAATCGAACCCAGGTCCCTGGCGCTGTGAGACAGAAGTGCTAACCACTGTGCCACCGGGTGTGGGTTGTATTGCAAACTCTGTCCCAATCATCAGCATTGCCCTCTTGCCTTTGGCTGTCTTGCTGAAGATTTTCCACCCGTTGTCCGCTTTGATCCCACAAGCGTTTGTGGCTTTGTTTTAAAAGTTTAAAGTTCATTTATTTATTAGTCACAAGTAAGGCTTACATTAACACTGCAATGAAGTTACTGTGAAATTCCCCCAGTCGCCACACTCTGGCGCCTGTTCGGGTCAATGCACCTCACCTTCGTGGCAAAGGCACCGAACCCCTGTGGGTAGGGTGTGGGTATCAAGGCCGATGCCAGCCTCTCCACCACCAGGAGTTGGCGCTTGTGTTTCCTGCTCCTGGAACCGTTCAGATGAAGAATCTTTCCGCGGGTCCAGTGGGTCCTCTCGACAATATGAGGGGCTCGAACTAAATCGACAGAAGTGATGCCAGATTTCCACCCAAATTTTAACCCCCCCCCCCCCCCCCCAAACCCCCAGCCGATCTTTGGGCTCGTTGCGAGTGTCAATGGACTTCAAAAGTTCCTGACAGAGGGGGACGGGAGGTCTAGTTGCCATGGTTACTGAAACACTCACACACACTGTCTAGGGAAGAGTGCCGTCTCCGCCTCTTTCAAGACAGAGTCATCGGCAAATCTCACTCAAAAAAAGAGTAACATTTCAGAATGGATTTCTTCACCCAGAGAGTGGGGGGAGTGTGGAACTTGCTGTCACCAGGGGTAGGTCAGTAGCACAGTGGTTAGCACTGCTGCCTCACAGCGCCAGGGACCCAGGTTCCATTCCCGGCTTGGTGTCTCCACACTGTGTGGAGTCTGCACGCTCTCCCCGTCTCTGCGTGGGTTTCCTCCGGGTGCTCCGGTTTCCTCCCACAGTCTGAAAGACGTGCTGGTTAGGGTGCATTGACCCGAACCGGCGCCGGAGTGTGACGACTAGGGGAGTTTCACAGTAACTTCATTGCAGTGTTAATGTAAGCCTTATTTGTGACTAATAAATAAATAAACTTTAACTTTTAGGTGAGGTGAACAGCAGAGATACATAAGCACAGGGCAGAGAAAGAGATAGGAGGATGTGTTGGAGGGTCAGATTTAGAAGGGTGGAAGGAGGTTTGTGGGGTCTTAGACAGCGGCATAGAAAACATCCTTTCCGGATGTATCACAGCTTGGTATGGCTCCTGCTCTGTCCAAAACCGCAAGAGATTACAGAGAGTTGTGAATGTAGCCCAATCCATCACGCAAACCAGCCTCCCACCCATTAACTCTGTCTACACTTCCCGCTGACTCAGAGAAGCAGCCAGCATAATTAAGAACACCCTCGCACCCCGGACATTCTCTCTTCCACCTTCTTCTGTTGGTAAAAAGATGCAAAAGTCTGAGGTCACGTACCAACCGACTCAAGAACAGCTTCTTCCCTGCTGCCATCAGACTTTTGAATGAACCTACTTTGCATTGTTGAACTTTCTCTGCACCCTAGCTATGACTGTAACACTACATTCTGCACCCTCTCTTTTCCTTCTCCCTTATGTACTCTATGAACAGTATGCTTTGTCTCTACTGCGTGCAAGAAACAATACTTTTCATTGTATCCCAATACATGTGACAATAATAAATTAAATCAAAAGGCAGGGAGCTGATGGGCTGAATGGCCTGTTTCTGTGCCACAAATGCCCTGCGGCTTTCTGTGATGAGATAGAAAGTCAAGGCTGGCCCTAATTTGGACCATCAGAGTCGTGTCTGAGGGCGGTGAATGTGTGGAATTCACTACCACAGAATGTAGTTGAGGCCAAAACGTTGTGTGATTGCAAGAAGAAATTAGATGCAGCTCTTGGGGCTAAAGGGATCGAGGGATATGGGAGCAAGGGGGGGGGATCAGGATATTGAATTCGATGATCAGCCATGATCAAAACGAATGGCGGAGCGGAGCAGGCTCGAAGGGCCGAACGGCCTCCACCTGCTTCTAGTTTCTATGGGTCACCCCCTCCTCACTGACTCAGCAGCAACATTGCTCGGAAGGACGGTAAAGGAGAGAGGAAAGAGCTGCCTGACCCGAGTCAGTCACACCTAACGCCCCTGAATAAAGAGGAAAAGAATCACAAATACCAGCTTGAACTGAATAATACATGAACATGGAGTCACCTGCTCCCGTCAGCTCCGCGTGGCTGCCTCGCAATGGGAGTACCATCAGACGCAGCAGTGAGTGTATGAAAGATTCATGGGCTCAGACTGTGTGTTAATCTGAAGCCAGAGGGGAACAGGCAAGTACACTTTCCCCAAAAGAAGCTTCAGGAGAGTTTGATTAAGAGGAGGAGAGAGGGGCGATGGAGGCAAAATAAAGAGGTGGCGTAATCTTTATTAGCTCGGTATTAGATTGGTGATAAAACACAATGAACCGATAACAGCTCAAGTTCAGTAAATGGCACACAGCCGACGAACTGGGTGCCAATGTTAATGTGAAGAGTGTTATGTTAATAATTATATCACATTGGTACATTATTGACGGTTCAATTCACTTAACGTGGTCATAGAGGTTTACAGCATGGAAACAGGCCCTTCGGCCCAACTTGTCCATGCCACCCAGTTTTTACCACTAAGCGAGTCCCAATTGCCTGGATTTGGCCCATATCCCTCTATACCCATCTTACCCATGTAACTGTCTAAACGCTTTTTAAAAGACAGAATTGTACCCGCCTCTACTACTGCCTCTGGCAGCTTGTTCCAGACACTCACCACCCTCTGTGTGAAAAAATTGCCCCTCTGGACACTTTTGTATCTCTCCCCTCGCACCTTAAACCTCTGCCCTCTAGTTTTAGACTCCCCCAACTTACAATACAAATCCAAGTAAAAATTAAAGTCGGCGTAGTCTCAGGTGACCAGAGGCTGGTGGTGATTGAACCTGAAGGTCGCCACACCTCAGGCAAGGATGGGAGGGTGGGCCTTCATGAATAATCTCAGCCAGTCCATGAATTGAACCCGTGCTGTGTGTGTTACTCTGCCTCACGAACCAGCCATCCAGCCAACTGAGCTAAACCGGCAAATATGATCATGGCTCAAGGAGGATGAGCTCAAGATGGTCAGAGGTCAGAAGGAGGGCAGCCTGACTTGGGACAAAATTGTGATCTGCAGAGTGAGCTCAGGAGTGTGAGTGAGGGGGCTGGGAGTAAGCTCAGGAGTGTGTGTGAGAGGGATCGTAGTGAGCCTAGGTTTGTTCGTGGGCATTGTGAATGCTAAAGTCGCTGAAAGAACTTGCTGGCCTTTTCCTGCTTTTCAAAGCGATATGTTTGTATTCACAGCAATCCATAACCATCAACTCATCTACAAAAGAACTGAGACCTGAGTTGACAGAAGCTCCCATGCTGAAGAGGTTTGTAATCGAATGGTCCCCTTCCCCTCTCAGACATATCCCTGGAAACACACCAGTCACAGATTTAACTCTCATGTTAAATTGGCCAAGAACAGAGTTTCACGCACACATATTCTGTGTTTTTGGGTTAAAATCAGATTAAACCTCAAATGGCTCTCAGAGAATCACTCATCTTTATCACCTCTCTCTCCCTCTCTCTGTGTGTGTCACACACTCACAGCTAATCTCAGCCCCCATCTTCACCCACTCTCTGCTCGCCCAAACCTCGCTCACCAAGCAGTGCTGCTTATCCAGGGAGCCAAGTTTTGATGAGAGTCTCAGTAACACAGCATTGCTAAGAAGTCTGGCTGTGAAGGTAAGTCAGCAATTGCAGTCATAAAGACCTGCATTTAAATAGCGCCTTCCATTAAATGTCCCACTCTGCTTCCCAGCCAATGAAGAAGTCTTGAAACGCAGTCACTTGTGTGATCCATGCAATCTAGCAGCCAATTTGCTCACATCCAGGTGCCACAAGCAGCAATGTGATAATAACCAGATAATCAATGTTGGTTGAAGAATAATATTAGCCTGCGGGGACAGACCATGCTTAACATCTCATCTGAAACATGGCACCTCAGACAAAGCAGTGTTCCCTTCGGTACTTCTCCAGAGTGTTGAGATAGAAAATCTGGTGAACTGGTGCAGCAACAATAATCTCTCCCTCAATGTCGACAAAACATCATCGCCTTCAGAATGTGTAAAGGAGAACATGCCCCTGTCTGCATCAATGGGGACGAAGTAGAAAGGGACGAGAGCTTCAAGTTTTTACGTGTTCAGATCACCAATAGCCTGTCCTGGTCCCCCCATGCCAACACCAACGCCTCTACTTTCTCAGAAGACTAAGGAAATTTGGCATGTCAGCTACAACTCTCACCAATTTTTACATATGCACCATAGAAAGCATTTTTTCTGGTTGTATCACAGCTTGAATGGCTCCTGCTCTGCCCAAGACCGCAAGGAACTACAAAAGGTCGTAAATGAAGCCCAGTCCATCATGCAAACCAGCCTCCCATCCATTGATTCTGTCTACACTTCCCACTGCCTCGGAAAAGCAGCCAGCATAATTAAGGACCCCACGCACCCTGGACATTTTCTCTTCCACCTTCTTCCGTCAGGAAAAAGATACAAAAGTCAGAGGTCACCGACTCAAGAACAGCTTCTTCCCTGCTGTCATCAGACTTTTGAATGGACCTACCTCGCATTAAGTTGATCTTTCTCTACACCCTAGCTATGACTGTAACACTACATTCTGCACTCTCTTGTTTCCTTCTCTATGAACGGTATGTTTTGTCTGTATAACGCGCAAGAAACAATACTTTTCACTGTATGTTAATACATGTGACAATAATAAATCAAATCAAATCACAGGCGAGGTGTTACCCACTGAGTAAAAGACTCACATGTATCAGTGATTTGGCCATCAATTGCAGGCCGCTACCTAGTTCGGAGCCAATGCGAATGCACCGTCAGAACATTGTAACCCTGTTTAGTCTTTGGCCCACACAAGGTGATGGACTAAAAGCAGCGCTCTGTACAGCTATCTCACAATAGCACCGCACTGTTTATAAAGGAAAAGCATTAAATAATTCAAAGGGAATTCCAACTGCGCCCTTGAGAGATGCACTGATTCCATTACATTAAATTTGCCAAGTAAGAATAATATGCAAATAAGCCAATTGGATACAAAATTGGCTATGAGATAGAAGGCACAGAATGGTGGTGAACTATTGGTCTTTAGTTTGGAGGGATGTGTACAGTCGTAACCCCCGGGGTCAGTATAGGGATCACTGCTCCTTTCCATATATATTTATGATGCAGACTTGTGAATTTGGGGGCACAGTTCAAAGTTGGCAAAAGGTACTGAACTGGGAAAGAGTTTTTTTTAAAGTTTATTTATTATTGTCACAAGTAGGCTTACATTAACACTGCATTGAAGTTACTATGAAAATTCCCCTAGTCACCACACTCCGGCACCTGTTCGGGTACATTGAGGGAGAATTTAGCATGGCCAATGCACCCTAACCAGCACGTCTTTCAGACTCTGGGAGGAAACCGGAGCACCCGGAGGAAACCCACGCAGACACGGGGAGAACGTGCAAACTCCACAAAGACAGTGATCCAAGGCCGGAATTGAACCCAGGTCCCTGGCACTGTGAGGCAGCCATGCTAACCGCAGTGCCACAGTGTCGCCCATTGATGTTCCCCCTGATGTTATTCATTTTTGGGATGTGGGCATCACTGGCAGGGCTGGCATTAATTGCCCATTCCTTTTTGCCCTTGAGAATTTGGGGGCGGGACATTCTTCTCGAAGCACCGCAGTCTCTGTGGTAACGGGCGCTCCCACAGTGCAGTTGGGTAGCACTGAGGCATAAATCACAGAAAGCGTCCATCGTGTGCCCGACACCGGGCTCCCGAAACACCAGCTTTGCTGGGAGCCCGCTCAGGGTTGGAGACGACCAGGGAAACAGCAGAAATGCTTTAGGAATGTCCTGGAAACACATGCGAAGAGATTAAACACACACTTGTCAATCCATGGGGCGGCACGGTGGCACAGTGGTTAGCACTGCTGCCTCACAGTGTCAGGGACCCAGGTTCGATTCCCGGCTCGTGTCACTGTCTGTGTGGAGTTTGTACGTTCTCCCCGTGTCTGCGTGGGTTTCCTCCGGGTGCTCCGGTTTCCTCCCACAGTCCGAAAGACGTGCTAGTTAGGTGCGTTGACCATGCTAAATTCTCCCTCCGTGTGCCCGAACAGGCGACTAGGGGATTTCACAGTAACTTCATTGCAGTGTTAATGTAAGCCTTACTTGTGACTAATAAAAATAAACTTTACTTTAAACTTTATTTTACTTGATGGAAGGCTCTGGCTCCTGACTGAATAAATGGAGGAGCGTCATTCGGGAAGACAGCGAACACATCGAGAGACTTTGTCAGGAACTTGCAGAGGCAAAGTCAAGGTGTTGGAGGAGTGCAAACATCTCCAAACAACCCAACCCTGCACGCACCACCTGAGCATGTGGCAGTGTCTGTCGATCGTGCACTGGACCTGTCAGCCCCAGAGCCCAGCGACGCAGAGTGCAAGCAGGCCACCCTCGATCTGGAGCGACTGCCTGAGGCGAAGAGTAGGAAGCTTCTGGATTCTGACCCCGGCAACGTTGAATTCAGCCCCTCCGGCAGGGGAAGGGACAAAGACAGCAGCAGTAAGTTGACAGGAACAGAAAACCGAATGTACTTTGAAAGTAAAACCCACTCATTTGACCATCAGTCACAGCGGGTGGGTTGTAAAGGCCGAACATAAATCATAAACATAACCTTTGCACTGGAGCTAAGCCGTCACCACAGGTACTACAGGAGAAGGCTACACAGAGATTTGGCAATGCAGTAACTCGATTAAATTATATTAAATCAGAAGGGTTTTATACAAAATACAATTTGCACAGGGTTGAAAGCCTGTCCTTACCACACAGGACTTACAACCTCGCTGTGTGGGCTTCCCTGAAGCTAGCTATGAAAGTGGCACTCATCTGATAGAGCGAGACTTCAGTGACACAGGGAGTGGGGGAGGCAGGGAACCACCCCAGAGATCTCAACGCAGAGATTATAACATCGATTACAAGGGAACTGGATATGTATTTCAAAGTGTTACAGGGCAAAGTCAGGTAAATTCAATTAGACCTGCAGGGTGCAGAGTGTAACGCATACACACACGCACACACACACACAGAGCGAGTAACACAAACACAGTCACACAGCATGTTACACACACACAATCACAGAGTGTGTAACACACACAATCACAATAACACAGCTGGAGATTAGATTAATTGTGGCAAAAGATCCTCAACCTGAAATATTAACTATTTCTTTCTCCACAGATGTTGCCTTATCTACTTCAGCATTTCTGATATTTTCTGTATTTACTGCAGAATCTGCAGTATTTTCCTTTAGTATTTTTAATCCAGCCAGCTCCAGCTAAAGGGAGAGCAAAAACTCAAGTCTGTCCTCTGATGGCTCTCTGCACGGCGGCACAGTGGGTTAGCACTGCTGCCTCTCTTTAAAGCTGGTATTTCAACACCCAGACCCAAAGCTGGGTGCTCCGGTTTGCTCCCACAGTCCAAAGACGTTTGGTGAATTGGCCGTGCTAAATCACCCCTTAGTGTCCCAAGATGTGTGGGTTAGGAGATTAGCAGGGTAAATACGTGGGATTACGGGAAAGGGTCTGAGTAGGATGCTCTGTCGGAGAGTCAGTACAGACCCAAATGGCCCCCTCTTGCACTGTAAGGATTCTATGATTCTCCTGAATAAGACGGGCAAATATAAAACTCAACAGTTTTTCTCCAGAAGATGCTGATCCCAGAAAGGAATATTCCCAACACAGTTACCCCAGCACCATCTCTCCCAGTCTCATACTAAAGTTATTCCCAAAGACAATTCTGTTCCCTTGTCTCCTGAACTTTAAACATTCCTCAGTCAACGCAAATGGAATTGTCAGAAGAGAGATTTGATATGCGATGAGAGAGACAGGTTGAAGCAGTATTGGAACATGATAGAATACAATGCAGATTAACCCAGCTGGAAGTCTGAACAGGCTACTGCCCATGATGTGGGCCGCCAGAATATCACACATGTGACACACTCGGGTACCACACACTGCAGTTTAGCTGGATACCCCTGTTTGTTCATGTCGTTTGTGTCATTTAGAGCCAGCTACTCAACATCTCATCATAGCTGAATAAGTACAGAGTTCTGTCAGTCATATTAATCCGCACACTTTGCTTGTGTAGCTGTAACCAGGCACATAATGAAATGTTGATGGACCTATCACTGCAGACGTGTGATTTGCCCACTCCTGTCGGACTGTGCCGTTTGTTAGTCAGTTCTCCATGTTTGCTGCCAACCTTTCGCTGTCATGTGACTGACAGGAAACTAACAAAGACTGACAACTTGAAGGGATTCCAACTGGAATGAGAAACCTGTTCCCACGTACCGAGATACCCATTCCTGTGAACAGAAAAATCCATTCCTACGTACCAAGATACCCATTCCCGTGTACAGAGAAACCCGTTCCCATGTACAGATAATCCCGTTCCCATGTGCAGAGAAACCTGTTCCTGCGTACCGAGATACCTGTTCCTGTGTACAGATAAATCCATTCCCATGTACAGAGAAACCTGTTCCCATGTACAGAGAAACACGTTCCTGTGTATAGAAAAATCCGTTCCCGCGTACAGAGAAACCTGTTCCTGCGTACCAAGATGCCCATTCATGTGTACAGAAAAACCTGTTCCAACGTACAGAGAAATCCATTCCCATGTACAGAGAAACCTGTTCCCGCGTACCGAGATACCCTTTCCTGTGTACAGATAAACCCATTCCCATGTAAGAAACCTGTTCCCGTGTACAGAGAAACCCGTTCCCGCATACAGAGAAACCCGCTCCCGCGTACCGAGATACCCGTTCCCGTGTACAGAGAAACCCGCTCCCGCGTACCGAGATACCCGTTCCCGTGTACAGAGAAACCCGTTCCCGTGTACAGAGAAACCCGCTCCCGTGTACCGAGATACCTGTTCCCGTGTACCGAGATACCTGTTCCCGTGTACCGAGATACCTGTTCCCGTGTACCGAGATACCCGTTCCCATGTACAGAGATACCCTTTCCCATGTACAGAGAAACCCATTCCCGTGTACCGAGATACCCGTTCCCATGTACAGAGATACCCGTTCCCATGTACAGAGATACCCTTTCCCATGTACAGAGAAACCCATTCCCGTGTACCGAGATACCCGTTCCCATGTACAGAGATACCCTTTCCCATGTACAGAGAAACCCATTCCCGTGTACCGAGATACCTGTTCCCGTGTACCGAGATACCTGTTCCCGTGTACCGAGATACCTGTTCCCGTGTACCGAGATACCTGTTCCCGTGTACCGAGATACCTGTTCCCGTGTACCGAGATACCTGTTCCCGTGTACCGAGATACCCGTTCCCATGTACAGAGAAACCCATTCCCGTGTACCGAGATACCCGTTCCCGTGTACCGAGATACCCGTTCCCGTGTACCGAGATACCCGTTCCCGTGTACCGAGATACCCGTTCCCGTGTACCGAGATACCCGTTCCCGTGTACCGAGATACCCGTTCCCGTGTACCGAGATACCCGTTCCCGTGTACCGAGATACCCGTTCCCGTGTACCGAGATACCCGTTCCCGCAAACAGAGAAACCCATTCCCGGGTACAGAGAAACCCGTTCCCACGTACCAAGATACCCGTTGCCACGCCGGCAATCTCATGGACGGCAAGAGTGGGTTCAAGATGCCGCCCTCTGTTTTTGTGATGTCGGATGAATATTGTCCAGGACCCCAGGGGATCTCCCCTGGTCTTCTCTGAATGAGTGGCTGTGGGATCGTTAAAGCAGAGGGCAGGCAGCATCTCATTTAACAGCCTCTCTTGGAAAGTAGATATCGGAGACACAGTTATCAAGCATATTAATTATATATGCATACATATTTCAGAGAGAGAGAGACATTAAAACAGCTGAGGTCTTTCACCCAGCGTGAGTTAGTGAAAAACTAGAACTTGCTGCCCTGGCTGGGGGATGCTGGGATCAATTAATGGAAATCAATGTTTTTTTGTTCCGAGAGTATATCAAGGGATTGGGAAAAAGAGCGAGTAAGTGGAGTCGAGATACAGATCAAACATGATCTAATTGAATGGCGGAATGGTTTCAGGGGGCTGAATGACCTCCTCATGTTCCTCTCCTGCTCGCAGCCTCCAACACGACCTACGCGCAGTCAAGACCATCCCTCTCCCCACACGTTCACGTCGCCCTCACACCCAGCTGGGTGGCGACCCAATCTTCCAAACGTCCTGGTTATTTAAACATCGTTCAGACTTTCCGTCTGGGAGATTTGCAGCGAGCAGTACCGTCTTATTTCCGTGTGTAATACTGAAGGAACGCACCTGGCCTGATACCCCCTGTCAGAAACATCAAACATCTGAGCGGCAAAGGTTAATTATGATTGACCAGAAAAAAAATCCCAGCCTATTTATGAGCATTGTAAACCCTTGTGCTTCCCAGGAAAGGTCCATGATGGATCCAGTCAGGAGTGTGTTTTATTGCATGAACCTGTGTGTTGAAATATTTATTTGCCTTTCCCGCACATTCTTTAAGGCCACCTCTCTCTCCCTCCCCCCGATTCCTGGGCTGCAGCAGAGAGGCAGTGAAAGCCGAGAGATGATGCTGGAATGTAGCAGACGAGTGCTTAATTCATTTATGTGAGATTTCTCTGCCCGCTGTCTTAAGACAAGTGCTCTCCTGTGTATTTGTTCACCCGTGAGTAATTGCATTAAGTGGTGCTCACTAATATCACCCGCAGTCTATTCAAAGCTTGCTTGTTTGATGAGGAAATAAACATAAGCGACACAGGAAAGCTAGCTTTCCAACAATCTATCCTTCCTTCCTTCAGACAGCAGCCTCTACACAAGCTCCTTCTCTCACAGCTATCTTTTTTTTAACTGTGTATGAGTCTGTGTTTAGGGTGGTTAATCATTAATGGTCAAAGCTTCACCAGGGCTTTGGCCAGGGCAATAAACACTGTCTCCCACAGTGATGCCCACATCCCATAATGAATAGAAATAATTCAAAACCCAGAGTTGTATATGCATGCGGGTATATGTGTGCGCATGTGTGTATGTCCGCGTACCTGCGGATGTATGTGTACGGGTATATGTGTGTATGCAAGCGGATATATATCTGCGCATGTGTGTGTATGTCTGCGTACCTGTGGGTGTATGTGTGCATATGTACAGGTATATGTGTGAGTGCGTGTGGGTGTATGGATGCGCATGTGCGTGTGTATGCCTGTGGGTGTATGTGTGCGTGTGTACGGAATGTGTGTGCTTGTACACGTGTGGGTGTGCGCATGCGGGTGTATGTGTAACACGTGCAGGTATGTGTGTGTGTGAGTGTGTGCAGGTGTGTGCACGCACATGTGGGTATGCACGTGACGGTGTATGTGTGCATGCAGGTGTATGTGTGCGTGCAAGTGTGCATGTGTACGAGTGTGTGCAGAGATGTGTTCCCTCTGTCGGAACGACTTGAACACTACGACATTAGGGCCAGCTATGCTTGGGAAAGGATGTCACAAATCACAATTCCTCAGAGACTTGCGTGTCATTTGCTATTCCCACGTGAAATCTTGCTCCATTGCTCCGAGGTGTGGGGTTCCATTGACTACACCCGCCGAATGAATAAAAATAAAAAATAAACATTTCACAGGTGAACCTGATCGACAGTGAAAGACCAAAATGTTTGGATAATTGCGGATGAATAGTTTCACAGATCTGTACTGAACATGGTGGCTGGAATAAGCGTCTGCAGAAACTGCCCCATGGAGATGAGTTAACGCTGGATCTACATACAAATATATGTTAGTCTTTTCATTTGCCACATCAGTGCTGCCCGCACATTTTCCCCCAGCTCCTCCAGCCCTCCACTCCATAGCAACTGCCCCGCGGTTCACAGGAAAGCAGGGTCACTATTTACTAACTTTAAAATATTTCCCGCGACGTTTGATAAAAGGCTCCAAGTGAATGCTCTGACTGCTCTGAAATGGTTCCAGACGCAGGGACAGGCTCATGATTCTCCAATCCTGTTCAAAGGGACAGAGAGCCTCTTCATTCATACTGTCCAAACTGCTGCCATCAATTTTACATCACAGCTTTTAAACCAACACTGCCAAATATAACCCAGGAAAATTGTCTCGACTAACTACAAGATGACAAAAGTGTTCCAGCCAAAGCAAACCACTCTTTTTGAAGCGGATTATAATTTCAAAAGAAACACATGAAGAGAAGTGGCACATTTCACTTTTGTTTGATTTACGCTGCTTTCCATCTTTTTACTCGCTGTCAAGAAAGTCCCTAGCCGAGAGGAAGAGAGGGACTGATTGAGAGAGGGAGGGATAAAGAGGGGGAACAGAGAGAATGAGAGGGAGTGCACACAGTGTGTGAAAGAGAGAGCCAGTCTACACACAGAGCAGATTCACAGAGAGAGAGAGAGTACATGAGAACACATGAACACAGCGCCAGAATGTTCCCCCTTTTGGGAATGAATAGAGCTAGGGGGGGGAACTCAGAACAAGGAATCTCCCAGAGATGTGGGGAAATGTTTCCCTCTCAGAGGGTGGTTAGTCTGGGAAATTCCCTTCCCCTGAGAGCATCATCTTTGAGAGAGCAGCACACAGACACACAGACAGAAAGGATGATGGATTTAGACAGTTAACAGCGTAACACATGTGCAGATGAAATGACAGGCACGAAGTGAAAGGCACAGGGTCTACCTGACCGAGAAAAGCGAGAACAAAGAAGCAAGGCCGAGCAAACAGGCAGGAGCAAGAAACATGGTGCCTGCAATAAGTGGAGGTGAAAGAGACCCAGCCACCACCAGAAATGGATTACAAAGTCGTACAATAGCAAGTACTGATGCTCAGAGACATAAAGAGATAGTTTATTTATTAGTCACAAATAGGCTTACATTAACACTGCAATGAAGTTGCTGTGAAAATCCCCTAGTCGCCACATCCCGGCACCTGTTTGGGTACACTGAGGGAGAATTTAGCACGGCCAATGCACCCTAACCAGCACGTCTTTCCGACTGTGGGAGGAAACCGGAGCACCCGGAGGAAACCCACGCAGACACGGGGAGAACGTCCAGAGTCCGCACACACAGTGACCCGAGGCTGGAATTGAACCCGGGTCCCTGGCGCTGTGAGGCAGCAGTGCTAAACACTGTGCCGCCGTGCCACCCCCGGGTCAGTGTGCATGTTCCCCACGTGTCTGCGTGGGTTTCCTCCGGGTGCTCCGGTTTCCTCCCACAGTCCAAAGATATGCGGGTTAGGTGGATTGGCCATGCTCCCTTAGTGTCAGGGGGACTAGCAGTGTAAATATGTGGGCCTGCAGGGAGAGGGTGGGATTGTTGTCAGAGCAGGCTCGATGGGCCAAGTGGCCTCTTTCTGCACTGTAGGGATTCTATAAGGAAAGAAGTGAAAACTGGGGAAAGCTTAAAGAGAGCAGTTCCCACATTAGGACTGAACCTATCAGCTTAACCAGAGAAATCAAGGAGAGAGCTAAGCATGGCAGGACAATCAGAAGGCTACTCCAAGAGGAACAAAACGCAGAGGCTGCACTGAACGGTACAGGATCTAAGTGAAGCTTACAAACAGGGAAAGACCAAAACGTCTGGAGAATTGAAGATGAACAGTTTCAAAAACCTGTACGGGACATGGTGATTGGAGGGGTTCCTGCAGAAACGGCCCCGTTCCACATGGAGAGGAGTTAATGCTGGATTTCAACACAAATATACATGCATCTGAACATGTAAGTGAGGAGGAGTAGGCCATTCAGCCCCTTGAGCTTGCTGCACCATTTGATGAGAACATGGCTGATCTGATTGTGGCCTCAACACCACTTTCTTGTCTACTCTCTGAATCTTGTTAGCCAAGAATCTATCTAACACCTGCCTTAAAAATATTCAACAATCCAGCGTCCACTGCTCTCTGGGGAAGGGAATTTCCCAGACTAACCACCCTCTGAGAGGGAAACATTTCCCCACATCTCTGGGAGATTCCTTGTTCTGAGTTCCCCCCAGCTCTATTCATTTCCAAAAGGGGAACATCCTTTCAACATCCACTCTGTCAAGTCCCCTCAACATCTTATGTTACAATAAGATCACCTCTCTTAAGAGGTGATCTTATTAAGACTTATCTAGACAGCTATATGACCGGAGTGGGAATGGAGGGATACAAAAGAGTGGTCTAGTTTGGACCAGGGAGCGGCGCGGGCTAATTGTTCCTTGTTTCTCGTTTCAAGGCTTCATTCTATGATCATCTTGCTGGTGCCAGTACAGAGCGAGACTGCGGATAGTTGGGAACCTGTCTCGGGGGCAGGGAATTCATATGGTGTTCATGGAAGTGGAAATGACTAGGGTTGGGAAGCATTTTCCGATCAGGGCCATTGTGATCTCCTGGACTCGTTTCGATCGCCTCAGGGGGTCGGAGAGGAATTTCCCAGATTTTTTTTTCCCCATATTGGCCCTGGGGTTTTTCACTCTGGGTTTTCGCCTCTCCCTGGGGATCACATGGTCTGGAATAGGGGGGTGGGGGTGAGTTAATAGGTTGTAATGAACAAAGCATCGTAGCTGTGAGGGACAGCTCGGTGGATAGGATATTGGTATGTAGATAGGCTGGAAAATTGGGCGGGGATCCTGGATTCAGGATTCAATCCTGGACCGGGGAGCGGCGCGGGCTTGGAGGGCCGAAGGGCCTGTTCCTGTGCTGTATTGTTCTTTGTTCTTTGTTCTCACTCTTCTAAACTCCAACAGATACCGCCTCAACCTGTCCTTGTAAAATAACTGGGATTTATCCTGGGAATCAGTCATTTCTTGAAAGACAAGGTGCAGATTTCTATTGCTAGCTTGAAAAAAGGACATGGCTTCTGGTTTGAATTGTGTAACTTCTGAGTTGTTGCAACAGGGTGAGGAATATATTGTGAAGATGATGCAACGATCTCTCACAAAATGAATGAAGAGGACCAAATACCCGAAGACTGCAGAGAAGCAACAATAACACCAAGCTTTGTGAGAAACAAAATAAGAGGCGGTGGCATAGTGGTGTTGTCACCAGACTAGAATCCAGAGAGCCGGGGTAATGCTCTGGGGACCCGGGATCGAATCCCACCACAGCAGATGCTGACATTTGAATTCAATAGTTTAATGATGACCATGAACCATCGTTGATTGTTATAAAAAAAGCCCCTTTCGGGGAGAACGTGCAAACTCCGCACAGTCATCCGAGGCCGGAATTGAACCCGGGTCCCTGGTGCTGTGAGGCAGCAGTGCTAACCACTGTGCCACCGTGCCGCCTGGAATTAAGAGTCCAATGGTGACCATAAAACCATTGTCGATAGTGGGAAAAACACATCTGATTCACCCATCTGGTTAGCACTGCTGCTTCACAGCGCCAGGGACCCAGGTTCGATTCCCTGTCTGTGTGGACTTTGCACGTTCTCCCCATGTCTGCGTGGGTTTCCTCCGGGTGCTCCGGTTTCCTCCCACAGTCCGAAAGACGTGCTGGTTAGGCGGATTGGCCATGCTAAATTCTCCCTCGGTGTACCCGAACAGGCGCCTGAGTGTGGCGACTCGGGGAATTTCACAGTAACTTCATTGCAGTGTTAATGCAAGCCCACTTGTGACTAATAAATAAACTTTACTTTAATGCCCTTTAAGGAAGGAAATCTGCCGTCTTTACCCAGTCTGGCCTACATGTGATTGACTCTCAAATGCCCTCTGAAATGGAGGGCAAATAGGGATGGGCAATAAGTGCTGGGCCCAGCCAGCGACACCCACATAACGTAAAATAAATAAAAGGAAAATGATAGACAAATCCATTTGGTAAATATCAGTATTTACAAAGACACAGGGGAAGAGAATGCTTGAAGAACAAACTGGATTTAAACGAGTACATTGTACTATAGGTGAACTGCTTATGATAATACAGACTTTGGGGAAATTGATAGAACATAACGTTCATTGTTACAACTCCAGAAGACTTGAAGAATGTCTTTGATAGCGCACAGTGAGACAGGACGTGGCATATCTCGAGGATGAATGGTATTCCTGACATACTCGTCAGACTGTTCGCAACCATCAATAACAAACTCTCATGTGTTACTGGAGAGGATAAGAAGCTAACACGTTAGCTTGGATCGACAGTTGTGGCTAACGCATGCCGGCACCAGATTCATTTAATCTGGTCCAGAATGTTACATTCCAGAAAGCCAGTGGGTGAAGGATGGTCTGAGAGCCAATCTGCTCAGCCTAACATTCTAACTCAAGAACAGCTTCTTCCCTGCTGCTGTCAGACTTTTGAATGGACCTTCCTCGCATTAAGTTGATCTTTCTCTACACCCTAGCTATGACTGTAACACTACATTCTGCACTCTCTCCTTTCCTTCTCTATGAACGGTATGCTTTGTCTGTATAGCGAGCAAGAAACAATACTTTTCACTGTATGTTAATATATGTGACAATAATAAATCAAATCAAATCAAAACATTTATTGACAGAGTGAAATATTACAGGTGCGCACCTCCTAACTCACTTTCCACATCTCCTTGAATGTCTCTTGATATCTGCTCATGTGAAACCCAAATTAATGTCTTCCCCAACTGCGTTCAGTTAAACACAATTAAAAGACAATTAACACAGGATATGGTAATGAACCTCGCACTAAAAGGTTAAGCTGGACAAGTACAGAGGAAGAAAGTCATCAAAGATAATATTGATTGGATAAGATGAAGTAAACATAATGAGAGGCGGTTCATGTGGAGCATAAACACTAGCGCTCACATGCTGTGTCTGCGCTGTAAAGTCAAGGTAGTTCCATGATAAACATTTTTAAAGTTTAAAGTTTATTTATTAGAGTCACAAGTAGGTTTACATTAACACTGCAATGAAGTTACTGTGAAAATCCCCTAGTCGCCACACTCCGGCGCCTGTCCGGGTACGCTGAGGGAGAATTTAGCACGGCCAATGCACCTAACCAGCACGTGACTGGTTATTTGGAGTGTGGGAGGAAACCGGAGCACCCGGAGGAAACCCACAAAGACATGGGGAGAACATGCAGACTCCACACAGACGGTGACCCAAGCCGAGAATCGAACCCAGTCCCTGGCGCAGTGAGGCAGCAGCGCTAACCACTGGGAGGGCTCTTGGTGTGTGGCATGATTTTTAGCAATCCCAGATTGACTTTATAGCAATACCTAAATCAGATTAGCAGAGATTAACTGACAAACTCTAAGTGGAAAGCAGAGGATTTGTATTACACATTTACATAAAGATAAAGGTCGTGTCATTTGGGAAGAGTCAAGCAGATGTGTAGATTATAGGAACAGGAAGAGGCCAATCGGTCCCTCGAGCCTGTTCCACCATACAATGCGATCGTAGGTGAACAGCAACCTAACTCCATATACCCATCTTTGCTTCCTATTACTTAATACTTTTGGTTAATAAAAGTCCATCAATCTTAGATTTACAATTACCAAATGATCTAGCATCCACTGCCAGTTGCGGGAGAGAATTCTGAACTTCAACCACCTTTTGTGGGTACAAGAGTTTCTTAACTTCACTTCTCAAAGGTCCGGTTCTGACTGTCGGTCTATGTCCCTCGTCCTCGACTCTCCAATTATGCTGAGAGGGCGGTACGCAGCCAGGTGGAGACGCTGCATCAAACTGAACGGAGAACAGGCTCGAGGGGCTGAATGGCCTCCTCCAGTTCCTATGCACCTCAGTGCGTTGATGGCAGATGATGGCAGTTGTCAAGAAAACACCAACAAAGGGATTGGCCTGGTGCTGTTTTGGGAGATATGGAAGATTAAAGATACTTTTGTGAAATATAGGGTGGAATTCTCCCGTTCCTGACGCCACGGGAATTGTGATGGGTGTCGGGGGGGAGGACCATGCAAAGATCCATTGACTTCGGGCGGGATTTTCCGGTTTTGGGGCGAGCACAGCTGAAACGTCCCGCCCATAGAGTTTATGAAGAGATGTCTTGGGCTCCCCAACCTAGAGTGACAAGCTAACAACTGAGCCATACTGGCTTACAGATCCTGCTAACTACTGGGTCCATTGAAGAACCAACTGTCACTCCCAACAACATCAACAATAATTGCATTTAGATAACTTACTTAGCACAGCAAAACGCTCAAATGCGCTACCTAAGAGATCTGTCAAGCAACATTTCCTCATCGCAGCATCTAAATCAGATTAGCAGAGATTAGCTGACATGTTGGAAAGAGGAACATCTGTATTACACGTGGTCATTTCCTCCCCCATATTGTTATTTAGCTCTGAGAATTGGAACATGAGAAAAGTGGAAGCATAAAGATTCCCAATGGTACAGATAAATTGGTTGAGAGAAATACTAAGGAATCTGTGGGAGGTAATGAACCAAGAGTCATATAAGAGCGTAGCTCAGGCAAGAGGCAGTGCTAACACAGACAATTTGCAAAAAGAGATTGGGCAGATTAGGCCTGTACCCCCTTGGAGTTTAGAAGAATGAGAGGAGATCTAATTGAGGTGCACAAGATGATAAAGGGGATTGACAAAGTAGACGTGGAGAGGATGTTTCCCCTTGTGGGGCAATCTAGAACAAGAAGTCATAGTTTTAGAATAAGGAGTGGCAGATTTAAAACAGAGATGAGGAGATATTACTTCTCTCAAAGGTTGAGAGTCCGTGGAATTCACTATCCCAGAGCGTGGTGGATGCCGGGACATTGACCAAATTTAAGAAAGCAGTGGATAGAGTTTGAAGGGCTATGGTGTACGGGCAGGAGAGTGGAGTTAAGGCCATGATGAGATCAGCTACGATCGCATTAAATGGCAAGAGGGCTCGAGGGGTTAAATAGCCTATTCCTCCTCCTCGTTCTTACGTTCAACAAAGACAACTGCAATGGTTTGAGTGCATCGCAAATTGGGAATGGCTGGAATACCTTTCATGTCACAGAGGTACAACAGCAACAATCTTCATTTAATCGCGTCTTTAACATGGCAAGAACTTCCCAGGTGATTCGCAAGATCATCGTGAAGCACGATTGACACCAAGCCCCAGAAAAAGATGTCAGGACAGATCAATAAATGTGTGCTCAGTTGAGCACAGGGGTATTGGGTGAATGGAATTTGGTTCAAATTAGGATATAAGCAACAAGAGTTTGGGCTGAGTTTAGATTTATGGAGGGTGCCGTTAATGACTTGTCAATTACATTGTTACAGTTTGTTAATTTTATATCATTATTTTGTTAGGAGAAACAGGTGATCAAAATTGCCTTTCAGTAAGAAGCCTTCTTACTGTGCCCACCCCAGTCCAATGCTGGCATCTCCACCTCATATTGTTTTTCAGTGCATATTAATAGGGGATAGCTGGGACACTGGGTTCAGTGAGACTGAGCAAGATAATAAACCCCCTCAATAAAGTTTCATGTCTTGGTTTCAGCTACAACTATTGTTGATCCTATGAACTCGTGCAAGTAAGGGCGGGCACCCAATAGAGCTCTGGAATAGCCTAGTTTAGAGGTAACAAAGGTACAGGTGAGGATTTCCGCAGTGGATGGACTGTGATGGGCAGGAAATGTGGAAACAGGCGGCCTTGCTGATGGCTGAGTAGCTTGTTTTAGGGTTAAATACGCCACCGAAGTTATGATCAGTGTGGCTCAGCATCAAAGGGCTTCTGTGCAGAAGGATGGAGTCGGTGGCTAGGGAACAGAGTTTGTGGAAAGGACAAGACTCCAAGGAAGATCATGAAGCCTCTGGATAGACAAGGAAGAGAGAAAGGAATCCGGGCGAGTGAAGCAGCCCTGCCCGTTGAGCATTAATGGTGATGGAGTGAATTCACTCAGCCCCTCCGTCAATGCTGAGGTGACGGTTCAGTTGTGCAGGTAATATGTCCGATGCAGAGGTAGAGAGAGAGAAAGAGAGGAAACACTGCAAAAGAGAAAGAGGTCATACAGTCATAGAGGTTTACAGCATGGAAACAGGCCCTTCAGCCCAACTTGTCCATGCTGCCCCTTTTTTTAACCCCTAAACTAGTCCCAATTGCCTGCGTTTGGCCATATCCCTCTATGCTTATCTTACCCATGCAACTGTCTAAACACTTTATATACAAGGATAGTGAAAAGCAAGAATGAGAAGGAACAGAACAAAGAAAAACACGTTCGGGGAGGTGTCGATGAACAGATATGTTGGACTCGGAACGTTAACTCTGTTTCTCTCTCCACAGATGCTTCCGGACCTGCTGAGCTTTTCCAGCACTTTCTGTTCTTATTTCAGATTTCCAGTATCCGCAGTATTTTGCTTTTATTTCAGGGGCGGCACGGCGGCACAGTGGTTAGCACTGTTGTCTCACAGCGCCAGGGGCATGGGTTCGATTCCCGGCTTGGGTCCCTATCTGCGTGGAGTTTGCACGTTCTCCCACGTGGGTTTCCTCCGGGTGCTCTGGTTTCCTCCCACAGTCCAAAGATGTGCCATGAATTGGCCATGACTAAATTGCCCCTTAGTGTCAGGGGGATTAGCAGGGTAAATGCGTGGGGTTACGGGGATAGGACCTGGGTGGAACTGTGGTCGGCGCAGACTCGATGGGCCAAATGGCCTCCTTCTGCACTGTAGGGATTCTATGATTCTATGGATTCTAGGGAAGGTGGGCCTGATTTACAATGAGATGCAATTCTCACATCTTCTTTCCTTCCGTCTGGTTCACATTTTGCTTCAAAATTCCAACCATTTTCCTTTTAACTTTCGTACAATATTTGCTTTCCAGTCTTTTAAGTACCACTTGCTGTTCATTCACTTTCTCTGTGTAGTTGTTAAAGTTGGGTTAGTGAATGGATGGGAGCTGGGGTGGGAGTCAACTGGGACAGGATCAGCAGCAGAGTTTAATGAGAATGAGTGGCAGAAAGCTGAATTGCTGCTGGGCTTAAGATAAAGGATTCTTTAAAATATATATATATACATATAGATATATATATATATTTCATGAATGGTTCTCTTCTACTGTGTGGGCTAGCTGAAAGTTTTGCTACAATACTGGCTCCAATGTTCAAGGGCCTGAAACACAAGGCTTGATTTTCAAAGCGAGGGGGCGAACATTACCGTCCCACCAGCCGCGGGAATCGGAGCGGGCGGGGGAGGCGGACCATGGAAAGGTCCACTGACCTCGGCTGGGATTTTCCGGGGCAAGCGAGACCGGAAAACCCCGCCCATTGTTTTTGAGCCTGACGACAGCGGGCATTCTGGGTCCCGACTGCGGACCTGAGCTGTGTCCCTCTGACGATGCTATTTTTAAGCGCTCATGTCCGGGTTGGGCAGCTGCGCTGAGGCTCCAAGCTGCCTTAGCAAGGGGCGCAGGCAGCTGTCCGGACAGCCAGAAGGATAGATGATTAATAATGAAGAGACATGATGTGGAGATGCCGGCGTTGGACTGGGGACTCTGTAAGAAGTCTCACAACACCAGATTAAAGTCCAACAGATTTATTTGGAATCACGAGCTTTCGGAGCGCTGCCCCTTCATCAGGTGAGTGGAGAGGTAGGATTCACAAACACTGCATATATAGACAGATATAGATTAATAATGAAGGCGACCGGGCCAAACTAAGGCCACGCACCTGCTCCGGTACCGGTTACCCGAGGGCCCCAAAAACCTCCGCTGCTGCAAGAAGGCCTCCTCGGTGGCACTGCGGCAAATCCAACAGCGGTGTACCAGACCGTTCCGGTCCACCATAGTCAGATTAAATAACTGCCTTTCTGAATGTGCGGACCCATTAACAAACTCCAAAAGGAACATGGAGGGCCAGTAATTTTTTTAAAAGTTCATTTGTGGGACATGGGCATCGCTGGCCGGCATTTATTGCCCATCCCTAGTTGCACTTGGAGGGCAGTTGAGAGTCAACCACATTGCTGTGGCTCTGGAGTCACATGTAGGCCAGACCGGGTAAGGACGGCAGATTTCTTCCCCTAAAGGACATTAGTGAACCAGGTGGGTTTTTCCGACAATGGTTGTCACGGCCATCAGGAGATTCGTAATTTCAGATATTTTTTATTGGATTCAAATTCCACCATCTGCCGTGGTGGGATGGTGGCACGGTGGTTGGCACTGCTGCCTCACAGCGCCAGGGGCCCGGGTTCGTTTCTGACCTTGGGTCACTGTCTGTGTGGAGTCTGCACTTTCTCCCCATGTCCGTGTGGGTTTCCTCCGGGTGCTCCGGTTTCCTCCCACAGTCCAAACGTGTGCGGGTTAGGTGGATGGGCCATGCTAAATTGTCCCTTAGTGTCAGGGGAATTAGCTAGGGTAAATGCATGGGGTTATGGGGATAGGGCCTGGGTGGAGTTGTGGTTGGTGCAGGCTCGATGGGCTGAACGGCCTCCTTCTGCACTGTAAGATTCTATGATTTGAACCCGGGTCCCCAGAACATTAGCCGAGTTTCTGGATTAATAATTTAGCTAGGCCATCGCCTTCCCTGTATTGGCGATGAAAATGTTCCCCCATTCCCTCACAAGGACCCCCACTCCAGCATTTTGTATATCTGAAACCGTCCCGGAGGCCTTGGGGTCCCGAGATGGTGTCCGGGGACTACAACTTTCTGATCTCAACCCAGCAGACGTCTGAAAATTCGGCCCACCCACTCCCTTCATTTCTCTCTCTGCAGAAGCTGTCTGACCTGCCGTGAGTTTCCAGAATTTTCCGCCCAAGCTTCAACATTCCACTTCCCTCCGTCTCCACCTCCCCCGGTGGGCGCTGTGAGGCAGCAGTGCTAACCACTGTGCTGCCGTGCCGCCCACCTCCTCATGAGAGAGCAGAGATCAGTCCCCTGCTGCAAGATAAAACACAGTAAGAGTTTTAACAACACCAGGTTAAAGTCCAACAGGTTTATTTGGTAGCAAACACCATTAGCTTTCGGAGCGCTGCTCCTTCGTCAGAAGGAGTGGAAATCTGCTCTCGAACAGGGCACAGAGACACACAATCAAGTTACAGAATACTGATTAGAATGTGAATCCCTACAGCCAACTTTAAGATCTGGTTGGCTGTTGGGATTCACAGTTTAATCAGTATTCTGTAACTTGATTGTGTGTCTCTGTGCCATGTTCGAGAGCAGATTTCCACTCCATCTGACGAAGGAGCAGCGCTCCGAAAGCTAATGGTATTTGCTACCAAATAAACCTGTTGGACTTTAACCTGGTTTGTTAAAACTCTTACCGTGTTTACCCCAGTCCAACGCCGGCATCTCCACAGCAAGATAAAATGACAGAATGTCCTGGAACAGCACAATGGATCTGTCAGCGCCTGAAGAGAACAAGAAGAAAGAACCTGGATTTCTTCAAGACCTACACAACCAATCGCGTACCTTATGAAGTGTGGTCATTGTTGTAATGCAGGGAGAAGCACCACAGCTGATTCCTGCACAGCAGGATCCCACAGGCAAAAAACAAGACAACAGATCATTTATCTGAAACATGTTGGTTGAGAGCTAAATGCAGGGGCTGTGGGGTTGTCTCCTCCGCTGTTCCTTGAAATGGTGCAGTGGGATTTATTTTGTTCGCAAGCCTGGCAAAGGACTAACAAAGGCGGCACAGTGGCACAGTGGTTAGCACTGCTGCCGCACAGCTCCAGGGATCTGGGTTCGATTCCCGGCTTGGGTCACTGTCTGTGTAGAGTTTGCATGTTCTCCCCGTGTCTGCGTGGGTTTCCTCTGGGTGCTCTGATTTCCTCCCACACTCCAAAGATATGCGGGCTAGGTTGATTGGTCATGCTAAATTGCCCCTTAATGTCCCAGGATGCATAGGTTAGAGGGATTAGTAGGGTAAATATGAGGGATTGCGGGGATAGGGCCTGTGTGGGTTGTTGTTGGTGCAGACTCGATGGGCTGAATGGCCTCCTTCTGCACTGTAGGGATTCTATTTTTTATCAAGAATGGTTAAATCGTCCTCATTCATTTCGGATGTGCACGGACCTTCCCTGAGATTTCCAGAATGTTCCGTTTTTATTGCAGATGCAGAGTGAGGTTTTTTTTTTCCGTTATTAGTCTGTCGACTGTCTGATCCCTACTTTAATTCCCCTTCATTTTTGATTTGTTTCTGGTGTAACCATCAAAGTAACAGCTACTTGTCAGTGAAGTAGATGTAAATTCATGAGCAGTGGGGAGTACGAGGGAAATCTGAAGACACAGGCACATAAAAAAATTCATTGGGTTGTCAAGGCTCTCACACAACTTCCCCGATACAAAGATTACATTTCCCTAACAGTTCTCATGCTGTGGTTAATTAAGCTAGTGAAAAGCTAATTTGTTTCGTAGGTTAACTCGCCCATGTGTCTAAAACTCTCAGAACCAGCCATCTAATACAGTACAGTACTGCCAAAGCCATTGTAGCATGGTTCACCCAATCATTCCTGCAATTGTAACTACATGGAATTTATTTTTGAGACATCATCTTGCACTCAACACTGCAGATAGCTGCCTGAATAATTGAGGCTTATCTGACTCCTTATTGAGAGCAAATGCACACATATATTCATGCACACACACACACACAGGCATACACGTGCATACACACATATACACACACTTTAATGACAGCACGGTGGCACAGTGGTTCTCACTGCTGCCTCACAGCACTAGGGACCAGGCTCGGGTCACTGTCTGTGCGGAGTTTGCACGTTCTCCCCGTGTCTGCGTGGGTTTCCTCCGGGTGCTCCGGTTTCCTCCCACACTCCAAAGATGTGTAGGTTATGTTGACTAGCCATCGTAAATTGCCCGAGTGTCAGGGGTATTAGCGGGGTAAATACATGGGGTTATGGGGATAGGGCCTAGGTGGGATTGTGCAGGCTCGATGGGCCGAATGGCCTCCTCTTGCACTGTGGGGATTCATATCCTCACACACACACATGAGCACACAGCCACACGAACATACACACACATATGAGCATACACACACACACACATGTGAGCAAAGACAATTCAATCCAATTCTTTGCTGCCCTGCCGCTGAAAGTTGGCACAGTTCTGTTGACGGATATGTAGTCAGTCGGCACAGAGGTTCTATCATATCTCAGCGGCTTCTCTGAAAGAGCTATCCATTTAGTCTCCAGCCACCCTTTCCCCATAGCCTTTTAATCTTGGTTGTCTTGAAAGCTTTTGCAGATTGCAGCAGTGTCTGGCCGTTCGTTCCACGCTGTGTCAATCCTCTGGGTAAAACTGCTTCCCCCAACAGTTTAGAATTCAGTCCTGGGAGCTGAGTGACACTGGCAACAACACAATCTCATCGGGTTGTCCTGAAAAGGTGGCGTCCCGTCCAGGCTAGACCCGGGTAAGGATGGTATCTTTCCTTTCCTAAAGGACTTGAGTGAAGCAGCGGGGTCTCTATGACAATCCGATCGCTTTATGGTCATTCGCACTTTTTATTCATTCGTGGGACATGGGCATCTCTGGCTGGCCAGCATTTATTGCCCATCCCTAGTTGCCCTTGGAGGGCAGTTGAAAGTCAACCACATTGCTGTGTCTTCTGGAGTCACATGTAGGCCAGACCAGATAAAGACTTCCTTTCCTGAAGGACATTAGTGAACCAGATGGGTTTTTCCCGACAATCGACAATGGTTTCATGGTCATCAGGAGATTCTTAATTCCAGATATTGTTTATTGAATTCAAATTCCACCATCTGCCGTGACGGGATTCGAACCCGGGTCCTCAGAACATTAGCTGAGTTTCTGGATTAATAGTCTAGCGATAATACCACTAGGCCATCACCTCCACTCAACTCATTCGAGTTTACTATTTCCAGAATTAGAATCAAGCTGAATTCACAAATTGCAGCAGTGGGATTTGAACTCACATTCTCTGGAGTACGCGACTGGTGACATAACCATCACGTTGCAGCCTCCATCCCTTCACTCATTTGCTGCTTATCTTTTAATTCATATTCCAAGAATGCTTTTGCTGAAAAAATTCATTCACGCCCCCATTTTTTTGTCATTTTAAATTCTTAGAGCCCAGGAAGAGGCCATTTGGCCCATCAGGTCTCACTGAGACTATCCAATCAATCCCATCTCCCTGCTCGTTTCCCATTGTCCTTCATTTTTCTCTTCCCTTTTCAATTTCTCTTTTGAAAGGCCTTGAGATTGAACCTGTATCTGCCACTCTCTGAAGCACCGCAGTCACGATCTGAAAGATCCATTGTGTGGAAAGAATTGTCCTGGTCTCCCCTCTGGTGAATAGATCCTCAGTCTGGAGGCCACTGCGATGTGTTTAGCAAACAATCCACTCCTCTCTTTCACCGATTAGATCCTCACCTTAACCTGCTCTTTTCCAATGGCGACAGACATTTTGGAAAGAGCACTGTTATGATGGCCGTGAGGGGGGGTGGGGGGGGCGGTCATACAATCATAGAATCCCTACAGTGCAGAAGGAGGCTATTCGGCCCATCGAGTCTGCACCGACAATAATCCTACCCAGTCCCTATCCCCGTAACCCCACGTATCTACCTTGTTAATCCGTCCCCCCGCCCCCGACACTCGGATCAATTTAGCATGACCAATTCATCTAACCCGCACATCTTTCGAGTGTGGGAGAAAACTGGAGCACCCGCAGGAAACCCACGCAGACATGGGGAGAACGTGCAAACTCCACACAGACAGTGACCTGTGGCCGGAATTGAACCCGGGCACTGTGAGGCAGCAGTGCTAACCACTATGCCACTGTGCCGTCAACAGATATCCCCGTGGGCTTCATAGAATAGGCGAAGGAGCACCGGGGGGTGGGGGGGGGGGGGGTGGGGGGGCGTGGGGGGAGGTTCTGAGTGCACCACTCAGGCCGTCAGTCGAAAGGCTTCAGGGCTGACCTCTACACTGTTGTCATTGAGTGGCACTTTGAGCACCTTGTAAATAAAGGGTGACAGTGACGGAAGACTGGCCTCGGTAAGGTTATTACAAGCACCCAGTTTATAAAAGTATAATTGAAGAATGACTTTATTGGCTACCACATTTTCTTTTGTCCATTTCTTGACCGCAGCCCAATAATTAATCTGCAATTCACTGGAGTAGCTCCCTCACTGGCTTTATCCCAGCATCCAATCACAAAAGAGAGACGGAAAGGTTGGTCAGCGCCACTTTCCGATGGGAAAGGAAATTTTCCCAAGGATCACTGCCTGTTTACTGCTGTTACCTGCACAAGGTTAAACCATGTAGCTTTTTCCATTAGTTATGGGATGTGGGCATTGTTGGCAAGGGCAGCATTTATTGCCCATCCCTGGATGCCCATCAGAAGATGGTGGTGAGCTACCTGATTGAACCGCTGCAGTCCATATGATGTAGGTGCACCCACAGTGCTGTTAGGGAGCGAGTTCCAGGATTTTGACCCAGCGACAGTGAAGGAACAGTGATATATTTCCAAGTCAGGATGGTGAGTGGCTTGAAGGGGAACTTGCGGGTAGTGGTGTTCCCATGTATCTGCTGCCCTTGCCCTTCTATAGAATCCCTACAGTGCAGTAGGGGGCCATTCAGCCCATTGAGACTGCACCGACTCACCGAAAGAGCATCTTACCCAGATTCATCCACCCACCCTCTCACCGTAACTCCACGCATTTACCATGGCTAATCCACCAAACCAACACAGCCTGGGACACTAAGGGGAAATTTAGCCTCCAAACCAGGCAACATCTTGGTAAATCTCCTCTGCACCCTTTCCAATGCAGTGTATGCGGTGTATATGGATTTCAGTAAAGCGTTTGATAAGGTTCCCTATGGTAAGCTATTGCTACATTCTGCACTCTCTCATTTCCTTCTCTATGAACGGTATGCTTTGTCTGTATAGCACGCAAGAAACAATACTTTTCACTGTATGTTAATACATGTGACAATAATAAATCAAATCAAACAAAGAATTAGGAGCATCGCTATCTCGGAGGGTTGGTGGGATGGAGGAGGTCACAGATAGGGAAGAGGCGAGGCCATGGAGGGATCTCAACATGTGGATAAGAACTTTAACATCGAGGTGATCATTAATCGGGAGCAAATGTAGGTCAGTGAGCGCAGGGCTGATGGGTGAATGGGACTTGGTGCAGGTTAGAACATGGATAGCAGAGTTTTGATAAGCTTAGATTTATGAAGGGTGGAACATGGGAGGCCAGCCAGGAGTGAAGTCAGGTAACAAAATTACTGTGAAATTCCCCTAGTCACCAGACTACGGCGCTTGTTCAGGCAAATGCACCCTAACCAGTACGTCTTTCAGACTGTGGGAGGAAACCGGAGCACCCGGAGGAAACCCACACAGACACGGGGAGAACGTGCAACCTCCACACAGACAATGACCCGAGCCGGGAATCGAACTAGGGTCCCTGGCGTTGTGAGGCAGCAGTGCTAACCACTGTGCTACCGTGTCAAGTTATATTACAAACAACAGAGACCCTGGCACTGATCCTTGTGGAACACCACTTGTCACAGACCTTTGCGCCCAGTCAAATCTCCCTTCACTGCAGCGGGAGCAGGAAGGTCCACCAGCATGGACAGCCGCAAGATTCCGGCCATAGACTTCAGGGAGCGTCATAAAGGGAGAGGTTCAGAGAGGGAATTCCAGAGTTTAGACTTTAGACATCTGAAAACATGGCCATCGATTGTGGAGCTGGGGATATTCAGCCATCCAGAACGACACTATAGTTAAGAAAGCTCACCAACGCCTCTACTTTCTCAGAAGACTAAGGAAATTTGGCATGTCAGCTACGACTCTCACCAACTTCTACAGATGCACCATAGAAAGCATTCTTTCCGGTTGATACACAGCTGGGTATGGCTCCTGCTCTGCCCAAGACCGCAAGGAACTACAAAAGGTCGTGAATGTAGCCCAATCCATCACGCAAACCAGCCTCCCATCCATTGACTCTGTCTACACTTCCCACTGCCTCGGCAAAGCAGCCAGCATAATTAAGGACCCCACGCACCCTGGACATTCTCTCTTCCACCTTCTTCCGTCTGGAAAAAGATACAAAAGTCTGAGGTCACGAACCAACCAACTCAAGAACAGCTTCTTCTTCCCTCTTGCTGTCAGACGTTTGAATGGACTTACCTTGCATTAAGTTGATCTTTCTCTACATCCTAGCTATGACTGTAACGCTACATTCTGCACTCTCTCGTTTCCTTCTCTATGAATGGTATGCTTGTCTGTACAGCGCGCAAGAAACAATACTTTTCACTGTATACTAATACACGTGACAATAATAAATCAAATCAAAAAAAGAATTAGGAGCATCGATATCTCGGAGGATTGGTGGGATGGAGGAGGTCACAGATAGGGAAGGGGGCGAGGCCATGGAGGGGTCTCAACATGTGGATAAGAACTTTAACATCGAGGTGATCATTAATCGGGAGCAAATGTAGGTCAGTGAGCGCAGGGCTGATGGGTGAATGGGACTTGGTGCAGGTTAGAACATGGATAGCAGAGTTTTGATAAGCTTAGATTTATGAAGGGTGGAACATGGGAGGCCAGCCAGGAGTGAAGTCAGGTAACAAAAGCACTGGATAAAAGCAAATTACTGCGGATGCTGGAATCTGAAACCAAAAGAGAAAATGCTGAAAAATCTCAGCAGGTCTGGCAGCATCTGTAAGGAGAGAGAAGAGCTGACGTTTCGAGTCTAGACGACCTTTTGTCAAAACACTGCTGAGGGTTTCAGCAGTGGATGAGTTGCGGCAGGGGCAGAGAGAGGGTTGGCATGATGGGGATGGAAGTGTCAATGGTGATGAACAGGGGACATGAATAAACTAATTTCCGGTCTAGCCAGCGATGTCCACATTCCGTAAAATGAATTCAAAAACAGGATGAGAGGGAAACACATGCCTTCTCAGTCACCTGTGCAAGTTCTTTGGTCCCAGATTGAGGGAGTGTGGGCTGAAAATATTCCACTCCAGTAAGAACACCAAGGAGCAGCACGGTGGCACGGTGGTTAGCGCTGCTGCCTCACAGCGCCAGCGACCCGGGTTCGATTTCGGCCTTGGGTGACTCTCTGCGTGGAGTTGGCACATTCTCCCCGTGTCTGCGTGGGTTTCCTCCGGGTGCTCCGGTTTCCTCCCACAGTCCAAAGACGTGCTGGTTAGGCTGATTGGCCCTGTTAAACTGTCCCTTAGTGTCAGGCGGACTAGCTAGGGTAAATGCATGGGATCATGGGGATAGGACCTGGGTGGGATTGTGGTCGGTGCAGACTCGATGGGTCGAATGGCCTCTTTCTGCACTGTAGGGATTCTACAATTCGGTACCAGCTCTGCATGTGTCAGTGCAAGTGACTACAGGTCCGTCAGAGGCCCGGACCAATCGGATCTCATTCCGCCAGCGAAAGACTGCACACTTGTGCAACATGTGTTGTGCTTAATTTGCCAAATAAATTATTAAATGGGCTTGGAGGCAAAACTCTGTAAATTGGCTGTTTCGGTCGAGGTGATTGAATTCTTGACCAAATTGAACATTTCCCAGCAAGAAGCGTTGTGTGTCAACTGTGATTCACACTCTGTGAATCCCGAGGCATTTCTGTGCAGCACGTAGCTCCCCACTGAGATACCAATTGGAACTAAGGCAGTAACATGCCTTCCGGGAAATTAAACAGCTTGCATATTTGATATATATTATATGTTTATATATCACCTTTCTCATTCGCTGGATATCCCAAGGCCATTTCTGCAAGTGCAGTCATGTAGGCACACACAGAAACCAAATGGTGCACAGTAAGATCCCACGGACATCGATGAGGTAAATCACCAGGCTCTTTGCTTCTTGCGGCATCCACTGAGGGAAAAAGATCGGGCGAGGCACTGGAAGAGCTTCTCTTCTATTATTCTAAAAGTATACAATGGGGGTCATGTCCATCTATCTGACCAGCCTCCCAGACTATCTGGATCCACTACAGTTTGCCTACCACCACAACAGGTCCACAGCAGATGCCATTTTCCTGGCCCTGCACTCAACCCTGGAACACCTAGATAACAAGGACATTTATGCCAGACTCCTATTTATTGACTGTAGCTCAGCCTTCAACAATGTCATTCCCATGAAACTCAGCTCCAAACTCCGTGGCCTGGGCCTCGGCACTTCCCTCTGCAACTGGATCCTGAACTTCCTAACTCGCAGACCTCAATCAGTAAGGATAGGCAACAACACCTCCTCCACGATCATCCTCAACACCGGTGCCATACAAAACTGTGTTCTCAGCTCCCTACTATACTCCTTATACACCAATGACTGTGCGGCCAAATTCCCCTCCAATGTGATTTTCAAGTTTGCTGACGACACCACCGTAGTGGGTCGGATCTCAAACAATGACGAGACAGAGTACAGGAATGAGGTACGAATCTGGTGAACTGGTGCGGCAACAAGAATCTCTCTCTCAATGTCAAAAAAACGAAGGTGATTGTCATCGACTTCAGGAAACGTAAAGGAGAACATGCCTCTGTCTACATCAACGGGGACGAAGTAGAAAGGGTCGAGAGCTTCATGTTTTTAGGTGTCCAGATCACCAACAACCTGTCCTGGTCCCCCCCATGCCGACACTATAGTTAAGAAAGCCCCACCAATGCCTCTATTTTCTCAGAAGACTAAGGAAATTTGGCATGTCAGCTACAGGTCTCACCAACTTTTACAAATGCACTATAGAAAGCATTCTTTCTGGTTATACCACAGCTTGGTATGGCTCCTGCTCTGCCCAAGACCGCAAGGAACTACAAAACGTCGTGAATGTAGCCCAATCCATCACGCAAACCAGCCTCCCATCCAATGACTCTGGCTACACTTCCAGCTGCCTCGGAAAAGCAGCCAGCATAATTAAGGACCCCATGCACCCCGGACATTCTCTCTTCCACCTTCTTCCGTCGGGAAAAAGATACAAAAGTCTGAGATCACGTACCAACCAACTCAAGAACAGCTTCTTCCCTGCTGCTGTCAGATTTTTGAATGGACCTACCTCGCATTAAGTTGCTCTTTCTCTACACCCTAGCTATGACTGTAACACTACATTCTGCACTCTCTCCTTTCCTTCTCTATGAACGGTGTGTTTTGTCTGTATAGCGCGCAAGAAACAATACTTTTCACTATATGTTGATACATGTGACAATAATAAATCAAATCAAATCACCAAATCTGGCAGACCCTCATCTGAAAGATGCTCCCTCTGACAAGGCAGCACCCCCCTCAGCAGTGCCTTCAAGTGTGAGCCGAGAGTATGTGTTCAACGCCTTCAGACGGGGGGGTTGGGCCACAACCTTCTGACTGGGGCGGCATGGTGGCACAGTGGTTAGCACTGCTGCCTCACAGCACCAGGGACCCGGTTCCATTCCGTTTCCTCCCACAGCCCAAATATGTGTGGGTTAGGTTGACTGGCCATGATAAATTGACCCTAATGTCAGAGGGGAGGTTCAGGTGGATAAATATGTCGGGTTACGGGAGGACCTGGATGGGATTGTTGTCAGTGCAGGCTCGATGGGCCAAATAGCCTCCTCTGCATTACAGATTCTATGACTCAGAAGGATGAATGCTGCCAACTGATGACTCAATAGGAGTTGCCAAACTCAAACCCCCACAACTATCTACTGTTCTAGGCATCACTGTTGTAGGAAATTAGCATGTAAAGTTGACACCACAGAAAGTGACCATTCAGCCCAATCGGACCATGCCAGTGTTTATACGACCTGCTATATCCTCTGACCCTATCAACCCAATTCTTCTCTTCCTTTGTCCCTCATGTATTTATCCAGTTTCAACTTAAAATCCATTGCTGTTTATGATGATACTGGGCCCTTAAGAAATATATGTGTATCATGTTTCTTTAAGGGCTATGTTTAGAATTTAGCTCCGTTTTGCAGGGTGCCAATTTGTCGAGCAAAACCTTTAAATTGGTAGCTGGGAGCACAGCATAAGTATTCATTTTAGACCTGGAATTTTTATTTTAGCTGGGCTAATACATTTGCATTTACTTGGCTCTCTCCTGTGGGGATGTCAATGTGGAGTTTTGATCAGTTTGATTGACAGAGACAGAGTCATGTGCTTAATGGGAGGAGCTAAGCTTGCAGGGAAGAAATACTGTTTAGTTTCATTTTAAAAATACAAGCAGTTGCTGTTTGGACTGAGAGAAGAAAACAGATGTTCCTCTGTCTTTCCCTCTCCAGAGGTGTTCTGAAAGCTCCAGGACTGTTGACCTAAGAAAAGCAAGTATACTTGTGCTTTGTTAACTAATTTGAAAGAGGAGGTTAAGTCTGTAAGAGGAATATTGCTTGAATTGCAACTCATGGGGATAGATTAGCAGTTAAGACTTGTATCTTCATAGAATCCCTACAGTGCAGAAAGAGGCCACCTGGCCCATCGAGTCTGCACCGACCACAATCCCACCAGGCCCTACCCCCATATCCCTACACATTTATCCGCTAATCCCTCTAACCTACCTATGCATCTCAGGACACTAATGGGCAATTTTTTAGCATGGCCAATCAACCTAACCCGCACATCTTTGGACTGTGGGAGGAAACCGGTGTACCCGGAGGAAGCCCATGCAGAGATGAGGAGAATGTGCAAACTCCACACAGACAGTGACCCAAGGCGGGAATCGAACCCAGGTCCCTGGAGCTGTGAAGCAGCAGTGCTAACCACTGTGCTACCGTGCCGCCCATCTAGTCATGTTTAAATATTGCTCAATTGTTAAAGGGTAAGCTAATTTAAAGTTAAAGTGTCTTGTTAAATAACATTTGTTTTGAAAGAAGCTTCCCAGTTTGTCAGTAGAATCGCTCCTGGATTGAAACATCATATTCTCACATTAATGCCAAAATAGAAAATTGTTGGGATCTAATCTGGTTTCATACTATACTATATATTATACCAGGATTCTGATCAGGTTCCCTGACAGGTTATTTGCCTCAGCTACTCCCTGTGCGAGAAATCACCACATTCTCACTCAGTAAAGACAGTGCTCCTCGATTCCCTGTTGGATTTATTTGTGACTATCTTATATTTATGGCGTCTCAGCTTTGGAATCCCCCACAACTTGTCCCAAAATGCTTCCCAAAGTACTTCATACACGGAATGGATACTGAAATGGATCAAGGGATTAAAAAGGGAGATGGGGGGGGGGATTTTCCAGCCGTTCTCTGGAATTTTCATTCTTCAGAGAATACAAGACTTGTACAAGACATTGGTAAGGCTACACTTGAAATACAGTGTACAGTTCTGGTCACCCTTTTATAGAAAGGATATTATTGAACTAGAAAGAGTGCAGAAAAGATTTACTAGGATGCTACCGGGACTTGATGGTTTGAGTTATAAGGAGAGGCTGGATAGACTGGGACTTTTTTGTCTGGAGTGTGGAAGGCTGAGGGGTGATCTTATAGAGGTCTATAAAATAATGAGGGGCATAGACAAGGTAGATAGTCAATATCTTTTCCCAAAGGTAGGAGAGTCTAAAACTAGAGGGCATAGATTTAAGGGCAGAGGGGCAATTTTTTCACACAGAGGGTGGTGAGTGTCTGGAACAAGCTGCCAGAGGTAGTAGTAGAGGCGGGTACAATTTTGTCTTTTAAAAAGCATCTAGACAGTTACATGGGTAAGATGGGTATAGAGGGATATGGGCCAAATGCGGGCAATTGGGACTAGCTTAGGGATTTAAATAAAAAGGGCTGCATGGACAAGTTGGGTCGAAGGGCCTGTTTCCATGCTGTAAACCTCTATGACTCCAGTCCTGCTGGCAGGGCACCCCCTCCAGTGGGATGATATCGATGGGAAATCCCACTGACAGCAGCAAGACCAGAGAATCCCACCATCAGTGAACAATGCGTCAGCTCCCGCCACCAAGAAACATGCGGCTGGGAGGACGGACAACTTCACCCTGAGGTTCCCAAAGAGGTAGAGAAACAGAGGGGGACAGTACTCATAACAAACCTGCCATTGAAAGGAAAAAAAGGGCTTGCTTTCATAGAGAGCTTTTCACAAGCAGAAAACGCCTCAATGCGCCTTAATGCCAATGCAGAACTTTCTGGAGTGGAGTCACTGCTGTTTTGTAGCAAACCCAGCAATTAATTTGTGCACAGCAAGCTCCCACTTTCTGATATTGATTGAGGGATAATTAATGACTGGGAGCCTGGGGGAGAACTCCTCTCTGCTCTTCTACAAAACAGTGCCACAGCATCCTGTACATCCAACCAAGCAGGAAGATGGGGCCTCATCTGAAAAGCGTCACCTGTGACAGTGCCGCACTCTCCCGGTGCCACACTGGAATGTCAGTCTCAATCTTTTTGCTCAGATCCTGGGGTGGGATGTGAAGTCAGAACCATGTGACTCAAACGCGAGGGTGCTACCCACCGGTGACACGGGCGGCACGGTAGCACAGTGGTTAGCACTGCTGCTTCACAGCTCCAGGGTCCCGGGTTCGATTCCCGGCTCGGGTCACTGTCTGTGTGGAGTTTGCACATTCTCCTCGTGTCTGCGTGGGTTTCCTCCGGGTGCTCCGGTTTCCTCCCACAGTCCAAAGATGTGTGGGTTAGGTTGATTGGCCAGGTTAAAAAAAATTGCCCCTTAGAGTCCTGGGATGTGTAGGTTAGAGGGTTTAGCGGGTAAATATGTGGGGGTAGGGCCTGGGTGGGATTGTGGTCGGTGCAGACTCGATGGGCCGAATGGCCTCCTTCTGCACTGTAGGGTTTCTATGATTTCTATGAATGGGAAAGATCTGCTCCAGTCAAACTTAAAAAGGCAAAATAAGCATCAAACTCCCAAGTAAATCACAATGTTCTCAGTGTTTATAAGAAATCTAACACCCTGCAGTGTTCAGTTATGTCTGGGACTGTAATCCTTATTGGAGAATGAATTGGGACTATGTGTGCAGGAAGAGGGTATACTGACCGAGACAGCTGTGTCCATAATGCACCATGAAGTCAGCTCCAAGAGCCCTGGCAGTGAAGTCATCCACGCAACATGCTCCATAGGTGACATCGCCCATTATCAGCGTATCTGCTCCCGTGAACCTGCAAAACAAACCCCTAAGAGTTACACAACATGTTTACACTCCCTGAAACTTCCACACAGAGTTTCAACAATCCTTATTAAGCAGAGAAAACAGGAGCAGGAGGAGGCCATTCGGCCCTTCAAGCCTGCTCCACCATTCATTTTGATCATGGCTGATCATCCAACTCAGTAGTCTGATCTCACTTTCCCTCCAAATATCATAGAAACGTAGAAGATAGGAACAGGAGGAGGCCATTCGGCCCTCAAGCCTGCTCCCCCATTCATCAGGGTCATGGCTGATCATCCAACTCAGTAGCCTAATCCTGCTTTCTCCCCATAACCTTTGATCTCGTTCGCCCCAAATGCTGTATCCAGCCGCCTCTTGAATACATTCAATGTTTTGGCATCAACTACTTCCCGTGGTAATGAATTCCACAGACTCACCACTCTTTGGGTGAAGAAATGTCTCCTCACCTCCGTCCTCAATGGTCTACCCCGAATCCTCAGATTGTGACCCCTGGTACTGGACACCCCCACCACCGGGAATATCCTTCTTACATCTACCCTGTTAGAATTTTATCGGTTTCTATGAGATTCCCCCCCTCATTCAGGAACCACTCCAATTCCAGGTACGGACAGGAACCAATGCTGCATCGTGAAGCTTCAGCAGAGGGAGAGGGGCATTGCACCAAGAGTGAAGAACATAGCATCTAGAGAAGGCCATTCAGCCCCTTGAGTCTCTTCCACCGCTAAATGAGATCTTGACTGATCTGCATCTTAATTCCATCCACTTGCCTTGGGTAGGTAAGTTTGCCTCGGCAGAAACTATCAATCACAGAGTTGAAAAGATCAGGCCAGCCAGCACCTACTGTTTTGTGTGGGTAGGAGTTGAACACTTTGCATGGAGAAATGTTTTCTAATCTCTCCCCTGGATGGCCTCGCTCTGATTGCAGGATTTTGTTCACTTGGCCTCATCTCTCCCACCAGTTGAAAATGTTTCTCTCAGTTTCTTTCCAAATTCAAAAAACCTCAATCCAAACACCCTTCAACCCTCAATATTCCAGGAAGTTTAGTTTATTTATTAGTGTCACAAGTAGGCTTACATTAACACTGCAATGAAGTTACTGTGAAAATCCCTGAGTCGCCACACTCTGGCACCTGTTCGGGTACACTGAGGGAGAATTTAGCACGGCCAATCCACCTAACCAGCACATCTTTCAGACTGTGGGAGGAAACCGGGGCACCCGGAGGAAACCCACGCAGACACAGGGAGAACATGCAAACTCCACACAGACAGTGACCCAAGCCGGGAATCGAACCCGGGTCCCTGGCGCTGTGAGGCAGCAGTGCTAACCCACTGTGCCACCGTGCTGCCCAAAGTGCTTCATATGGGGAATGGACACTGAAACAGATGAAGAGATTAAAAAGGTGGATGAGGGGGGGGATACCTCTGGATGTTCACGCCGGCGGGGTTCTCCAGTCCCGCTGGCAGTGCACCCCCTCCCACGGGTTTGCGACAGTGTGGAGTGACATCGATGGGGGATTCCATTGACAGCAGCAGGACCAGAAAATCCTGCCGCAAAGAAACACGCGGCCAGAGAGTGTGTAGAGTTGAGGGAGCGAGGAGTTGTGAGGCTATGGAATGGTTCACACACAAGGATGAGAATTTGGAAAGCAATTGTGACTGTATGAGGGACGGTGCAGTGGAGGTCAGCAAAAAGATGGGCTGTATTATGGGATGGGTTCATTATGAGATGGTTCTAATATGGGATGGGTTGTACTCCGGGATGGTTCTATTATGGAATGGTTCTATCATGGGATGGTTATATTATGGAATTATTCTATTATGGGATGGTTATATTATGGGATGGGTTGTGTTATGGGATGGTTATATTATGGAATGGTTCTATTATGGGATGGTTATATTATGGAATGGTTCTATTTGGAGGGCCGAAGGGCCTGTTTCCTGTGCTGTACTGTTCTTTGTTCTCATCGTTTGGGTGGCTTTTTGACATCTTATAGAAACACCATTTATGCAACAATCCAAAGTTCACCTGCATTACTACTCTTAAAGAGAAAACTGTGAACTACATTTGATTTGATATTACCTCCAGAACCTTAAGGGTTAGTAGAGCATCAGTAATAATTCCAAGTTGCTAGATGAGAAGTGAGGGCAAAACAACTCTAAGGGTGGAATGGAGGAAGAGTTCTTAGAATGCTGTCGGGATAGTTTCCTTGAACAGCATGTTACGGAACCGACGAGGGAACGAGCTATTTTGGATCTGGTATTGTGTAACGAGGTAGGTAGAATTAAGGATCTTATTGTGAAGGACCCTCTTGGGTCTAGTGACCACAATATGGTCGAATTTCTGATTCAGATGGAAGAGGAGAAAGTTTGGTCTCAAACCAGTGTCCTCTGTTTGAACAGAGGGAAATATAATAGGATGAGGGATGAATTGGCTAAGGTAGACTGGGAGAGCAGGCTGGCAGGTAGGATAGCTGAGGAACAGTGGAGGATTTTTAAGGAGATCCTTTTCAGTTCTCAGCAAAAATATATTCCAGCAAAAAACAAGGATTGTAAGAAAAGGGAGAACCAGCCGTGGATAACGAAGGAAATAAAGGAGAGTATTAAAATAAAAACAGCTGCGTACAGAGTGGCCAAAAATAGTGGAGAAACAAGTGATTGGGAAAAATTTAAGAAACAACAAAGAGAGACTAAGAAAGCGATAAAGAAAGGAAGGATAGACTATGAAGCTAGGCTAGCAATTAATATAAAAAATGATAGTAAAAGTTTTTATAAATATATAAAAAGGAATAGAGTGGCTAGAGTGAATGTTGGACCCTTGGAGGACGAGAGGGGGGAGTTAATAGTGGGAAATGAGGATATGGCTGAGTCTTTAAATAAGTTTTTTGTGTCGGTCTTCACGGTGGAGGACACAAATAGTTTGCCAAATATTAACGATAGAGGGTTGGCAGCAGGAGAAATACTTAATACAATTAATGTTACCAGAGAGGCAGTGCTGGGTAGACTAATGGGACTGAAGGTGGACAAGTCCCCGGGTCCGGATGGAATGCATCCCAGGGTATTGAAAGATATGTCAGAGGTAATAGTGGATGCGTTAGTGATTATTTATCAAAACTCGTTGCATTCTGGGGTAGTGCCGGTTGATTGGAAAACGGCTAATGTTACGCCGCTGTTTAAAAAAGGAAGGAGACAAAAGGCGGGTAACTATAGGCCGGTCAGCTTAACGTCTGTAGTAGGGAAAATGCTGGAATCCATTATTAAAGAGGAGATAGCAGGGCATCTGGATAGAAATGGTTCCATCAATCAGACGCAGCATGGATTCATGAGGGGAAAGTCGTGCTTGACGAACATGTTGGATTTTTATGAAGATGTGACTAGGGCGGTTGATGGAGGAGAACCGGTGGATGCGGTGTTTTTGGATTTCCAAAAGGCGTTTGATAAGGTGCCCCATAAAAGGCTGCTGAAGAAGATTAGGGCACACGGAGTTGGGGGTAGTGTGTTAAAGTGGATTGGGGACTGGCTATCCGACAGGAAGCAAAGAGTCGGAATAAATGGGTGCTTTTCCGGTTGGAGGAAGGTAACTAGTGGCGTGCCGCAGGGATCGGTACTCGGGCCGCAACTGTTTACCATTTATATAGATGATCTGGAGGAGGGGACGGAGTGTAGGGTAACGAAGTTTGCAGACGACACAAAGATAAGTGGAAAAGTGAATCGTGTGGAGGACGGAGAAGATCTGCAGAGAGATTTGGACAGGCTGAGTGAGTGGGCGAGGATATGGCAAATGGAGTATAACGTTGAGAAATGCGAGGTTATACACTTTGGAGGAAATAATAACAAATGGGATTACTATCTCAATGGAAACAAATTAAAACATGCTACCGTGCAAAGGGACCTGGGGGTCCTTGTGCATGAGACGCAAAAGCCCAGTCTGCAGGTACAACAGGTGATCAAGAAGGCAAATGGGATGTTGGCCTATATTGCGAGGGGGATAGAATATAAAAGCAGGGATGTCTTGATGCACCTGTACAGGGCATTGGTGAGGCCGCAGCTGGAATACTGTGTGCAGTATTGGTCCCCTTATATGAGGAAGGATATATTGGCATTGGAGGGAGTGCAGAGAAGGTTCACCAGGTTGATACCGGAGATGAGGGGTTTGGATTATGAGGAGAGGCTGAGGAGATTGGGTTTGTACTCGTTGGAGTTTAGAAGGATGAGGGGGGATCTTATGGAGACTTATAAGATAATGCGGGGGCTGGATAGGGTGGAGGCGGAGAGATTCTTTCCACTTAGTAAGGAAGTTAAAACTAGAGGACACAGCCTCAAAATAAAGGGGGGTCGGTTTAAGACAGAGTTGAGGAGGAACTTCTTCTCCCAGAGGGTGGTGAATCTCTGGAATTCTCTGCCCACTGAGGTGGTGGAGGCTACCTCGCTGAATATGTTTAAAGCGCGGATGGATGGATTCCTGATCGGTAAGGGAATTAAGGGTTATGGGGATCAGGCGGGTAAGTGGTACTGATCCACGTCAGATCAGCCATGATCTTATTGAATGGCGGGGCAGGCTCGAGGGGCTAGATGGCCTACTCCTGCTCCTATTTCTTATGTTCTTATGTTCTTTTAACTCTCATTTCAACCAGTAGATTGAGTGTTAGTGTGTAATAATGTCACGAATGAAAAATAGGTCCCAGCCATAGTTTTAGCAAAAACAGGTCCAATTTCTTACACGGTTCAAACTGAAGATGAACTAGTTTGGCGACACCATGCTGACCAATTGTTGTCATGTCAAAATGATTTCTCAGAATCATCTCCAGAAGTACCAACCTCTTTCGTCCCAAGTGTTCTGAATACTACTACAGAACACTTAGTTGAACCTGATGATTGTGTGTCTGTTACTGTATTATGGGATGGTTATATTATGGGATGGGTTGTGTTATGGGATGTTCTATTATGAGATGGGTTTATTATGGGATGGGTTTATTATGGGATGGTTATATTATGGGATGTCCTATTATGGGATGGGTTTATTATAGGAAGTGACGTATAATGGGATGGGATACGGACTGGATGCATTGATGAAATAATAAACACTCAAGCGCAATTTACAGACTGGAAGCTGATTGAAATGTCCACACAACATCTACGATTCCCAACTTCAGCCTCAAGGTCACATCCTGCCAACCCTTAAAGACATCTTCCAACATCTTCTCCTCCTCTCTGGAACAAAGCTGGGACGCCAGTCCACAATTGCTGATAGCCTCCTCGCGGAGGCCGTTCCATACACTGGACACCAACAATATCCCAGAGGGTCAGCGAGGGGATGTCAGGATGACTGGGTCAGTCTCTCAGGACTTCCTCCTGAACAGTTAGGGAGAGGACAGAGGCAGTGGGACAGGGTCACCCTCTGCCAATTCACATCCTGATGAGAATAAAGGGAGAGGGAATATAGTGTCTATATTTACACTGTCTGGAGGATACGATCTTTATTATGCTAATAAGGTCACACTAAATATGCCGAGTGTGATTTACATATGGAAATGAGACTCATTAGCAGCTGGACTTTGCCCTGAATTTAAAACAAAAGTGAGACCTGTCTTCCTGGAACTTGCATCGATTCCCTCACATATTTCAAAGGCAAATGTCGCTGAGGGATGCTAGCGTCGGGGAAAGAAACACATTGCATTGCTTGAGGATGACTATCTGGCATTGAGCATTGCCAAGTGATGGGCCGAATGGCCTCTTGCACTGTGCATGGCAGACAAACTCAGAGTGAAACTCCCTTCAACATGCCTCAAGCAAACCCTCAAGAAGCAACTCACGGAGGCTCTTTCAACAGCATCTTCCAAACCCACGACTACTTCCATCTGGAAGGACAACATCAGCAGTCACATGGGGACACCCCCACCTGCAGGTTCCCCTCCAACCCACTCACCGTCCTCACTTGGAAATATATCGCTGTTCCTTCACAGTCGCTGGGTCAAAATTCTGGAACTCCCTCCCTAACAGCACGGAGGGAGTACTTATACTATATGGACTGCAGTGATTCAAGAGGGCAGCTCACCATCACCTTCTCAAGGGGCAATTAGGGATGGGCAATAAATGCTGGCCTGGCCAGCGACGCCCACATCTTGTGAAGGAATAAATAAAAAAGCACCCTTACTGAACCACGATGACACGTGCCTCAAATTTCCACAGAGAGAGAATGGGTTCAATTCAAACTCAGATCCCGGGAATTGTGAAGGGTGGGGAGGTGGGCTGGCGAGGCCTCTGAAAGGCCTTTGACCGCACTCTGGCCTTTCAGCCAACTACCTTGTTCCATGACCTGCTTTTTTCACGACCTACTCCTTATAACCACAGTGGTTAGCACTGCTGCCTCACAGCGCCAGGGACCCGCGTTCGAATCCCAGCTTGGCTCACTGTCTGTGCGGAGTTTGCACGTTCTCCCCGTGTCTGTGTGGGTTTCCTCCGGGTGCTCTGGTTTCCTCCCACAGTCCAAAGATGTGCGAATTAGGTGGATTGGCCATGCTAAATTGCCCCTTAGTGTCAGGGGGATTAGCTAGGGTAAATGCATGGGGATAGGGCCTGGGTGGGATTGTGGTTGGTGCAGACTCGATGGGCCGAATGGCCTCCTTCTGCGCTGTAGGATTCTATGATTCCCTTCTGATTGCTTTCAAAGGCTGTGGATAATTTAGAAAATGCTCGGGCAAAAAAAAATTCAGATGTCGCTACCGATCGAGAACTTTAAAATTCTCATCCTCGTTTTCAAATCTCTCCAGGGTCTCACCCTCCCAATCTCTATAACCTCCTCCAGCCTGACAACCTTGTCACCTCCTCCAGCCTGACAACCTTGTCACCTCCTCCAACCTGATAACCTTGTCACCTCTCTGTAACCTCCTCCAGCCTGACAACCTTGTCACCTCCTCCAGCCTGACAACCTTGTCACCTCCTCCAGCCTGATAACCTTGTCACCTCTCTGTAACCTCCTCCAGCCTGACAACCTTGTCACCTCTCTGTAACCTCCTCCAGCCTCACAACCTTGTCACCTCCTCCAGCCTGATAACCTTGTCACCTCTCTGTAACCTCCTCCAGCCTGACAACCTTGTCACCTCTCTGTAACCTTCTCCAGCCTGATAACCTTGTCACCTCTCTGTGCTCCTCCAAATGGTGGCCTCGTGCACATCATTTTCATGACTGGGTCCAAAGCTCTGGAGTTCCTTCCTAAAGCTCTCACCACCTTCTTTACAACACAGTTTAGAGTCTAATTTAAATCCGAGGCAGGTCTGATTAAATTGAATTGCAATTTCCTCCCTAACCCTCGTACCTCTCTGCTTCTTTCCTCCTGCAGACATTCCTTAAATTCTACCTCTTTGACCAAACCTTTGGTCACCTGCCTAAATGTCTCCTCGAATGGTTCCGTGTCAGCGTTTGTCTGATTACGCTCTTGTTTGGACCTTTCACCTTTGGATATTTTACTCGACTAAAGGCAATCTGTTGTGGCTTTGACATTCTGCACCAACTGGGCCCAAAACCAGTGGCTCACAGAATCCCTACAGTGCAGAAGGAGGCCATTTGGCCCATCGAGTCTGCACCGACTCTCCGACAGATCATCTTACCCAGGTGGCAGTGGCACAGAGGTTAGCACTGCTGCCTCACAGCGCCAGGGACCTGGGTTCGATTCCCGGCTTGGGTTACTGTCTGTGAGGAGTTTGTATGCTCTCCCCGTGTCTGCAAGAGTTTCCTCCCACAATCTGAAAGAAATTCTGTTTAGGTGGATTGGCCGTGCTAAATTCTCTCTCAGTGTACCCGAACATTGCGCCAGAGTGTGGCAACTAGGGGATTTTCACAGTAACTTCAGTGCAGTGTTAATGTAAGCCTACTTGAGACTAATAAATAAACTTTACTTCACCTAACCCCACGTAATTACCCTACTAATCTCCCTAACCTACACTCTTGGAACACTAAGGGACACTTTAAGCATGGCCAATCCACCTAACCTGCACATCTTTGGAGTGTGGGAGGAAACCGGAGCACCCAGAGGAAACCCACAGGGAGAACGCCCAAACTCCACACAGACAGTGACCCAAGGCTGGAATCGAACCTGGGTCCCTGGCGCTGTGAGGCAGCAGTGCTAACCACTGTGCCACCATGCTGTCCTTAAGCTCAAAGGCCTCGGGCCCAGGCTGACCACGACTGGAGGCCAAGAATACATCAGCATGGGGAAAAAAACGTCCCCATACATGGAGATGACATAATCGTGCAAGATGGCTTCAACATGAGCCTCTCACCCACAAACCCACAATTCAAAATATACCGGAACCATCTGTGTTTGTGAATATAATGGCTTAAAACACCGATCAGAACAGCCAACTGAATTGTGGTATATTCCTGGCTAATCACTGTCTTTCAGACTCCTGTATTTTGCAAAATGATTTTTGGTGTATTCCTCTTCAAATGATTCTTCTGTGTAGTATAATGGGCATCTGGAATCTAGAGAGTGGACAGATCGGCTTAAACCCCGATGAGTGGCCACACAGCTCAAGCCCTGTAGACCCTCACTTTATTCAGCAAGGGCATGAAGGATTACAGAATCCACGGGCGGTATGGCGGCAGAGTGGTTAGCACTGCTCCCTCACAGCGCCAGGGACCCGGGTTCATTTCCGGCCTTGGGTGACTGTCTGTGTGGAGTTTGCACGTTCTCCCCGTGTCTGCATGGGTTTCCTCCGGGTGCTCTGGTTTCCTCCCACAATCCACCAGTACCTAAGAAAAATCAAGCAAGGTGCCTCAATGACTATCAGCCGGTGACTCTGACATCCATCATTATGAAGTGCTTCGAAAGGTTAGTCACGACACGAATCAATTCCAGCCTCCTGGACTACCTGGATCTACTACAGTTTGCCTATCGCCACAACAGGTCCACAGCAGATGCCATTTCCCTGGCCCTGCACTCAACCCTGGAACACTTAGATAACTAGGACACCTATGTCAGACTCTTATTTATTGACCACAGCTCAGCCTTCAACACCATTATTCCCACAAAACTCATCTCCAAACTCCGTGCCTGGGCCTCGGCACCTCCCTCTGCGACTGGATCCTGAACTTCCTAACTCACAGACCACAATCAGTAAGGATAGGCAACAACACTTCCTCCACGATCATCCTCAACATCAGTGCCCCACAAGGCTGTGTTCTCAGCCCCCTACTATACTCCTTGTACACCTATGACTGTGCGGCCAAATTCCCCTCCAATTCGATTTTCAAGTTTGCTGACGACACCACCGTAGTGGGTCGGATCTCAAACAACGATGAGACAGAGTACAGGAATGAGATAGAGAATCTGGTGAACTGGTGTGGCAACAATAATCTCTCTCTCAATGTCAACAAAATGAAGGAGATTGTCAACGACTTCAGGAAGCGTAAAGGAGAACATGCCCGTCTACATCAACGGGGACGAAGTAGAAAGGATCGAAAGCTTCAGGTTTGTAGGTGTCCAGATCACCAACAACTTGTCCTGATCCCCTCCATGCCGACACTATAGTTAAGAAAGCCCACCAACGCCTCTACTTTCTCAGAAGACTAAGGAAATTTGGCATGTCAGCTACAACTCTCACCAACTTCTACAGATGCACCATAGAAAGCATTTTTTCTGGTTGTATCACAGCTTGGTATGGCTCCTGCTCTGCCCAAGACCGCAAGAAACTACAAAAGGTCATGAATGTAGCCCAATCCATCACGCAAACCAGCCTCTCATCCAATGACTCTGTCTACACTTCCCGCTACCTCGGCAAAGCAGCCAGCATAATTAAGGACCCCACGCACCCCGGACATTCTCTCTTCCACCTTCTTCCTTCGGGAAAAAGATACAAAAGTCTGATGTCACGTACCAACCGACTCAAGAACAGCTTCTTCCCTGCTGCTGTCAGACTTTTGAATGGACTTACCTTGCACTAATTTGATCTTTCTCTACACCCTAGCTATGACTGTAACACTACATTTTGCACTCTCTCCTTTCCTTCTCTATGAACGGTATGCCTTGTCTGTATAGCGTGCACGAAACAATACTTTTCACTGTATGTTAATAGATGTGACAATAATAAATCAAATCAAATCAAATCAAAACAATCCGAAAGACGTGCTGGTTAGGGTGCATTGGCCGTGCTAAATTCTCCCTCAGTGTACCCGAACAGGCGCCGGAGTGTGGCGACTAGGGGATTTTCACAGTAACTTCATTGCTGTGTTAATGTAAGCCGACTTGTGACACTAATAAATGAACCTGAACTAAACTTAAAAAATCAAGATGGAGTTAGGATACAGATCAGCCATGATCTAACTGAATGGTGGAGCAGGCTCGAAGGGCCAAATGGCCTCCTCCTGCTTCTAGTTTCTATGTTCCTATGAGCTGAATGGCCTCCCCATGTTCCTATGAGTTGCGGGTTGCGCAAAGTTGGTACTAAACCAATCCTCTAGCCTCGGAGGGGGTTGCGGTGCTAGCTCATTGTGGGCCCCTGTTGCAGCCACTCAACACTGCTCATGAGGCAAAATCTCCATAACTAGTAGCCCTTCACTCAATGGGAATCTTCCGCCTTTGTGCCCTGGCTCACTGTCCCACCACCTGCTGACAGTTTGGAGATCTCCGTCAGGTCCCGGGTGCTGCAGTTCAACATCATCTTTGTGTGTTTAATTGGGCAGCAGCTTTTATCGCTCTGGCTAAGCACCGATTACTGAGCTCTGTCATCGTTCTGAAAACAAACTACTTTGAGCAGGAGTTCAATGTATTTACCAAAACTCTGCATTCTCCCAGCTAAATATGCACAGTGCAGGATTTGCCAGGTTGTGTGTGTGTGTGTGTGTGTCTGCAATGGCTGTCCGGCTGCAATTATTCAACAGCCCGAAGGGGCTTTCCACTCCATTAATGTCGAACTGAGGCAGACGCACTAAGTGACAACATTTCTGTTTCACAACTGCCTCAAAGCGATGCGAGATCGGAGGGAGAGAAAAGCACCGACAGGAGCGGAGAGACAGAGACGGCAAGACAGGGGTACAAGCAGAGAGAGAGAAGGGGAAGCAATGAGAAAAAGGGAGTGTTTATGTATTTACATGTATTTATTTATTAGTCACAAATAGGCTTACATTAACACTGCAATGAAGTTACTGTGAAAATCCACAGTCGCCACACTCCAGCGCCTGTTCGGGTTACACTGAGGGAGAATTTACCATGGCCAATGCACCCTAACCAGCACGTCTTTCAGACTGTGGGAGGAAACCGGAACACCCGGAGGAAACCCACGCAGACACGGAGAGAACGTGCAGACTCCGCACAGACAGTGATGCAAGCCAGGAATTGAACCCGGGTCCCTGGCGCTGTGAGGCAGCACTGCTAACCACTGGGCCACCTTGCCGCCCACCAAAAAGACGAAGCGGAAGAAGATAGAGTGAGGAGAAAGAGAGAGCGGGAGAGAGAGGTGGGGGAGACAGAAATAGAAATATGGGATTCTCTGGCCGGTCGCTAATGGCGGCGGATCCTCTGGTCCTGTCACCAGCACAGCTCCCGCCACGTGTTTCCCAGTGGGATGGCGACAATGGGAAATCCCATTGACAGCAGCAGGACCAGACGATCCAGGCGTTAGCGAACAGCGCACTGCCTCTCACTGATGGGAGAATTCTGTCCATAGAAACAGGCAAGAAGGGAGTTGGAGCAAAGAGAGACGACAATGGATAGACAGCAAGTAAGAGAGAGAGAAAGAACAAAAAAGAGAAGTTTGGAAGAGTTTTTTTTCTGTTTCTTGGATGTGGGTGTCGCTGGCTGGGCCGATATTTATTGCCCATCCCTAATTGCCCTTCAACTGAGTGGCTTCCTAGGTTATTTCAGAGGTCAACCATGTAGGCCAGACCGGGTAAGGATGCCAGATTTCCTTCCTTAAAGGACATTGGTGAACCAGATGGGTTTTACGACAAAGGTCATCATTAGACTTTTGATTCCAGATTTTTTTAAATTGAATTCAAATTTCACCATTTGCCATGGTGGGATTCGAACCTGGATCAGGGCGTTACTCTGGGTCTCTGGATTATTTGTCCAGCGACAATACCACTCTGCCACCACCTCCTTTTGAGCCAGAGACAAAGAGACAGAATGAGTGAGAAAGTGGAGAGAGGGGGAGAGAGAGAGAAAGAGAATGGAAAGAGGCGGAGAGGGGAACAAGGGATGGAGACAGTGAGATGAGGGAGGAATTAGATATTGACAGAAAGGTAGAGATGGTGATGGACAGAGCGGGGAAGGGAGAGGTGGAGCTGAGAAAGCCAAGTAATCCGGAGGTGGTGGTGGGGGGGGGGACATCGAGAAAGAATGAGAGGGAGAAGGGAAAGAGAAAGATAAAAAATACAGAAAAACAGAAATAAAGAGATCATTTAAAGAGAGATATAGAGAGAGAGAAGGGGGAGAAAACCGACAGATCAACAGAGATAGAAAGGAAGGAACGTGAGGCAGCAAAATAGAAGAGAAACACAAGCAGGAAGAGATTGTGGCAGTGAGACAAAGAACAGAAATGCAGACAGACCGGGGGCTTTGGGAAGAAACGTGTGCTGAGTGAGGGAGGGACTGAGTAAAAGGTGAAATCTCTAACAATCTCTCCCCCAACTCTCGGCCATTCCACTCCTTTTCACTCTTGATTGAATGTTACTGCGATAGTGAAAGAAGTTAATTCTAGATAGGGGTAAGTAACTGGCTCAGAGCAGGTTATCCAACCTTTCGTTTATCCATTAGTGTCACAAGTAGGCTTGCATTAACACTGCAATGAAGTTACTGTGAAATTCCCCTAGTCGCCACACTCCGGCGCCTGTTCGGGTTACACTGAGGGAGAATTTAGCACGGCCAATGCACCCTAACCAGCATGGCTTTCGGTCTGTGGGAGGAAACCGGTGCACCCGGAGGAAACCCACGCAGACAGGGGGAGAACGTGCAGATTTCACATGGACAGTGACCTAAGCTGGGAATCGAACCCGGGTCCCTGGCGCTGTGAGGCAGCGGTGCTAACCACTGTGCCACCGTGCCGTCCTCCCATTGACTCCTGCGAATAAAGGTTGCACCGTTGACAGTGGCAATGCCGAAGGATTTCAGGAAGAGGTTCCAACTCAGTTCACCCACAGGTACAAAATGCTGGGTGCGGGGAACGCTGATGTGAACAGATATCACAACTGTACGTCACATCCGGGCAGCAAAAAGGAAAGATGACCTTAATGAGCTGTCGGAGGTATAATGGCCGACAATGCGGGGAACAGCTGGCTGGGTAACAAATGCAGCAGGGGTATTTAAGATACTAACAGGCTTCAGAAAAATTCAACAAAATCAATACATCCTTAACACTTTCTCATTTATCTTCTTCAACACAACCCCATCACAGGCCTGGGTATCGCACCAGTACTACACACACCTCAGAGATACTCTCAAATCAACCACAAACTGTAAATGTGGGGAGTGGGGAAATGGGAATTATCAAAAACACACAGCAGGTCAGTCAGAGAGGGGACCTCGGCAAGGAGTGCTGAGTCCACTTTCAGTCAATCTCCTTCCTCCACAGGTTTGCAAACACATGCTTGGAATGAACTCAATAATCCTTAGACAGATAAGGGACATGACAGTGCAGGCGGAGGCCATTCGGCCCATTGAGTCCACCCCAGCTGCTGTAGGGCAATCCAGTCAGTCCCATTCCCCTGCTCCAACCTCACAGCCCTGCAAGTTTACTTCCCTCCGATGTCCATCCAACTCCCTTTTGAAACCATTCACTGTCTCCACTTCCATCATTCTGGTGGGCAATGAGTTCCAGGTCATCACCACTTGCTGTGTAAAAGTGTTCTTCCTCACATCTCACCCACCTCGTATCTCTTGCTTTGTGTCCCTGTGTCCTTGTGCTGTCAGCTCATGGGTACAACGTTTCTGTATCTACCTGATTTAAACCTGTCCTAATCTTGTACACCTCTACAGAATCTCCCTGAATCTCTCCTGCTCCAAGGAGAGCTTCTTCAATATTGAATTGATTTGATTTGATTTATTATTGTCACACGTGTTGGGATTCAGTGGAAAGTATTGTTTCTTGCGCGCTATACAGACAGAGCATACCGTTCATAGAGTACATGGGGAGAAGGAAAGGAGAGTGTGCAGAATATCATTTACCGTCATAGCTAGGGTGTAGAGAAAGATCAACTTAATACATGATAGGGCCATTCAAAAAATATAACCTTGTGGCTAAAATTTCTCATCCCTGCAACCATTCTGGTAAATCTCCTTGACACCCTCTATTTGACAGTCTATGTATCTGTAAGTTAAGTTTACTTTATTTATTAGTCACAAGTTGGCTTACATTAACACTGTAGTGAAGTTATTGTGAAAATCCCCTAGCAGCCACACTCCAGTGCCTGTTCGGGTACACTGAGGGAGAATTTAGCATGGTTAATGCACCTAACCAGTACATCTTTCGGACTGTGGGAGGAAACAGGAGCATTCAGAAGAAACCCACGCAGACACGGGGAGAATGTGCAAACTCCACACAGACAGTGACCCAAGCCGGGAATTGAACCCGGGTCCCTGGTGCTGTGAGCCTGCAAAGCTAACCACTGTGCCACCATGCCGTCCCATGTGTGACTCCAGTCCCATATTAACATGCTTCACTCTTAGTCACAGTGCAAAGTGGCCTCATTAAGCAATCGGTTGTATCAAGGTGGCAGTGCACCCTCACCTCCTCAGCTGGATAATGAATACCAACCTCACCATCAATGCCCATAGCCCAAGAAATGAGAGCAGAATCGCATGGAGACCCAAACCCATTCCATGAGAGCTAACTGAGACCGTGAATTGTGTTTAGCATTCTGCACCATCGTTCTCCATCCAAATCCAGTCTCCCTCCCCTCCCTCCCAAGAAACAGTTTCCTGCACAGTCTCTCTATCAGTTGGATCAGCATTGTGTATAAATTTTGCTATAATCTGTGCAATCTGAAACTATTTAACATTCACACTGTGTATTACTGAATAACTAAATCACTGTGATTTTAATCAGGTTATTTGGACTAAACCATAATACATAAAGATGGGATTTAAAAAATAAACCTCCAGATAATGAAAACCAGACAATAGCACACACAGAAACAGGCAGAAGAGTTTAACACACACATACACGGTAACACACACACACACAGTAACACACACACACACACAGTAACACAAACACACACATACAGTAACACACACACACAGTAACACACACATGCACATGGTAACACACATAGACAAAAGGGAACATACATGTTAACACACACACACAAATGGGGACATACACATAGAAACAGACAGAAGAGTCTAACACACACACACAGTAACACACACACAGTAACATACACACGGTAACATACACAGTAACACACACACACTCTCACAGACACGGTAACACACACACACTCTCACAGACACAGCATCACACACTCACACACACACACAAGAATACACACAAATGGTAAAACACAGTCGTACATGGTAACACACAGAGTAACAGATACACATGGTTACAGGTAGATACACACAGTAACAGATACACACACACATGGTAACAGATATGCAAACACATGTTAACACACCCACACCTTAACAGATACAGACACACAGTTAACAGATCCACACAAACACATACACATGTACTGTTAACAAATACATTCGCACATATGGTAACACACATATACAGTAACAAACACACACACAGATGGTAACAGACATACACTCACACACACACACACACACACATAAGACATAGGAGCAGAAGTAGGCCATTTGGCCCATCGAGTCTGCTCTGCCATTCAATGAGAGTCGAGGAGTGGACAATGGAAATGTCCGTTGACCTCGGGCGGGGATTTCTGGTCTTGCTCGAGCAAGGCTGTAAAATCCTGCCCCATATGTTTTTGCTTTCTGTTTAATATTATCCTTACCTTCCTTTGTTAACCATCATCGATCTATCCCCTTCCTAAAATCCTTCTTCCTCACTGGGATATATCTTTGTCGTGAGTCTTGGAGCTATTTTCATAAACATCTGCCATTGCTAATCAACCTACTTTTCTGCTAAAATCCTTTCCCAGTTTAACCCAGCCAACTCTCATTCCTTTGTAATCAGCCTAATTTAAGTTTAGCGCTGTTGTTTTTGACCCAAGTTTCACAGTAGCACACATGTATGCACACACACACACAGACACAGACACACAAACACAGACAAACTCGGACATACTGACACACACAGACACTGATATATGCACACACATAACGGAGCAGCACTGACATATATATATAGAGAAAGAGACACACTCATAGTCAGACATAAGGACATGCAAATAGATATAAAGACACATTCATGTGCAGAAACAGAGACATTCACACACACAGAGACACTTACAGAGACAGACACACACACAGAAGAGACACTTACAGAGACAGACAGACACACAAACAGAAGAGACACTTACAGAGACAGAGAGACACACACGCACATACATTTGGGAATGCAGATATTGGTGCTATGGACTAATTTGCTCCTTTGGTTGCAGGGCACAGACACGTTATCCCAGGGATTCAGACTGCGATTTACGCTGATGCAAAGTAATCAACACCAGTCTATCCCTTGGTGAACGTTGGTGCTGTGTTACAGAACTCTCTGACAGTCCTGCCAATCTCTATACCAGCGGGTGAACTGCTACCTACAACAGGAACTGGTCAGCTGAGGCTGGGTGAACGCAGAGGCTTCTGGCCTGCTTCTGTGCGGATGTTGGAGAAGGGTTAGAAAGGACACAAGTACCCGGTGGCAGAACAGAACGCCACAAGGTGGCTCCATCCCACACAGCAAGATACCAAGTGGCATCCTTACAGGCTGAGAGAGGGGCTGAGACGCCTTCCCTCTGTCAGTCAGGCAGGCGGTTACCCAGGCTGGCCACAAACGCAGATGGGAGGAGGAGATTCACACACCGACACCTGGGGTCAACTTTAAATTGAATGAAGGTCACCTGGGGATAGGTAAGAGTGATGTACAACTGGAGGCAGTTGAGAGTGAGGCACACCTGAGGACAGGTGAGAGTGAGGGACACCTGAGGACAGGTGAGAGTGAGGCACACCTGAATACAGGTGAGAGTGAGGCACACCTGGGGACAGGTGAGAGTGAGGTACACCTGAGGACAGGTGAGAGTGAGGCACACCTGAGGACAGCTGAGAGTGAGGTACACCTGAATACAGGTGAGAGTGAGGCACACCTGGGGACAGGTAAGAGTGACGTACACATGGGGACAGGTGAGAGTGAGGCACACCTGGGGACAGGTGAGAGTGAGGCGCACCTGGGGACAGGTGAGAGTGACATATATCTGGGGATAGATGAGAGTGAGGCACACCTGGGGACAGGTGAGAGTGAGATACACCTGAATACAGGTGAGAGTGAGGTACACCTGAGGACAGGTGAGAGTAAGGTACACCTGGGGACAGGTGAGAGTGAGACACACCTGGGGACAGGTGAGAGTGAGGTACACCTGGGGACAGGTGAGAGTGAGGCGCACCAGGTGACAGGTAAGAGTGACGTATACATGGGGACAGGTGAGAGTGAGGCGCACCTGGGGACGGGTGAGAGTGAGGTACACCTGGGGACAGGGGAGTGAGGTACACCTGGGGACAGGTGAGAGTGAGGTGCACCTGAATACAGGTGAGAGTGAGGTACACCTGAATACAGGTGAGAATGAGGTACACCTGGGGACAGGTGAGAGTGAGGCGCACCTGGGGACAGGTGAGAGTGAGGTACACCTGAATACAGGTGAGAGTGAGGCGCACCTGAATACAGGTGAGAGTGAGGCGCACCTGGGGACAGGTGAGAGTGAGGCGCACCTGGGGACAGGTGAGAGTGAGGCGCACCTGGGGACAGGTGAGAGTGAGGCACACCTGGGGACAGGTGAGAGTGAGGCGCACCTGGGGACAGGTGAGAGTGAGGTACACCTGAATACAGGTGAGAGTGAGGTGCACCTGAATACAGGTGAGAGTGAGGCGCACCTGGGGACAGGTGAGAGTGAGGCGCACCTGGGGACAGGTGAGAGTGAGGCACACCTGGGGACAGGTGAGAGTGAGGTACACCTGAATACAGGTGAGAGTGAGGTACACCTGAATACAGGTGAGAGTGAGGTACACCTGGGGACAGGTGAGAGTGAGGCGCACCTGGGGACAGGTGAGAGTGAGGTACACCTGAATACAGGTGAGAGTGGGGTGCACCTGAATACAGGTGAGAGTGAGGCGCACCTGGGAACAGGTGAGAGTGAGGCGCACCTGGGGGCAGGTGAGAGTGAGACACACCTGGGGACAGGTGAGAATGAGGTACACCTGGGGACAGGTGAGAGTGAGGCACAGCTGAATCCATATTTTCCAAGAATATAAAAAAACCATGAACATCAAATCTAGGTCAAAACATTTTGCAGAAGCAGAACAGGAATTAAAACATTAGCTGTACCAAGGCCCCTTGGAAAGAACAATCTTCCCGTCACAACTGATCTCTCAGTCTGATCACTGGTACAAGAAGCATTCAGCGTAATCCCAGTGATCTGGACCTGCTTAAGATTCAAACCGTGTTACACTAACGAACAACATCACTGCCATCTTAATCCGCTGGGAGTTCTGCTCGACTGTATAGAACCCCAAAAAGATAAGTGAGCAGGAGTGTGTAGGAATTTATAATCCTTGATTGACATAACACTTCTAATAACAGATAGAAATCTTCACTGACAAGAGGGCAACAAACAGCTCCAGTTTTGAGGGGGTTTTTAGTTTGCAGTAGATAACGGAGTGTGAAGTTGCTCTGTGCACTAATTGGATTTAATCACACATAATACTAGGATTGAAAGACATTTATTGCGCCAGATGCTGTTTGTTATGATAGAGAAAACACAACAAAGTATAAAAGCTGAAAATAACTAACCAGGGTTCCTAAATCCACCCCCCCCCCTCCCCCCCGTCCCACTCTACTCGAAAGTGCTAATCCCCACTCTCAGTTATTCCTCACAGTGCTGATTACGTGTTTGCTTTCTAATCAGACTGACCCTGACACAAAACACACGTCAGTCGTGAAGCCGCAGCCTGAGTGGCTGCTGGAAGCAGATCCTGTGGAACAGCCTCCAAAACAAAAACATCTGCACGCACCCTCGGAATGGAAAATTTTGCAGGGCCACGGGGGATCAACCGGGATAGCTCGTTCAAAATGCGAGCACCGGCACAATGGGCCAAATGGCCTCCTCCCCTGCTGCTCCGTTTGCTCTCCGGGGAGATCGCTCACGAGGCAAACTGGCTCCAGGAATGGATTTTTTTTTTGGAACTGATTGGATTTTCCAACGGGCCAGTACAGACACAACGGGCCGAATGGTTTCTTCCGACTGTTCCAGGAAAACATTGGATCCTGGGAAAATGGCTTTTCGGAGGGCAAATGTGAGGTGAGAGATAATGTTTTCACACAGCGAGTGGTTAGGGTCTGGAATGTTCTACCTGGAAGTGTGGTGGAGGCAGGTTCAATCGAGGCATTTAACAAATGGACATTAGATGATTATTTGAATAGAAACAATGTGCAGAGGTACGGGGTGGGGGAGTGGGGTGGGGAGGGGAATGGTATTAAGTCATGGTGCTCATTTGGAGAGACAGTGCAGACACGATGGGCCCAATGGCCTCCTCTACCTGACTCAAAAAAAAGGCAGGTTGTGAGGGAGACATAGGGGTTGACAGAGAGAGCGAGGGATGGAGAGAACAAGGGATGGAGAGAGTGATGAATGGAGAGAGTGAGGGACACAGAGAGTAAGGGAGAGAGAGATTTTTGGGGTCGGACAGAGAGAGAGGACATGTCCCCTTTTCTTCGTGCTCTGCCATTTTTCTTTTGGCTCACGTCCAACCCTTGTGGCCCCCGGTGATGCCTCGCCTTTATCCCGTGGCTTGTTGTCTTCTTGCCTCCTGGGCCTTTCTCTTCTTAGATATTATATATTATTATCCGTGTTAAGTTTTTTCTTGTGTGGGGTGGTGTGTGGGGGAGAGAAGCGTGATGGTCTGCTTCTGTTGTGTTTTAGGTGGTTGGGGGGAGGTGGTTGTCGAGGTGGTGTGTGTTAGGAGGAGGGGGCTGCTAGGTTGGGGGTTTCCGTGTTTCCGGGTGCTGGGGTGGATGTCCAAGTGGTGTGTGTGTTGGAGAGTTTTTTTTTGGGGGGGGGGGGGGGAGGCTAAGGGAGAGAGAGAGTGAGTGATGCAGAGAGCAAGGGATGGACAGAGAGTGTGAGGGAGAAGAACACACGAGGCGCAGGGACTGTTAAGGACAGAGCGGGTGAAGGACAGAGTGAGGGATGGAAAGAATGAGGGATGGAGAGAATGAGGGATGGAGAGAATGAGGGATGGAGAGAATGAGGGATGGAGAGAATGAGGGATGCAGAGAGCAAGGGATACAGAGCAAGGGGCACAGAAAGCGAGGAACAGAGAGCGCGAGGGTCACAGAGAGTAAGGGACATAGCGAGCAAGGAACACAGACAGTGAGGGCTAGAGCGAGGGATACTGTGTACAAGAATAAGTGCAATAGGGAATATGTTGAGAGAAAATGTGGGAGAGTAAAGGTAGTGAGTTTGAGGGTGAATGAGGAAGAAATTGAGTGTCAGCATGTGAGTGAGAAAAATCAGTCAGGTGACTGGGAGCGAGTGTGAGTGAGTGATTGAGGGGCAATGAATGAGATGGGAATCTTTGAGAGAGAAAGTGTGGGGGAGGGGGAGATGAGGAGAGGATTGAGTGAGGAATAAAGAATGTGTGAAAGTGAAAAAGAGAGTGTGCGAGAGTGCGCATGAAGCCTGTGTGCGTATGAGAGTGTCTGCATCTTTATACAACTCTAATTAAAATGTCTCTCTTTTCCCCTCGCAGTGGATATTATTTTGAATGCTGCTGAAGCTAATCTTTCAACAGACGGCTGAATCTAGCGATGGTTTATAATCGCCTCAACCCTGCTGCTGATGACAGCGAGTTGACAAGATTTATTACTGAGGCAACAGAGGTGGAAAGGCTTCTGAACTCTGCTCAAACTGCTGTGTGGCGCGGGCTGGGAGAGCGAGGATCCCTGGACAAGTGGAGGGATTCAGGGAGAGTTTGTAACCTGCCCGATTGGAAAGAGGGCAGCCCAGAGCGGGGATCACAAAGAACCCACTCGTGAAGACGGCTGAGGGCGATAAAGGTCTTTAAATGTCAGCACCTGAGGGAGACATCCAGCAGCTGTACTCGTGACACTGCTTTTCAGGGCATGGACAATTATTTTCACCTCCCTGACTCCCTATCCCCCCATGCCCTGCCCCCCCCCCCAGATACCCCCACACCCCCTTCCCCAAGCACATTCAAATTATTCGCAGTGGGATGATGCCATCAGTGGGTAAACACTTTCAGGTGTGGTTCAGTGGGTGGCACACTCGCCTCGATGCCAGTAGATTGTGGGTTCAGGTCCCACTCCAGGTCTCACTCCCACCCCATTCCTTCATCACCTCGGCGTGAATGTCCCACGGTATCTTCCAGTGGTGCCCGCCACGGGAGACCCACTTGAGGCCGGCGTGGAACCGAGCAGGATGGTCCAACTGGAATCTTGCCCCCACGCCGGATTCTCCACGACGCCAGCGGGAAAACATGCCGGACCAAAACATGGCAGGAACATGATGGCGTTCAGATGTCAGCTCCTAACTGCACAATGCCTGGGGCTGCCTCCAGAGATCAGGATGGAGACCCACCTGGACCCTGGAGCGTCACCGCAGTGGATGGAGAGAGCACCGATCAGATTCAGGGTCATCGAGGATGTCCATCCTCCAGCTTCAGAACGTTCCTGGAAATCCATCTTCTTTTTCAGGAGGTCTATCTTCGTTCTTCAATGGCGGGACAGTGATATTGGGCGCATTTTCAATATGGCGCCCAGATACGCCAGCAGACTATGCACCATCAGGCCCGTGCAGCCACTGAGTATGGGCGGGAAACACTCCACACTCCCGGCCCCGGGATGGGAGAACTCCAGCCCAGGGTCTGAGCAAAACATCTCGGCTGAGAATGGTACTGAGGGAGTTCTGCAGCCTCAGAGATGGCGGCTGGAATTTTACCGGCACGCCTGCCCCCGGAGAACGGCATTCTCCGTTGGCCTCTGGCGGGATCATACGAACCTCGGGCAGACGCGCCGGTAAAATTCCGCCCGGTGTCTTTCAGATGAGACGTTAAACCAGGGCCCTGTCTGCCTTCTCAGGGGAAGGCAACAATCCCCTCTCTTGAAACAGAGCTGGGAAGTTCTCCCTGATATCCTCGCCAATATGCATCCCTCAGTCTCCAGCACGCAAACTTTGCCATTATCACCTTGCTGTTTGTGGGAGTTTGCTGAGTGTAAATTGGGTGCCATGCTTCTTACATCACAATAGTAAGATAGAACACTTCAGAAAGTACTTCACTGGCCAGGCAGCACTTTGAAGTGTTCTTAAATGTGGGGACCAAGGCCGTTCCTGCCAGCGGGATCTTCCCAGAAGCCGGAGGATGCGAGCAAGGGCAAACCTGTTGACGGTGGCGGGAGCAAAAGATCCTGCCGGCAGCCAGTGGCAGGTCACCTCTATCACACGCCGAGGGGCGGGGAATCCCACCCAACGTTCCCGATGTGATCTCTCCAGAACCCTGTACAGGCTGTGGTAAGAATTTATTCCTGTACTCCAATCCTCTTGCAATAAAGGCCTACATGACATTACCTTCCTAATAGCTTGCTGTACCTGCATGGTAACCTTTTGCAACTTTTCTTTGAATACCTTGTTCCTCCAGCCCCCTCCCCACTCGGGCCATTTGCCACATTCCTCAGGTTGTCCTTTGACTCTCTGCATCTTTGTTCTGCCCTTTACACGTTCCAATCTTAATGGACACGGTTAGCACCATTCTCAGCCTTTACTACCACCAGTTACATTCCCTTAGTCTTTTTTTTTATCCATGACGTCTCAGTCAATTGCCCCCCGCTCACCCTTACAGGATAAATCTCATCCTAATTTCTTTGTCTCCAGCTCTGATGAAGGGGCATCCAGAAACGTTGGCTCTCTTCTCTCTCCACAGATGCTGTCGGACCTGCTGAGATTTTCCAGCATTTTCTGTTTTGGTTCCTCTGAATATCTGTTGGCCTCACTGAAAAATCGAGATCCACCTTCCTCACTGCAAGCTCATCTTTCCCTGGCAGCAACGCAGCAGCGAACAGCTGATCACCACGGCTCAGTGAGAAGAACTGTTTGACTCTGAGTCAGACTGTCGTGGCTTCAAATCCCACAACAGAGACTTGAGCCCTAAATCTCGGCTGATGCAGCCAGTGCAGTGCTGAGGGAGTGCTGCATTGCCTTCCCTCTGGGGCAGATGCACAAGATGCCACAGTCATTGTACGAAGGAGTTCTGCCCCACTGGCGCTGGCCATTTGATGATCCTTTATTCTACCGCATTCTTGGGCTGAGCTCCACCCAAATTAGTGAGTGACTGCCCGAGGCATTCGAGGCTGGTCAAGCGGCCGGAGGATTGATGTGAAATGACCAGCTTTCCACAACATCTTGCAATTATTGCACTCTTCACATTCTGAGGCAAAGGTCATAGGTGAACGAGGTTTCCAGACATGGCACAATACAGCAATTTTAAAAAAAGACACCCTAAACAAGTGTTTGGCCACTGAAGTGAAACATTGCAGATGACAGAATCTGGTGAACTGGTGCAACGACAATAATCTCTCCCTCAATGTCAGCCAAATGAAGGAGATAGTCATCGACCTCAGGAAGCGTAGTGGAGGACATGTCCCTGTCTACATCAACGGGGACGGAGTGGAAATGTTTTCTGTTTGGCAATTCGGAACACACTGAGAATTTATATAAGGAGGAAACAAGCAAGGTTGTCTCCAAATGGGACAGTTTTCTGTTTGGCAGGTCTTGGGACAGATCTTGGTGCTGAAGCAGGTCTCTGAGAATGGAGCAAAGACTGTGTTACTGCGTGTGTCAAACAGTCAGAAACAGCAGAGAGCTGGAGACAGGAAGGGCAATGGACCGTGGATTGGAGAATATCTATGGCTTTGTTTCAGTGTTGCCAGAACCCAACGGGCCATTTAAAGGGGCTGCAGGATGGTGTCTCCGGGGATTCTGTGCCATGAGGACTGTCATGTCCAGAGTGAGAGAGGGTTCACCGATGTGCACCTTGTTGGTGATAACTGTGTCTGGTGTCTGGCAGCTTCAGATCCAATACAGCCACTGATGAATACAACTCATGGGCTGAAATGATTGGATGGGAAGTGAGAAATCCTGCATTGTGAAACGCAGTTGGAAATACGGAGAATGTGCACATGGCCCCACGTTTGTGCGTAAGTAATGTGAGTGTTCCTATCGACATGAGGCATATCTTTATTGTTTTTTCTTATTCAATTGTGGGACATGGGCGTCGCTGGCTGGTCAGCATTTGTTGCTCATCCCTGGTTTCCCTTGGAGGGCAATTGAGAGTCAACCACACTGCTGTGGCTCTGGAGTCACATGTAGACGGCAGGTAAGGATTTCCTTCCCCAAAGGACATTAGTGAACTAGATGGGTTTTTCCCACAATGGTTTCATGGTCATCAGTAGATTCTTAATTCCAGATATTTTTTATTGAATTCAACTCCACAACTGCCGTGATGGGATTCGAACCCGGGTCCCCGGAACATTAGCTAAATTTCTGGATTAATAGTCGAGTGATAATGCCACTAGGCCATCGTCTCCACTATTTAAAATGCAAAGAAAATTAAGAACAAAGCAAAGTCCAGCACAGGAACAGGCCCTTCGGCCCTCCAAGCCTGCGCCAATTATGATGCATGCCTAAACTAAGCAATTAACGTTTCCTCTTTGAAATATTCTTCACTTGTTAATTAATGTTTGAATTATGGTGAGTTTAGTTTGTTACGGTGAAAGTTTTAAAAAGTGAAATCTTGCCGTCGATTTTCTTTCTGTTGCCATCGTGAGGATTCCTTCCTTTTAGAAGTTATCAGAATCGACAGGGATGGTAACAGCCACTCGGCGTCAAAGGCCAGATTATAAGGTTGTTCTCACAGGTGAATATGTTCACCGATCAGGAAGTGCTCCAACTCTGCACAGTGATTCAGCAGAAATACAATCTAGGAACACCCTCCGAGTGAGATGCAGGCATCTTTTTGATTTGATTTGTTACTGTCACATGTATTGGATACAATGAAAAGTATTGTTTCTTGCGCACTGTACAGATAAAGCATACCGTTCATAGAGTACTTGGGGGAGAAGGAAAGGAGAGGGTGCAGAATGCAGTGTTACAGTCAAAGAAAGATCAACTTAATATAAGGTAGATCCATTCAAATGTCTGATGGCAGCAGGGAAGAAGTTGTTCTTGAGTCGACTACACTGCTTGGGTCAGGTCAGCAATAGAATCGGTTCATCTATCCGATATCAGAGGAAGATTTTGCAAATTAAGTTTGGCTTTTAAATTAAATTGGGGCAGCACGGTGGCACGGTGGTTAGCACTGCTGTCTCACAGCGCCAGGGCCCCGGGTTCAATTCCGGCCTCGGGTCACTGTCTGTGTGGGTTTCCTCCGGGCGCTCCGGTTTCCTCCCACACTCCAAAGATGTGCGGGTTAGGTTGATTGGCCGTGCTAAATTGCCCCTTAATGACAGGGGGATTAGCAGGATAAACATGTGGGGTTACGGGAATAGGGCCTGGGTGGGAATGCGGTTGGCGCAGACTCGATGGGCCGAATGGTCTCCTTCTGCACTGTAGGGATTCTATGATTCTAAACTGAATCGAAGTGAGTAATTGGGAACTCTCTGCATACACCTACACAGAAGCATGTGTCACAATCTTTGTGCTAATTTCTATGTCAATCTTGCAAATTGTTTGATACGGATGTGGAAACTGTCGAACAACACGAATTATCAGAGCCACAATATCTGCAGCCTCTTCATCAACCTGTTTAAAGATGCACCCAGTTGTAACTTAATGCAAATCAGGTTTTGTGGCCGTAAAGTCGCACTCGCTGGCACGTAATCAGCAAACGGGTGTATTGCATAGGAATGCTGTACTCCTGCATGTTCATATAAACCACCTCTTTACAGCCATAGAATCCCGACAGTGCAGAAGGAGGCCATTCGGTCCATCGAGTCTGCACCCACTCTCTGACAGAGCATCTTACCCAGCCCCCTGGCCTATCCCCATAACCCCACACTTTTACCCCGCTAATCCCCCTAACCTAAACATCTTTGGACACTACAGGGCAATTTGCCATGGCCAATCCACCTAACCTGCACACCTTTGGACTGTGGGAGGAAACCGAAGCACCCGGAGGAAACCCACGCAGACACGGGGAGAATGTGCAGACTCCGCCTCAGCAAAGCAGCCAGCATAATTAAGGACCCCACCCACCCCGGACATTCTCTCTTCCACCTTCTTCCGTTGGGAAAAAGATACAAAAGTCTGAGGTCACGTACCGACCGACTCAAGAACAGCTTCTTTCCTGCTGCCGTCAGACTTTTGAATGGACCTACCTTGCATTAAGTTGATCTTTCTCTACACCCTAGCTTTGACTGTAACACTACATTCTGCACTCTCTTGTTTCCTTCTCTATGAACGGTATGCTTTGTCTGGAAAGCGCGCAAGAAACAACACTTTTCACTGTATGTTAATACATGTGACAATAAATCAAATATAAAAAAAGCACAGACTGAGGCCATTTGACCCATCCTGCCTGTGCCAGTGGCAGAGGGAATATTGGGAAGTTTGAAAGAGTTGTCCAATGTATCCCACACCGTCAACTCCCTGCTCTTCTCCCACGGCCTTGCAATTTGCTTTTCCTTCAGCTATCCACATTTGATAGTTGCTTCCACAATCTTCTCAAGCAGCGCCTTCCAGCTCATAACAACTCGCTGGCGAAAAAGACAAGGTACCACATGGTAGACTGATCAGGAAGGTTAGATTACGTGGGATCCAGGGAGAATTAGCCAAGTGAATAGAAAATTGGCTTGCCGGTAGGAGACAGAGGGCGGTGGTAGAGGGTTGTTTTTCAGACTGGAGGCCTGTGACCAGCCGTGTGCCGCAGGGATCAGTGCTGGGTCCACTGTTGTTCATCATTTATATAAACGATTTGGATGAGAATATAGGAGACATGATTGGTAAGTTTGAGGATGACACCAAGATTGGTGGTGTAGTGGACAGTGAAGAAGGTTATCTAAGATTGCAATGGGATTCTGATCAACTGGACTAGTGGGCCGAGGAATGGCAGATGGAGTTTAATTCAGATAAATGAGAGGTGATGCATTTTGGTAAGACAAACCAGGGCAGGATTTGCACAGTTAATGGTAGCACCCTGGGGAGTGTTGTCGAACAGCGAGACCTAGGGGTGCAGGTACATTGAAAGTGGCATCACAGGTGGACAGGGTGGTGAAGAAGATGTTTAGCACACTTACTTTCATCAGTCAGAGCACTGAGTACAGGAGTTGGGATGTTATGTTGCTACCGCACAAGACATTGGTACGGCCACATTTGGAGTACTGGGTACAATTCTGGTGGCCCTGCTATAGGAAGGACGTTATTAAACTGGAAAGGGTGCAAAAAAGATTGACACGGATGTTACCGGGACTGGAAGGCTTGAATTGTAAGGAGAGGCTGGATAGGCTGAGCGTAGGAGGATGAGCGGTGACCATGTAGAGGTTTATAAAATCACGAGGGGCAGAGGTAAGGTGAATAGCCAAGGTCCTTTCCCCAGGCAAGGAAATCCAAAACTAGAGGGAATTGGTTTAAGGTGAGAGGGGAGGGATTTAGAAGGGACCGGAGGGGCAACGTTTTCACACAGAGGGTGGTGCGAGTATGGAATGAGCTGCCACTGGGGGCGGTAGAGGCGACTACAATTACAACATCCAAGGGACATTTGCGCAGGTACATGGATGGGAAAGGTTGAGAGGGATACGGGCCAAACGCAGGAAAATGGGACTAGTTCAGTTTAGGAAACTTGTTCAGCATGGACGAGTTGGGCCGAAGGGCCTGTTTCCGTGCTGCATAACTCTGTGGTTCTAATTCTCATCCCACCCCTGGCTTCCCCCGCGCACAATTATTTTAAATCTGTGTCCTCTCATGGCTGACCCTCCTGCCTGTGTAAACACCTCCTCCCTCTCTGCACTGATCAGAACCCCTCCTGCTTTTGAATTCCTGCTCACCTTCTCCGCTCCAAGGAGAGCACCCCCGGTTCCTCCAAAGACACAAAGCCCCTCATCCCTGGTACCATTCCAGAAAATCTCCTCTGCACTCTTCAGGAGATCTTGATGTCCTCCCTTGAGCTCAGGAAACTGGTCTATTGTATATAAAATAAATATGCTCAGGGCAATGGGGCGAGCAATAAATGCTGGCCTAGCCAGCGACACCCAGATCCCATGAATAAATAAATTTTTAAAAAGGATAACACTGATGTGAAGTTACTTTCACGGAGCGATTGCGGAGAAAACGTAATGCAGCCACATTCACCTGGTTGATAAAATACTGCAGGTTACGGGGAAAATTGTAATTAAGTTTCTTCACGACATTCTTAATTCATTCACTCCCAAGTAAAAGTCGCCTCAATCCCAGATGACACTTTCTCCTTGGAGGGGGAGAGCTGGCTGGTGGTGCTTTAACCTGAGGATCACCACACCTCAGGCAAGGGGCAAGGTTGAGAAGATAGGACCTTCATAAATAACCTTAGCCGGTAGGTACGGGAATTGAACCCGCGCTGTTGGCATCGCTCTGCATCAGGAACCAGGCGTCCAGCCAACTGAGCTAAACCAAAATCCCCCTGCTCCTGAATACTCCCGCTGCAAGTAACAGAGCCATAGCTGATGGTCATGTACTCTGGTGTGACCACAGTTCAGAATGCCCACTTCACACATAGCCTGTTTTGGAAAGACAACCTCTATAAATGTTACTGCTGGATATTTTTCACAATTCTAAGAGTGACACAGTGGTTAGCACTGCTGTCTCACAGTGCCAGGGACCCAGGTTCAATTTGCACTTCAATTCCGGACCTGGGTCACTGTCTGTGTGGAGTTTGTACATTCTCCCCGTTTCTGCGTGGGTTTCCTCCGGGTGCTCCAGTTTCCTCCCACAGTCCAAAGATGTGCAGGTTAGGTTGATTGGCCATGGTAAATCGCCCCTTAGTGTCAGGGGGGTTAGCAGGGTTAATACATAGGGTTACGGGGATAGGGCTTGGGTGGGATTGTTGTCAGTGCAGGCTCGATGGGCCGAATGGCCTCTTTCTGCGCGATAGGGATTCTATGATAAGTGGACATAGTTTTAAACATGCAGAATTTGCACTTCATTGAAATCCCAATGACAACACTTGAGTTCTAATTAAGGAGGTAATTAGGGAGGCTTCCTCATTTCACACAGTGAGGGGGAGCTGCACACTCGGCAAGCTCTGAGCTAAGATGAAAGGAGGACACTTTTCCGAGTGCGATTCTCAGATGCAGTCACCACGGTAATCGTGGCGAGGAGGGAAACGAGATCAGGGCTGCGGCGGAGGTAGGGGTGTTCAGGATCAGTAACAACACTGCACTGGGACACACAGTCTGATCCACAACCAGCAGGGAATGAGCTGCAAACCGGGAAGAAAAGCATCAAAGTGTTCTGGAGCCTCACACAGATCAGCTCTCATTACTGCAACAGCTGGGGTCTCTCCTCGTGTCCCAAGACATTGCTGTAAACTCAAAAACTGATCACATTGTTGACTGATGGATATAGCAACACCTGAAATTGATGGCAGCGCTGATTCTCAATCTACATCGCCTACTCTCCACATCCCACTCACCCAAAACAATCTCTGCTCTTCCTCAGTGTGGAGTTAAGCAGCAAAAGGCCCAGCGGCCCCACTAAAGCCTCTCTCATCGACCTTGATGCCAATTTGTAATTGATGTCAAGTTTCCAGCCTGGCTCAGTTGGCGTCTCTCTGACTCGGAGCCAATGACTGTTGCGTCAAGTCCAGTTCAAGGACTTTAACACAGGTCGACACACTCCAATATAGTGGGAATACAATATCGTCCGGAGGGAACAGGGGCCTGTGGGATTGTGGTCCTGAGGGAGTGTAATTCTGAGGAAGCGTAATCCTGAGGGAGTGTAATCCTGAGGGAGCAGGAACCTGTGAGATTGTAATCCTGAGGGAGTATGATCCTGAAGCAGTGTGACCCTGAGGGAGTGTAATCCTGAGGGAGCGTGATCCTGAGGGAATGAGATCCTGAGGGAGTGTGATCCTGAGGGAGTGTGATCCTGAGAGAATGGGATCCCGAGGGAGCACAATTCTGGGGCAGTGAGTTACTGAGGGAGCGAAATCATGAGGGTGTGATTCCTGAGGGAGTGAGATTTCTAGGGAGCGTGATCCTGAGGGAGTGTGATCCTGAGGGAGTGTGATCCTGAGGGAGTGTAAGCCTGAGGGAGCGTAATCCTGAGGGAGTGTAATCCTGAGGGAGCGTAATCCTGAGGGAGTATGATCCTGAGGGAGTGTAATCCTGAGAGAGTGTGATCCTGAGGGAGTGTGATCCTGAGGGAGTGTGATCCTGAGGGAGTGTAATCCTGAAGGAGTGTGCTCCTGAGGGAGTGTAATTCTGAGGGAGTTTAATCCTGAGGGAGTGTAATCCTGAGGGTGTGTGATCCTGAGGGAGTGTAATACTAAGGAAGTGTCATCCTGAGGAAGTGTAATCCTGAGGGAGTGTGATCCTGAGAGAGTGTGGTCCTGAGGGAGTGTAATCCTGAGGGAGTGTAATCCTGAGGGAGTATGATCCTGAGAGAGTGTAATCCTGAGGTAGTGTAATCCTGAGGGAATGTGATCCTGAGGGAGTGTGATCCTGAGGGATTGTAATCCTGAGAGAGCATAATCCTGAGGGAGTGTAATCCTGAGGGAGTGTGATCCTGAGGGAGTGTAATCCTGAAGAATTGTAATCTTGAGGGAGTGTGATCCTGAGTGAGTGTAATCCTGAACGATTGTAATCCTGAGGGAGTGTAATCTTGAGGGAGCGTGATCCTGAGGGAGTGTGAATCTGAGGGAGTGTAATCCTGAGGGAATGAGAACCTGAGGGAGTGAGAACCTGAGGGAGTGTAATTCTGAACGATTGTAATCTTGAGGGAGTGTAATCTTGAGGGAGTGTGATCCTGAGGGAGTGTGATCCTGAGGGAGTGTAATCCTGAAGAATTGTAATCTTGAGGGAGTGTGATCCTGAGTGAGTGTAATCCTGAACGATTGTAATCCTGAGGGAGTGTAATCTTGAGGGAGCGTGATCCTGAGGGAGTGTGAATCTGAGGGAGCGTAATCCGGAGGGAATGAGAACCTGAGGGAGTGTAATCCTGAATGATTGTAATCTTGAGGGAGTGTAATCTTGACGGAGCGTGATCCTGAGGGAGTGTGAATCTGAGGGAGCGTAATCCGGAGGGAATGAGAACCTGAGGGAGTGTAATCCTGAATGATTGTAATCTTGAGGGAGTGTAATCTTGACGGAGCGTGATCCTGAGGGAGTGTGATCCTGAGGGAGTGTAATCCTGAGGGAGTGTAATCATGAGGGAGTGTAATCCTGAGGGAGTGTAATCATGAGGGAGTGTAATCATGAGGGAGTGTAATCATGAGGGAGTGTAATCCTGAAGGAGGGTAATCCTGAGGGAGTGTAATCCTGAGGGAGTGTAATCCTGAGGGAGTGTGATCCTGAGGGAGTGTAATACTGAGGGAGCGTGATCCTGAGGGAGTGTGATCCTGAGGGAGCGTGATCCTGAGGGAGTGTATTCCTGAGGGAATGTGATCCTGAGGGAGTGTAACCCTGAAGGGTTGTAATCCTGAGGGAGTGAGAGCCTGAGGGAGTGTGATCCTGAAGGATTGTAATCCTGAGGGAGTGTGGTTCTGAGGGAGTGTAATACTGAGGGTGTGTGATCCGGAGGGAGCATAATCCTGAGGGACTGTAATCCTGAGGGAGTGTAATCCTGAGGGAGTGTGATCCTGAGGGACTGTAATCCTGAGGGAGTGTGATCCTGAGGGAGCGTGATCCTGAGGGAGTGTGACCCTGAGGGAGCGTGATCCTGAGGGAGCGTGATCCTGAGGGAGTGTGACCCTGAGGGAGTGTGACCCTGAGGGAGCGTGATCCTGAGGGAGTGTGACCCTGAGGGTGTGCGATCCTGAGGGATGTGATCCTGAGGGAGTGTGATCCTGAGGGAGTGTGATACTGAGGAAGTGTGATCCTGAGGGTGTGCGATCCTGAGGGATGTGATCCTGAGGGAGTGCAATCCTGTGGGAGTGCAATCCTGAGGGAGTGCGATCCTGAGGGAGTGTGATCCTGAGGGAATGTAATCCTGAGCGAGTGTAATCCTGATCGAGTGTGATCCTGAGGGAGTGTGATCCTGAGGGAGCATATTCCTGAGGGAGCGTAATTCTAAGGGACTGTAATCCTGAGGGAGTGTAGTCCTGAGGCAGTGTGATCCTGGGAGTGAAATCTTGAGGGAGTGTAATCCTGAGGGAGCGTAGTCCTGTGGGAGTGTGACCCTGGGCGAGTGTGGTCTTGAGGGCGTGTAATCCTGAGGGAGTATGATCCTGAGGGAGTGCGATCCTGAGGAAGCGCAGTCCTGAGGGAGCGCAGTCTGAGGGAGCGCAGTCCTGAGGGAATGTAGCCTGAGGGAGCGCAGTCCTGAGGGAGCACAGTCTGAGGGAGCACAGTCTGAGGGAGCGCAGTCCTGAGGGAATGTAGTCTAAGGGAGCGCAGTCCTGAGGGAGCGCAGTCTGAGTGAGCGCAGTCTGAGGGAGCGCAGTCCAGACGAAGCGCAGTCTGACGGAGCGCAGTCTGAGGGAGCGCAGTCCTGAGGGAATGTAGTCTAAGGGAGCGCAGTCCTGAGGGAGCGCAGTCTGAGGGAGCGCGGTCTGAGGGAGCGCGGTCTGAGGGAGCGCAGTCCAGAGGGAGCGCAGTCTGAGGGAGCGCAGTCTGAGGGAGCGCAGCCTGAGGGAGCGCAGTCTGAGGGAGCGCAGCCTGAGGGAGCGCAGTCTGAGGGAGCGCAGTCTGAGGGAGCGCAGTCTGAGGGAGCGCAGTCCTGAGGTAGCGCAGTCTGAGGGAGCGCAGTCCTGAGGGAGCGCAGTCTGAGGGAGCGCAGTCTGAGGGAGCGCAGTCTGAGGGAGCGCAGTCTGAGGGAGCGCAGTCTGAGGGAGCGCAGTCTGAGGGAGCGCAACGTTGGGAGATGTCTTTCAACTAAGGTATCAAACCAAGGTGCTATCTGTTTAGGGTTCACTTCACAAACAACTCCCCCAAAAACAGATTAATGGACCATCCATGGGTCCAGTGCCTCCATCCCGAACTCACTCCTGCTAAATCCCTGGTCCCTCTCCCAAATTCCCAAGCTAAACCTCTGCTGTCCATATCATGTCTTGTGATCCATTCATGACAGTAATTTCTACACCGGCTCCCCAAATCCCTCAACATAGATTCTTAAATCCCGGAACATTGATTCTTAAATCCCAGAACGTAGATTCTTAAATCCCGGAACGTAAATTCTTAAATCCCGGAACGTAAATTCTTAAATCTCGGAACATAGATTCTTAAATCCTCATCTTCAAACCCTCACTGATTTCCCCTCAGTCTGAGAACCTCCTCCAACCTCACAGCTTTCACTCCTTCAACTCCCTGCTTCCCCCAACAGGGGGCGGAATCACTCCTGTCACTGGTGGCCTCTGCGTTCTCCAGCCCACTTTGACTACCTCAAGCCGTGGACCGTCCACGTGCTATCCGCTGGCGACTGCAATCTGCCACACTTCTTGTTGTTTCAGGCAGGGAAGTTTAACAAGGATCACAACCCAATTCTCACGATCTTCCAGGAAATTCATTACTCATGCTGCAGGAGTCAGAGAAGAAGATGCAAACTAAACACCAATGAATGACACTCTCTGCCCTTCCATCATTAGGCATTCCCTGCACCCCCGTGACCCAAATCAGTCTGATTTGTTTTTTAAATGGAACATGTCTATTTTTAAGTTTGGCTTTCTGCAGCAGCTCTGTCTCATCTGTAACAGTACAACTCACGGACAGACAAACGGACCAAATTTGCATTTACATATCACCTTTCACATCCTCAGGACAATCCCAAGGCGCTTCTGCAGATGAGTAAACACTTCTTGAGGCGCAGTCCCCGCTGTGACTCAGGAAAAGCGGCAGCCAATTTGTGCATATCAGCTCCCACCAATAGCAATGAGATAACAGTGGGAGCTGATATGCACAAAGGGTGGCACAGTGGTTAGGTGGATTGGCCGTGCTAAATTGCCCCTTAGTGTCAGGATGATTAGTAAGGTAAATATATGGGGTTTCGGGGAGGGCCAAGGTGGGATTGTTGTCGGTGCAGACTCGGTGGGCTGAATGGCCTTCTTTTGCTCTGTAGGTATTCTATGAACGGCCAGATAATCTGGTCCTTTGTGGCATTGGGCGAGGGGTAAAGGTTGCCCAGGGCTTCAGGGAGATCTCCGTGGCCCGTCTTTGTAAAGAGTGCCATGGAACTTCTAACGTCCACCCGAGAGGGAGGATGGTTCAACACCCAATCCATAAGGCAGCTCACCATCGGGACACTGCTGATGGTGAGGTTCAATGAACTGAGCCAAGGTCACCATCATTGGGGCCCACAGGTCCCCCGCACTCAGCAGTGCTAACCACCGAGCATGGGGGCGGCACGGTGGCACAGTGGTTAGCACTGCTGCCTCACAGCGCCAGGGACCCGGGTCCAATTCCTGGCTTGGGTCACTGTCTGTGTGGAGTCTGCACGTTCTCCCCGTGTCTGCGTGGGTTTCCTCCCACAGTCCCAAAGACGTGCTGGTTAGGGTGCATTGGCTGTGCTAAATTCCCCCTCAGTGTAACCCGAACAGGCGCCAGAGTGTGGCAACTAGGGGATTTTCACAGTAACTTCAATGCAGTGTTAACGTAAGCCTACTTGTGACACTAAGAAACAAACTTTAACTTTATTCCTGGCAGCCGAACAGTTGGGGATTAGGAAAGAACTGGGGAAAAACAGGCAATAACTAAGTGAGCTGATTCACAGCTGCCATCAGCCTACCAGAACGTAACACATTCACATTTACCACTCAGCCACACGGGAGGGACAAAGCAGAAAGGAGGCACATTTTAGGGTATCTGACCCTCTGGTGGGTGCTGCGAGGAGCGGGTGGTCAAAGACCAATGCCAGTCTGCCTTTTTTAAGCTGGGCCTCAGGGAGACGTCTGCTGCTCTGATGCCCCACAGACTCGCCTAAGCTTCTCACTGGGAAGATTTGTCAATGAGGGCTGTGATCCGAGAGAGGGAGTGCCGCACTCACAGGTCAGGCATGTTTCACATCGCTTGTCGGGGAGGCTGCCACGTTCCAAAGTTTATTTATTATTGTCACGAATAGACTTACATTAACACTGCAGTGAAGTTACTGTGAAAATCCCCCAGTCACCACACTCCGGCGCCTGTTCGGGTAACACTGAGGGAGAGTTTAGCACGGCCAATGCGCCTAACCAGCACGTCTTTCAGATTGTGGAGCACCCGGAGGAAACCCACGCAGACACGGGGAGAACGTGCAGACTCCGCACAGACAGTGACCCAAGCCGGGAATCGAACCCGGGCCCCTGGCGCTGTGAGGCAGCAGTGCTAACCACTGTGCCGCCCATACCTTGAATTTCTGTTCCAATTTTCTCCTAGCTAATCCAGCGCCTGCACAAAATGGATTGATCCAAAATTTGGCTCTTTGTGTCTTAATTTGGCATCAAGTCTGTTTCTCTGTCACTCCATGTTGCTGACCTGTATCGGCTTCCCTCTTTGCTAAGCTTGATTTCAAAGTTCTCATTCCCTCTCATCAAGACCCCCATCCCCAGGGCCTCACCTTTCCACATCTCTGTCATTTTCTCCAGCGTCTGTGATACCTCCAATTTTCATCAGTGTCTTCAGCTGCCTGGCCCTTAAGTTCTGCAAATACTTCCATAAACCCCTCCGTCTCTCCACCTTTAAAACACTCCATCAAATCTACCGCTTTGACCCAACTCTGGCTCAGTAACACTTCTTGTCTGACTACACTCCATGTTGTGGAGATGCCGGCGTTGGACTGGGGTAAACACAGTAAGAGTTTTAACAACACCAGGTTAAAGTACAACAGGTTTATTTGGTAGCACAAGCCACAAGCTTTCGGAGCGCTGCCGCTTCGTCAGGTGAGTGGGAGTTCTGTTCACAAACAGGGCATATAAAGACACAAACTCAATTTACAGAATAATGATTGGAATGCGAGTCTTTACAGGTAATCAAGTCTTAAAGGTACAGACAATGTGAGCGGAGAGAGGGTTAAGCACAGGTTAAAGAGATGTGTATTGTCTCCAGACAGGACAGTTAGTGAGATTTTGCAAGTCCAGGCAAGTCGTGGGGGTTACTGATAGTGTGACATGAACCCAAGATCCCGGTTGAGGCTGTCCTCGTGTGCGAAACTTGGCTATCAGTCTCTGCTCAGCGACACTGCATGTCACCACATCAAGGGGAGCGCCCCCTGCTGTCCTGCCAATACTTACCCCACAATCTGGCCAACCTCAGTTGATGTTGCGATTTGGGCCAGAGATACAGGGGGACTTGGTGAAGAATCTTTCTCGATAGTGAATGGTGATAACCCGGAACTCACTGTCTCCGAGAGTGGTCAGACAGTCATTCAGTGCAGTAAAGGCCCTTCGGCCCATCCAGTCTGCACTGACAATAACCACCACTAAAGTCGCACTAATCCCATTTTCCTGCACTTGTCCCATATCCTTGAATGTTGTGATATCTCAAGTTCTCTTCCAAATATTTTTTAAAGGTTGTAAGATTTCCAAACTCGACTACCTTCCCAGGCAGTGCACTCCCTAGCTATGACTGTAACATTACATTCTGCACTCTCTCGTTTCCTTCTCTATGAACGGTATGCTTTGTCTGTATAGCGCGCAAGAAACAATACTTTTCACTGTATGTTAATACGTGTGACAATAATAAATCAAATCAAATCCAGAGTTACACCAGTCTCTGAGTGAAAAAGGTTTTTCTTAAATCCCCTTGTGATTGACCCCTCAACCAATGGGAACAGCTGCTCCCTGTCACCCTGTCCAAACTCCCCAAAGACAATCAATAATTTCAAAAAGTTGTGTATTTGAGGGAATTACCTTGCAGGGCTAGGGGAATGGACCGACTGAGGGCCAACATGGAATCAACTGGGGCCAAATGGCCTCCTTCTGTGCTGCAATGACTCAATTATCATGAAGTTTAAGTTTATTTATTAGTGTCACAAGTAGGCTTACATTAACACTGCAATGAAGTTACTGAGAAAATCCCCTAGTTGCCACACTCCGGCGCCTGTTCGGGTAACACTCAGGGAGAATTTAGCATGGCCAATGCACCTAACCAGCACATCTTTTGGACGGTGGGAGGAAACCGGAGCGCCCGGAGGAAACCCACACAGACACGGGGAGAACGTGCAGGCTCCGCACAGACAGTGACCCAAGCCGGGAATCGAACCCGGGCCCCTGGCGCTGTGAAGCGGCCGTGCTAACCACTGTGCCGCCCGTAACACTGATTGTGGGAGCTTGCTGAGCACAGGCCATTGGCTATGTCTCATATGTTACATTTCAAAAGGAGCTAATGGGCTGTGAAGCACTCTGGGACATGCAGAGGTTGTGCTGGATAAAGGCAAGTCTTTCAGCTTTCTTTAATCAATGATATAAATGAGGAGTTATTGTGTATTTATTGAATTTGGAATAATTACCCCGGCTGGAATTTAATCAGTGTCAGTTTCAGTAACAATGCTTCTCTGCTCCAGTGCCTCAGACAGAAAATGGGAAGAGAGAAAGGCAAGCTCTGGTTTACTGGGAGATGAAATCGAGTGGGTCCTCTATCGTTCCGTCAGGCTCATTACGGGTGAGTGTCGGTGGGGGGGCTCCGCCAAGCAGATCAGCTCATAACCACTGTCAGTGTAAAGTAGGTCAGCAGACAAATCCACAGGACAGGCTTCACACTGAGCCTGTGTTTGCAGATCCTTCTTCCAGGCAGCCAGCGATGGAAGCCTTGTAATCAATTCCGTGATCAGGCCAGTGGCTGGGACCAGTCTCGGGGCGTGTCGCAGAGAGCCGTCGAGTTGTTAGTTCGTCTTCCGCCTGAAATTGACAGGAAACTGGATAAAGTCTGACCAAATCAAATCCCGGCGCTTTGTCTTCACTGGCAAGATGTGAGCGAGGGGATGGTTCACTCCTCAGGTTCAGCCTGGGTAGAGCTGTGTTTCAGAGCTGCTCTCTCTACTTCAAGTAGTGATGCAGCCTGTTTGATAAAACCATTGCGCTGCACAATGAAACCTCCCGTTATGTGGAGAGAACAGTCACGGAGGTTTCTCTCCAAGAGCGGGCAAGGTCAAGTCGAGATTTAATCAAAATCATGAAAGTAAATAAGGAGAAACTATTTTTACGCGCAGGAGAGTTGGTAACCACTGGAGACAAGAGTTAAAGCAAATTGCATAGAGGGATTGAGGAGAATGTTTTCCTGTTTTTTTCCTGGGTGTCACTGGTTAGGCCAGCATTTATTGCCCATCCCTATTTGTCCTTGAGGAGGTGGTGGTGAGCTGCCTTCTTGCAGTCCCTATGGTGTAGCTACACCAAGAGTGCTGTTAGACAGCCAGTTCCAGGGTTTAGACCCAGCAACAGCGAAGGAAGAGCCGATATATTTCCAAGTCAAGACGGTGAGTGGCTGGGAAGGGAACTTGCGAGTCGTTCTCCCCTGTGTCTGCTACCCTTGACCTTCGAGATGGCAGAGGTCACAAGTTTGGAAGGTGTTGCTGAGGAGGCTTGATGGGTTGCAGCAGTGCATCTTGTACATGGCGCACACTGCTGCCACTGTGCATCGAAGGAGCCTTGGTGAGTTGCATTTACTACACCGAGTTGTGATGATCTGGAATGCACTGTCTGAAAGGGCAGTGGATGCAGATTCAATAGAATCGTAGAAGAATCCCTACAGTGCAGGAGGAGGCCATTTGGCCCATTGAGTCTGCACTGACTCTCCGACAGAGCATCTTACCCAGGCCCTATCCCCGTAATCCCACGTATTTACCATGGTTAATCCCCCTAACCTACACATCTTGGGACACTAAGGGGCAATTTAGCATGGCCAATCCACCTAACCTGCACATCTTTGAAGTGTGGGAGGAAACCGGAGCACCCGAGGAACCCACGCAGACACGGGGAGAACGTGCAAACTCCACACAGACAGTGATCTGACGCTGGACCTCAATAGGGACTTCCAAAAGGGAATTGGCTAAATAGGTGTCAGGAACATTTTGGAGAAATTTGCACAGCAGCCTGGCACAAGCGGCAATCTGATAACCGGCAGATAATCTGCTTTCGGGGATGTTGGTTGAGGGATAAATATTGGCCCGGACACTGGGGGAAGAACGCCCCTGCTCTTCCTCCCTAACCTTCTCTGTCTCTCACTGTCACTCTCCTCCTTTAAGCCGCTTCACTTTGAGCAAGCTTTCGATCACCTTCCCTGATAATCTGCTTCCGTGACTCAGTGTCAGATCCCGACTAACAAACACTCTTGTGAAGTGGCTTGGAAAGCTTTGCCACATTAGAGGTGCTATATGAATGCAAGCTGCAGTTATAGAACATAGAACATAGAACAGTACAGCACAGAACAGGCCCTTCGGCCCACGATGTTGTGCCGAGCTTTATCTGAAAGTTCCTGTTGAAATAGTGGCCATGGGATCATTTCCACCACCTGAGAGGGCAGACACATCCCATTGGGTGTCACAGTGGTTAGCACTGCTGCCTCACAGCGCCAGGGACCTGGGTTCGATTCCCGGCTTGGGTCACTGTCTGCGTGGAGTCTGCACGTTCTCCCTGTGTCTGTGTGGGTTTCCTCCGGGTGCTCCGGTTTCCTCCCACACTCCAAAGGATGTGCTGATTAGGTGGAGTGGCCATGCTAAATTGCCCCTTAGTGTCAGGGGGATTAGCAGGGTAGATAAGTGGGGTTATGGGGATAGAGTCTGGGTGGGATTGTTGTCAGTGCGGGCTCGATGGGCCGAATGGCCTCCTTTCTGCACTGTATGGGTTCTATGATTCTAAAAGACAGGAGCTGGAATTCTCCAGCCGTTCACGCCCGGCCATCTCTGCTGGCGAGGACGGAGAATTTGGCGTTCTGCTAAATCTCCGTTCACTGCAGCAGGACTGGAGAATCCCGCTGGCATGAATGGCTGGAGAATTCTAACCAGCGTGCCCATCAGTGCAGCACTCCCTCAGTACTGCTGGGGGAGTGGGGGTGGTGTCAGCTTAGATGAGGTGCTCTGAAGCGGGACTTGAACCCACGGCTTCTGCCTTGGGGGCGAGAGCAATGGCTGAGACCTTGAGGCAATTGAGAGGAGGAAATCTAAACCTCCGCAGAAGGAACAGCAGAAGTCTCCAGGTCGCATTGGTTCACCATCTGTTCCGAGCGTTATCCATGCACAAGCGGCTAACAAAAGACGAGGAATTCTACCTGACTCATCTCTATAATCAAATCCTCTCCCAAAACATTTAGAAACCGGATATAAAAATAATCCACAGGGGCAAAAAGCAATGACATTCCAGGTTAAATCATCAAACTCATATCATTTTCCGACAGTGAGAAATGACCTAATGCGCAGGTAACTCAATAGGATTTTAAACCAATCCTTCAATAGCGCACTAAATGTCACTCAAGTGTCTCCCCTGTTTTAACCACTGCTGAGGAAGAGTCACACAGACTCGAATCGTTAACTCTGTTTCTCTCTCTCTCTCCTCAGGCGCTGCCAGACCCGCTGCGTCCAGTGTTTTCTCTTTTCATATCAAAGGTGACTCTACCTGGGCTCAGGCCAATCCTTTCCAGAGGACAAGCGATCTGACATCAGAAAACTTCAAGTACGCCCTGGCCAGATTGTTTCTCAATAATGACTTCTGCGCGATGCCAGCATGTGCTGAGGGATTGGGCAGGTTTAGTCTTTAAGACGCTGATTCCTCGCTGGGGCGAGGGCTCATTCAGACAATCCCTCCCCCAAACCCCAATTCACTTGAGTGCACTGGATAAAACTAAATTACTGCGGATGCTGCAATCTGAAACCAAAAGAGAAAACGCCGGAAAATCTCAGCAGGTCTGGCAGCATCTGTAAGGAGAGAGAAGAACTGACGTTTCGAGTCCAGATGACCCTTTGGCAAAGCTCAGATGCTGCCAGACTGTGGTAAACCACTGTTAGCTTATTACCTGTATATGTGACATGCCTGAACACATCCCTGCCGGCCCTACCCGAGACTCCTCCCCCCTCCCTGGTCCAGGTATAAAGGCGACTGCTCCCCACCCCCCTGCCTCAGTCCGGACCAGTTCATCGGCATGGGTGTGCTCCAAGTCTTTTGCTAATAAAAGCCTATTTGTTCTTGCATACAAACTAGTCTTTGCTCGATTGATGGTGCATCACAGACCTGCTGAGATTTTCCAGCGTTTTCTCTCTTTGGGCACTTGAGTACACTGTCCAATGCCTATTCTCATGCTTGTGAACTCAGATGGTTGAGTGTCGTAGACCCACCAACGCCTCCACTTTCTCAGGAGGTGAAGGAAATTTGGCATGTCCGCTACGACTCTCACCAATTTTTAAAGATGCGTTATAGGAAGCATCCTTTCTTGTATCACAGCTTGGTATGGCTCCTGCTCTGACCAAGACCGGATTGTGAATGCAGCCCAATCCATCACACAAACCAGCTTCCCATCCATTGACTCTGTCTACACTTCCCGCAGTAAGAAGTTTAACAACACCAGGTTAAAGTCCAACAGATTTATTTGGTAGCAAAAGCCACACAAGCTTTCGGAGCCTTAACCCCTTCCAAATAAACCTGTTGGACTTTAGCCTGGTGTTGTTAAACTTCTTACTGTGTTTACCCCAGTCCAACGCCGGCATCTCCACATCATTTACACTTCCCGCTGCATGATACAAAGGTCTGAAATCATGTACCAATCAAATGAAGAACAGCTTCTTCCCTGCTGCCATCAGAATTTTGAATGGACCTACCATATATTAAGTTGATCTTTCTCTACACCCTAGCTATGACTGTAACACTACACTCTGCACCCTCTCCTTTCCTTCTCCCCTATGTACGGTAAGTTTTTTATAGAATCATAGATTCATAGAATCCCTGCAGTGCGGAAGGAGACCATTTGGCCCATCGAGTCTGCGCTGACCGCAAGCCCACTCAGGCCCTAATCCCATAACCCCCATGATTTACCCTAGCTAGTTGCCCTGACTTTAAGGGGCAATTTAGCATGGCCAAGCTACTTAACCACACATCTTTGGGCTGTGGGAGGAAACCGGAGCACCCAGAAGAAACCCACGCAGACGCGGGGAGAATGTGTAAACTTCACACAGACAGTGACCCAAGCTGGGAATTGAACCCGGGTTCCTGGCGCTGTGAGGCAGCAATGCTAACCATTGTGCTGCCCCTGTATAGCTCGCAAGACAATATTTTTCATTGTATACCCATCCCTAATTGCCCTTGAACTGATTGGCTTGTTCGCCCATTTCAGAGGGCAGACTGTGAGCCTGGAGTCACAATGTCGGCCAGACCAGGAAGAGAAGGTGGATTTCCTTCCCTAAAGGACATCAATGCACCAATCAATGATAGTTTCATGGTCACCATTACTGAGATCAACATTATATTCTGGATTTATTCGGTGCATTTAAAATCCACTGGCAATAATGGGGCAATAATAATCAAATTAAAACCACTCGCTCAATGCGGAGTGGCACAGTTTAGCCCGATACTGTCCTTAGCCATTGTCTGTACTGCACATATCCAGGTGTATAGCAATCAGGAACACGAAAGCTGCCCAACTGCTTCTCACTTCCCTTACAACCTCCAGCCTGAAGAGACACAGATTCGTACTGCAAGAACCATCAGTTATAGGTTTAAAATTATTGACACATCATCTGGAGGGGAGATTGAATCAAAGAATTGTTACAGCACGGGGGGGCGGGTCATCTTTCAGCCCACTGTGTCCGTGCTAGCTCTCTGCGAGGACAACTCGAGTCAGTCCCACTCTCCTGCCTTTTTTCTGTGGCCCAGTGGTTAGCACTGCTGCCTCACAGTGCCAGGGACCCGGGTTCAATTCCAGTCTCGGGTCACTGTCTGTGTGGAGTCTGCACGTTCTCCCCGTGTCTGCGTGGGTTTCCTCCGGGTGCTCCAGTTTCCTTCCACAGTATAAAGATGTGCGGGTTAGGTGAATTGGCCGTGCTAAATTGCCCCTTAGTGCCAGGGGGATTAGCAGGGTAAATTAGTGGGGTTAAGGGGATAGGGCCTGGGTGGGATTGTGGTCGGTGCAGACCCGAAGGGCCGAATGGCCTCCTTCTGCACTGTAGGGATTCTATGATTCTATGATTCTATCACCTCACTATAGGAAGGATGTGGAAGCGCTGAAAAGAGTGCAGAGGAGATTTACCAGGATGCTGCCTGGTTTGGAGGGTAGGTCTTATGAGGAAAGGTTGAGGGAGCTAGGGCTGTTCTCTCTGGAGCGGAGGAGGCTGAGGGGAGGCTTAATAGAGGTTTATAAAATGATGAAGGGGATACATAGAGTGACCGTTCAAAGACTATTTCCTCGGGTGGATGGAGCTATTACAAGGGGGCGTAACTATAGGGTTCGTGGTGGGAGATACAGGAAGGATATCAGAGGTAGGTTCTTTACGCAGAAAGTGGTTGGGATGTGGAATGGACTGCCTGCAGTGATAGTGGAGTCAGACACTTTAGGAACATTTAAGCAGTTATTGGATAGGCACATGGAGCACACCAGGATGATAGGGAGTGGGATAGCTTGATCTTGGTTTCAGATAAAGCTCGGCACAACATCGTGGGCCGAAGGGCCTGTTCTGTGCTGTACTGTTCTATGTTCTATGATTCTAATCACCCAACTCTGTTCTGAAAGCTGTGATTAAGTCTGCCTCAGGCAGTGCTTTCCTGATCCTACCCACCTGCTATGATTCAATGATAAGCTGCCCTTAGTTTATGATAGCAATCCAGGGGCCCAGAGTAATGTGCTCTGGGGACATGGGTTCAAATCCCACCAAGCCAGCTAGTGGATTTTAAATGCACTGAATAAATCCAGAATATAATGTTGGTCTCAGTAATGGTGACCATGAAACTATCATCGATTGGTGCACTGATGTCCTTTGGGGAAGGAAATCCGCCTTCTCTACCTGGTCTGGCCGACATTGTGACTCCAGGCTCACAGTCTGCCCTCTGAAATGGGCGAACAAGCCAATCAGTTCAAGGGCAATTAGGGATGGGTAACAAATGCCGGACTTGCCATGAACAAATAAAAAAGGCTGGTAGGGGGGAGGCACTTTTTAAAAATTTGATTTGATTTATTATTGTCACATGTATTTGTATACAGTGAAAAGTATTGTTTCTTGTGCGCTATACAGACAAAGCATACCGTTCATAGAGAAGGAAAGGAGAGAGTGCAGAATGTAGTGTTACAGTCATAGCTAGGGTGTAGAGAAAGATCAACTTAATGCAAGGTAGGTCCATTCAAAAGTCTGACAGCAGCAGGGAAGAAGCTGTTCTTGAGTCGGTTGGTACGTGACCTCAGACTATTGTATCTTTTTCCCAAAGGAAGAAGATGGAAGAGAGAACGTCTGGGGTCCTTAATTATGCTGGCTGCTTTTCCGAGGCAGCGGGGGGAAGTGTAGACAGAGTCAGTGGATGGGAGGCTGGTTTGAGTGATGGATTGGGCTCCATTCACGACGTTTTGTAGTTCCTTGTGGTCTTGGGCAGAGCAGGAGCCATACCAAGCTGTGATACAACCAGGAAGAATACTTTCTATGGTGTGTCTGTAAAAGTTGGTGAGAGTCGTAGCAAATTTCCTGAGTCTTCTGAGAAAGTAGAGGCGTTGGTGGGCTTTCTTAACCATAGTGTCGGCATGGGGGGGACCAGGACAGGTTGTTGGTGATCTGGACACCTAAAAACTTGAAGCTCTCGACCCTTTCCACTTCGTCCCCATTGAAGGATTCTGGGCTGGGCTGTGGCACATCAAGCCCTTCTTCCCCCCCACATTCTGATGAGGAGAGCTGGATCAGGACCGAACCCACGCCACAGGTCAACTATCTCTCAGGTTCATCATACCTAGGACCTCCCTGCTCTGTCCCATTCAGTCCCACACAATGCCAGGGGCGCAGGAAAACAATTCCAGCCATTGCAGGAGCCAAGATAGCACTGGCAAAGCAGCGAATTGTTTAGATTTTTCAATTTACAATGACAGAACAAGCAAGGGAAGAAAGCACTGCAGTAACAGACTCATGTTATTAAAGAACGACAGACAATCACAAGCCCCCCCAAGCAAGTATTTTTTTTAATGCATTTAGAATTTATGCAAATTCTCCGACTCTCCTCTGTCAAACTAAACTGCCTCCGATACCCAGGAGACAGGGGAAATTTATATCAAATGAAATGAGCTTTGAGTTAATACCAGCTGGCAGCAGTCAGGCTGCAAGTGAGCACAATCATATCAGGGTAGTCACCAGCAGGTCCACAACAACCTATCCCCATCCCACTGATAATTAGCCACAATCTAAGTGGCAGTTTCTGACCTCCCCTTGCCAAATTACCAAACTTAACAAATCTCAAGCATCCTGAAATCAATGATGCAGAAAGAAAGCTCGCTAAGTGCACCATGTACTTCAAACCCGCCTCATTGAAAGCCAAGACAGGTCTGATTAAATTCAAGTGGAATTCGCTCCCTAAGCCTCTCTGTCTCTCCACTTCTCTTTCCTCCATTAAGACATTCCTCTTTGACTAAGCTTTTTTTGGTCCCTGGATATCCCCTGTGGCCGGCACGGTGGCACAGTAGGTTAGCACCGCTGCCTCGCAGCGCCAGGGACCCGGGTTCGATTCCCGGCTTGGGTCACTGTCTGTGCAGAGTCTGCACGTTCTCCCCGTGTCTGCGTGGGTTTCCTCCGGGTGCTCCGGTTTCCTCCCACAGTCTGAAAGACGTACTGCTTAGGTGCATTGGCCGTGCTAAATTCTCCTTCAGTGTACCCAAGCAGGCGCCGGAGTGTGGCGACTAGGGGATTTTCACAATAACTTCATTGCAGTGTTAATGTAAGCCTACTTGTGACTAATAAATAAACTTTTGCCGCTCTGTATCATACTTAGTTTCACTATGCTCCTTATCATGGGTGTCACTGACAAGTCCAGCGTTTGTTGCCCATCCCTAGTTGCCCCTGAACTAACTGGCTTGCCGGGACATTTTAGAGAGTAGTTAAGAATTAACCACATTGCTGTAGGTCTGGAGTCACATGTGGGCCAGACTGGGTAAGGATGGCAGAATTCCTTCCCCGGTCGCCACACTACCAGAAGGATGTGGAGGCTTTGAAGAGGGTGCAGAAAAGGTTTACCAGGATGTTGCCTGGTTTGGAGGGTATTAGCTGTGAGGAGAGGTTGGACAAACTTGGTTTGTTTTCACTTGAATGTCAGAGGCTGAGGGGCGACCTGATAGAAGTTTACAAAATTATGAGAGGCGTGGATAGAATGGATAGTGGGAGGCTTTTTCCCAGGGTAGAAATGTCAATTACCAGGGGACTTAGGTTTACAGTAAAAGGGGGAAAGTTTAAAGGAGATGTGAGAGGCAAGGTTTTTACACAGAGGGTGGTAAGTGCCTGGAATGAGCTGCCAGAGGAGATGGGAGAAGCAGATACAATAGCAACATTTAAGAGGCATCTTGACAGATACATGAATAGGCCAGGAATAGAGGGACATGAGGCAAAAGGTCTTTAGTTTATAAAGGCATCATGTGTCAGCGCAGGCTTGGTGGGCCGAAAGGCGTTTTCTTGTCCTGTACTGCTCTTTATAAAGGAAATTATTTTGATTTGATTTGATTTTGATTTGATTTATTATTGTCACATGTATTAACATACAGTGAAAAGTATTGTTTCTTGTGCGCTATACAGACAAGGCATACCGTTCATAGAGAAGGAAACGAGAGAGTGCAGAGTGTAGTGTTACCGTCATAGCTATGGTGTAGAGAAAGATCAACTTAATGCGAGGTAGGTCCATTCAAAAGTCTGACAGCAGCAGGGAAGAAGCTGTTCTTGTGTCGGTTGGTACGTGACCTCAGACTTTGTATCTTTTTCCCGACGGAAGAAGGTGGAAGAGAGAATGTCCGGGGTGCGTGGGGTCCTTATTTATGCTGGCTGCTTTGCCAAGGCAGCGAGAAGTGTAGACAGAGTCAATGGATGGGAGGCTGGTTTGCGTGACGGATTGGGTACATTCATGACCTTTTGTAGTTCCTTGCGGTCTTGGGCAGAGCAGGAGCCATACCAAGCTGTGATACAACCAGAAAGAATGCTTTCTATGGTGCATTTGTAAAAGTTGGTGAGAATCGTAGCGGACATGCCAAATTTCCTTAGTCTTCTGAGAAAGTAGAGTCGTTGGTGGGGCTTTCTTAACTATAGTGTCGGCATGGAGGGGGCCAGGACAGGTTGGTGATGATCTGGACACCTAAAAACATGAAGCTCTCGACCCTTTCTACTTCGTCCCTGTTGATGTAGACAGTATGAGACGTCAACAGAGCCTGACTGCTGCCAGCTGGTATTAACTCAAATAGTAGACATCAGTGAACCGGATAGATTTTTACAAGAGTAGATGATAGTTTCATGGTCACCATTACAGAAATGTTATCAATTGAATTGAAACCCCTCGAGCTGCTGTGGTGGGATTTGAACCCATGCCCCCAGAGCCTGGGTATCTGGATTACTAGTCCTGCGACATTATCATGATGCCATTGTCTCCCCTATGCGCCACCTTGGCATGTTTCATTATGTTAAAGGCGCTATGTAAATATCAGCTGTTGTTGTTATGGGGGGATTTGGGGAAAAGAGGATCAGTTCCTCCTGAACCACCCCACGCGATTCCTTGATGGGAATGTGAAAATCTCCCACCCGCCATCACGCTTCACATTCGCCCTGCTGTCAACAGAGACATACACCATTACTCAGAACCTGCAAGCTGGCAGGAGAAAATGTTTCTTATTGTTAGCTTTAAAGTTTATTTATTATTGTCACAAGTAAGGCTTACATTAACACTGCAATGAAGTTACTGTGAAAATCCCCGAGTCGCCACACTCCGGCGCCTGTTCGGGTACACTGAGGGAGAATTTAGCACGGCCAATGCATCTAACCAGCACGTCTTTCAGACAGTGGGAGGAAACTGGATCACCCGGAGGAAACCCACGGAGACACGGGGAGAATGTACAGACTCCGCACAGACAGTGACCCGAGCCGGGAATCGAACCGGAGTCCCTGGTGCTGTGAGGCAGCAGTGCTAACCCACTGTGCCGCCTCCTCCTGGAAGCAGAGTCAAGCGCGGCTTCCAAAATGGAATTGGATAACCATCTGTGGAGAGAAGATCAGCAGGGTGACAGGGAGAGGGTGGAGGAATGGGACGAGCTGAGTTGCTCTTGTAGAGAGCCAGCATACTCACAACCGGCCAAATGGCCTCCTTCTGCACTGTAACCATTCTACAATTCTTCGCCCAATTTCCCACTGAATCATAGAATCCATCATAGAATCCCTACAGTGCAGAAGGAGGCCATTTGGCCCATCGAGTCAGCACCAACCACAGTTCCACCCAGGCCTCATTCCCACAACCCCTCATATTTACCCTGCTAATCCCCCGACACTAGGGTTAATTTGCCATGGCCAATCAACCTAACCCATACATCTGTTGGACTGTGGGAGGAAACTGGAGCACCCGGAAGAAACCCACGCAGACACGGGGAGAATGTGCTAACTCCACGCAGACAGTGACCCAAGCCGGGAACTGAACCCGGATCCCTGGCGCTGTGAGGCAGCAGTGCTAACCACTGTGCCACCATGCCCCCACTGCACTGAATCTGCATCCACTACTCTTTCAGGCAACTCAGTCCCAACCCGTTGTGCAAAAGAAAAGAAATTCTCCCCATCTCCTACCCATGAGCCAGATTTTCTGTGAAACGGAGGAAGTACATCTTCCACACATACTTCTGAAAGGGATTCAGTGGAGGAGACTGTTGTCAAAGGTTTTTGTCCACTTGTTTGTTGCTGCAGGAACTGTGCTTATACACACAGCAATCTATAAATACTCACTCTTCTTTGCCAGTGTTGCCTTGAAAAATAAGGAACAGCTAATACTCCATATGGTACATCTTAACCGAATCACACAATGGCAAAATACCTCACTCTCCTCGCTGTCTGTACATCTAAATTAAAGCACATCAATTTAAATTCGCTCCTTTTACATTTCCTTCTCTCTGTTCACCTTGTCCAAGCCTCATGACACCAACAACTGGCATTTCTGTAGCACCTTCAAGAGAGCAAAACGTCCCAAAGGTACCTCACTAGGGTGACAACAAAATTCAACACCAAAACCACTTAAGGAGATATTAGGACAGGGGACCAGAAGCTTAAGTTTAAGTTTTAAGTTTAATTATTAGTGTCACAAGTAGGCTTGCATTAACACTGCAATGAAGTTACTGTGAAAATCCCCGAGTCGCCACACTCCGGCACCTGTTTGGGTACACTGAGGGAGGATTTAGCATGATCAATGCACCCTAACCAGCATGTCTTTCAGACTGTGGGAGGAAACCAGAGCACCCGGAGGAAACCCACGCAGACACAGGGAGAACGTGCAGACCCAAGCTGGGAATTGAACCCAAGGCCTGGCGTGTGAAGCAGCAGTGCTAACCACTGTGCCACCGTGCCGCCCAAGAGGTAGGACATAAGGAATGTCTTAAAGTTAAAGTTAATTTATTAGTCACAAGTAAGGCTTACATTAACACTGCAATGAAGTTACTGTGAAATTCCCCTAGTCACCACACTCCGGCGCCTGTTCGGGTCAATGCACCTAACCAGCACGTCTTTCAGACTGTGGGAGGAAACCAGAGCACCCGGAGGAAACCCACGCAGACACGGGGAGAATGTGCAAACTCCGCACAGACAGTGTCCCAAGCCGGGAATCGAACCCGGGTCCGTGGCGCTGTGAGGCAGCCGTGCTAACCACTGTGCCACCGTGCCGCCCTGGGGCTAGGGTGTTGTTAAGAATAAACAGGTGGAGGGCATTGATTGATTAAGTGCCATGAGCCCGTGTGAAAAAGGACTGAGGGTGGAATTTTCTGGCTGTGCTTACCCCAGGATTGGAAAATCCCACCGGAGAGCAGCGGACCTTTGCATGGTCCTGTCCTGCCCGCTACGATTCCCATGGCGGGCAGGACGGGAAAATACCACCCTGAGTGTCCCTTTAAGGGGCTGTTAATTTCATCATTTGTTTGGTTGTTGTACTCAGAAGAATAAGGGATCAGTGGGGCGTTGGTTGATAGGTACCACTATGTTCTATGAATAAATGTACCATCAAGAGAGGGGGGGTGAGTGGGGCTACCCCAGTGTGCCCTGTGGTAGAATTGAGGTGAGGTGGAATCTTAGCCTAACAGTTTACATCGCCTGCACTTGCTCTTAATATATCCTGTAGTACCGAGAGTGCAGGGTGGGTATGCGGGTCTACCCACACTGCTTTCAGCCCTGTGACTGGTTTAGTGTCCCTAAAGAGTTGAAGAAGTTATCTTGTAGGATGGAAATATATTCTTGTCGAATGATCCAGCAGCTGGGGGTCTCTTTTGTTACATCAAGGAGCATGCTGGGTAGGCTGCACCGTGCGATATTTATTCCTGTATTTGTCTGATAATCCTTGCATTTACAATGGTGGAATATATAGGGCAGCACGGCGGCACAGTGGTTAGCACAGCTGCCTCACAGCGCCAGGGACCCGGGTTCGATTCCTGGCTTGGGTCGCTGTCTGTGTGGAGTTTGTTCGTTCTCCCCGTGTCTGCGTGGGTTTGCTCCGGGTGCTCCGGCTTCCTCCCAGAGTCCCGAAAGGAGTGTTGGTTAGGGTGCATTGACCCCAACAGGCGCCGCCGGAGTGTGGCGACTGGGGGATTTTCACCGTAACATCACTGCAGTGTTAATGTAAGCCTACATGTGACTAATAAATAAGAATATGTGGAGAGATGATGGTGCTGTACCAAATTTTAAGGGTTTGTTGCATTACTTGTTAAATAAAAAATCTTCAGTAAAAATATATTTACAAAAAAAGAGAAGGCCCTGTGTCTAACTTCACACTTTCCCATCTGCTTTGGATCCAGTTAACATTGGGGCCCAGGCAGCTGTAGGCACTGATGCCAATGGTGCAAACAGTCATCGTGGATACACAAGACGCTGGAATTGGAGTGTGGAGCGTAGTACGGCTGGAGGAATCATAGTATTATACAGTGGGGAAGAGGCCCTTCAGCCCACTGAAGGCCTCTCACCTAATACCATTCACCAGCACTTGGCCCATAGCCTTGAATGTTACGACGTGCCAAGTGCTCATCCAGGTATTTTTTAAAGGATGTGAGGCAACCCACCTCTACCACCCTCCCAGGCAGCGGATTCTGGGAGGTTACAGAGAAAGAGAGGGAGGGATGAGGCAATGGGGCGATTTGAAAACAGGATGAGAATTTTAAAATCCAGAGTGTGCAAGGCCACCCACCTTGCACACTCCGTTCCCTCCAACCCACTGATCCCCCCGCCCCCCTTCCTTGCCTGCCTGCTGCCTGACATTGTAAATGGCTTTGCGATGTTTCAGAGGCAGCATCCCCCTTGTAAATAACACTCTGACCAACATCAGTCCATGCAAGCTATCGCCCCCTTTCTAACTCCCCTTTCACCTCCTGCTCCCACTTTGCCCACAACTTCACATTTATATCTCTCCAATCGGATCCCTGCACTGTCACAGTACGAAAATGGCAAGGAGTCACACCAAACATCCACCTGCAGTGTCTGAAACCTCCAGTTTAACATTCTCACCCTCACGATTAAATCCCTCACTCCTCCTTCCCCCTCCCTATCATTGTAAGCTCCTCCAGACCTACAAAACCCATCCTCCTTCACCCTCAAACTCTCACTTATTGTTGCCAGCGGAATCTTGCTGTGCACAAACTGGCTGCTGCATTTCATAGAATCCCTACAATGCAGAGGGAGGCCATTCGACCCATCGCGTCTGCACCAACTCTCCAATAGAGCATCTTACCCAGGCCCTATCTCCGTAACTCCATGTATTTATGACATTAATCCCTCTAACCTACACGTCTTGGGACAGTAAGGGGCAATTTAGTATGGCCAATCCACCTAATATCCACATCTTGGGATAGTAAGGGGCAATTTAGTATGGCCAATCCACCTAATCTACACATCTTGGGACAGTAAGGGGCAAATTAGTATGGCCAATCCACCTAACCTGCACATCTTGGGACAGTAAGGGGCAATTTAGTATGGCCAATCCACCTAACCTGCACATCTTGGGACAGTAAGGGGCAATTCAATTTGGCCCAATCCGCCTAACCTACACATCTTGGGACAGTAAGGAGCAAATTAGTATGGCCAATCCACCTAATATACACGTCTTGGGACAGTAAGGGGCAATTTAGTGTGGCCAATCCACCTAACCTACACATCTTGGGACAGTAAGGAGCAAATTAGTATGGCCAATCCACCTAATATACACATCTTGGGACAGTAAGGAGCAAATTAGTATGGCCAATCCACCTAATATACACATCTTGGGACAGTAAGGGGCAAATTAGTATGGCCAATCCACCTAATCTACACATCTTGGGACAGTAAGGAGCAAATTAGTATGGCCAATCCACCTAATATACACATCTTGGGACAGTAAGGGGCAAATTAGTATGGCCAATCCACCTAATATACACATCTTGGGACAGTAAGGGGCAATTTAGTATGGCCAATCCACCTAACCTACACATCTTGGGACAGTAAGGGGCAAATTAGTATGGCCAATCCACCTAACCTGCACATCTTGGGACAGTAAGGGGCAATTCAATTTGGCCCAATCCGCCTAACCTACACATATTTGGACATCTTTGGATTTCTCTACATTAAAGAGCGATTATTTTTCAAAAGTAATTGACTGCTTTGGGACATCTCGAGGTCACGACAAATGTGATATAAATGCACTTCTTCCTTCCCTGCGTCATTTGGAAAGCTGGCATAATAATTGAAGAATAAACTCAGTCTTTCAGCTGAAGTGAAGCCCAACAAAACGACAGTCTCGCTCTCTCCTGTATCTACAAACACATCTCCCAACATCTCCAAAATGCATGAATATTAATAATCTTTGAGACAATAAATTATTCAAGGCCTGCAACTCATAATTTAGAAAAACAGTTTCTAGATTAAAATTTCAAAACTTGCTCAATTCATTACTCGGCTGAATTTGACATATTATTCTGAAATAAACTGCGGCATGGAGTTAGCTGTGGCCCTCCCCAGTGAATGCCACCTCGTCATTAAGCAGCACCTCATTCTGCCGCGTGTAGTTAATTTGGGAGATGTTAGCAGTCGTGGGCCAGACATTTCGGAGCTGCAGCCAAGAATAAGGGGAAGGAATCGATTCTCCTGTTGCCAGTGCCAACACTTCAGTCTTAGGAATGCCAAGAAAAACCTAGCTCTTGCTTTGATTGAAGTGGGGGGAGGGGGGGGGAAGAAATTGGGGAGCGGTGGAGGGTTACGGCCTAAGGGTTAAGGGGAAGCTCTCAGCCCCCAGCAGCCTCCATCACGCCCAACCTAAATTTCTGATCCACCATGTTTTTTTTAATTTTGATTTATTATTGTCACATGTATTGGGATACACTTGTCATAAGTCTTTGGAGGCAGAAGTCCCTTCACCCAAATCCCTTAATTTACAACTTGAACAGCAGTACACAGAGTGCTCGCAGTCAGCAGTCTACCTCTGGGTGTGTCAGAGGAACTGACACACCCAGTTAAGTACAAGGCAAAGACTCCCTGATTGGCCCATCAATTGGATCCTTGATGGGATCCAATCAATGGCCTGATTGAAGTCATTACAACAGTGAAAAGAATTGTTTCTTGTGCGCCGTGCAGACAGAGCATACCATTCATTGTACACAGGGGAGAAGGAAAGGAGAGGGTGCAGAGTATAGACAGGGAGTAGAGAAAGATCAGCTTCATATAAGGTAGGTCCATTCAAAAGTCAGCAGGGACAAAGCTGTTCTTGAGTCAGTTGGTACGTGATCTCAGAGTTTTGTATCTTTGTCCCAATGGAAGAAGGCAGAAGAGAGCATGTCCCGGGTTGCGTGAGGTCCTTGATTATGTCGGATGCCTTTCCGAGGCAGCGGGAAGTGTAGACGGAGTCAATGGATGGGAGGCTCCCAGCTTCTATCCTCCCTCTCTCTGTGTAAACTTCTCCAGGGTCCTAGACGGGATCTCTCACCTTGCACAGTCCTACAGGACAGGCCTTACATCTTCAGGAATTGAAGATTAATCACTAGTGCGGGCAAATGGTAGAATATGGAACAGGATATTTACAGTACAGGAGGAGGTCCTTCGGCCCTTCCTCTCTGTGGCAACTGAAGATGGGCCATCCAGCCTAATTGCACTTTTAGTCGGTAACCCTGCAGGTTTTGGCACCTTGAGTGTAATCTCTTGAGGCAAGGGGGGCGACCAGAACTGCACACAGTACTCCAGCTATGGCCTCACCAAAGTTCTATAGAACTCCCTCATGACCTCTCTGCTTTTGTAATCTATACCTCGATTGATGAAGGTGAGTGTGTCATATGCCTTTTTCACCACCCTATTAACCTGCCTTTCCGGCTTCAGAGATCTATGGACAAACACGCCAAGGTCCCTTTTGTTCTTCGGAACTTCCCAGTGTCAGACCTTTTATGGTATTGTTCCTATTCACTCTGTCCAAAACCCTTCATCATTTTATCCAGCTGAGTTAAATCTTCCCTGTTCCAAAGAGAACAAGTACAGTCGATTGACTTTTTCCCCACAGCTGAAATTCTCCCTTCCTGACAACATCCTCGAGAGTCTCTACACTGTCTCCAGTGCGATCACATCCTCCCTGCAATGCCAATGCAACGCAGTATGTTAACTGCGACCCAACTAGCATTTTCATTCAGTTCTTAGCGTCGATGAATGTCGATGAATGACTAACCAGAGTGTGGCAATGACCTCAATGAGAGAATTGCCAGTAAAACCTGTGACTGGCTGTGCTGTGAATAGAAACTGCTCCTCGTAGGCCAGCCGCTCTGACATTGATGCTTATGAGAAGTTAGCTTGAACCTAAAGACCAGTGTGAAGTGATTCTTCCACCATAACCACTGATCGTGAGTGACACCTCTTCTTGTTCCTTCTATCCTCCTCCGCCTTGGCTAAGGAAGGCAAAGTGTTGACAAATCGCCAATGGGCACCTTGACCGCCTCATCTATCTCCCTGGGAACTTCCCCACCCAACTTTTATTCATGCCCAATAAATAATTATTTGCTCCTGAAACGTTAACTCCATCTCCCTCTGCCCAGATGCTGCCTGATCTGCTGTGTGCTTCCTGCACTGTCTTGTCTGGAATGAAGTGGACTCAAGCCAGGTGCAATGGCCTCAATGAGGCTGGCCTCTTGGAGTATGAGCTCGCTGATTGAGGTAATGATAGCCTGCTCCAAAAAGATTGGTAATGATTGCCTGCCCAATCAGGCAGCTTCACCTGTGTGTACAATGAGGATTGTCAGGGCTACTGACACTCTGGATTCTGACTGTGTACCTGAAGCACTCTTAGGAGCGGAATTGAGTTTGTAAATAAAGGGAATCTGGTGAAGGGATGCTGGGCTCTGAGGAGTTATCTCACCAGGCAGCCATTTTTACAAATTATTGCTTCTGCAATTAGTTCTCTAAAAGAGGGGTGACTGAATGTCAAGAACTATCCACTGAGAATGCACTGGCGTTCCGACTGGTGACAGAAGGTTGTGCTGCATGGAGGTGGGCGCCAACCCGCCAATGGTGGGAGTGTGGGGACGTAGTGGCTGGAGGCTGGATATCATGCGCTGTCGTCTCCAGGGATATGCCCAGCATGAGTTGGTGGAGACGAGGAGATTGGGAGGTGGTGGCTTAGGTCGAGGGAGGAGAGAAGGCAAAAGAAGATGACACAAACAAGTTATTCTCAGAGCTCAAAAAAATCAAACCAAAAAACAAGATGGCGGCCAAGCTTTCAGAGACACCTCAGTTCAGCCCTCAGTGTGATTTAATAGCTTAACTCTGTAATTATAGCACTGCATGTTTAAATGGGCTCTCATGGGCACCCTCTCCCCTCCCCCCCACCGTCTCCCCTCTCTGTGAACTTGAGTTCGTCCAAAAGCTGTGCCAAGTCTTATTCTCACACCCGCTAACCTGTGCCCATTGAAAGATGTGCTGGTTAGGTGCATTGGCCGTGCTAAATTCTCCCTCAGTGTACCCGAACAGGCACCGGAGTGTGGCGACTTGAGGATTTTCACAGTAACTTCATTGCAGTGTTAATGTATGCCTACTTGTGACACGAATAAATGAAAAAAAAACTACACTGGCTCCCAGTCTGGCAATGCCTTGATTTGAAAATTCCCACACTTGTTTTCAATCCCCTCCTCCAGTCCTACAACCGTCTGAGCTCCCTGCGCTCCTCTAACTTTGGCCTCTTGAGTGAGAAAAATCCCCGATTTTTCTCACTCTACCATTGGAGGCTGTGCCAAGATCCCGAGCTCTGAAATTCCCTTTCCAACTTGCCTCTCTGTGTCTCTCTCCCTCTTCTCCTTTAAGACACTCCTTAAAACCTGTCTCCTTGACCAAGTTTTTGGTCAGCTCTGGTGTAGCCCGTTGTCAAATTTATAGAATCATAGGATAGTGAAGGAGCAGATCCTTTGATAACGCACCTGTGAACATAACACCACACGAGTGCCAGGCAATGACCATCTCAAAGGAGAGAGGATCTAACCATCTCCCCTCGGCATTCAATGGTACTACCATCGCTGAACTCCCCATTAACAATATCCCAGGGGTTACCATTGACCAGAAACTGAACTGGAATCACCACATAAATACTGTGGCTACAAGAGCAGGTCAGAGGCTGGAGATTCTGCAGAGAGTAACTTACTCCTGACTCCCCAAAGCCTGTCCACCATCTACAAGACACAAGTCAGGAGTGTGATGAATATTCTCCACTTGCCTGGATGGGTGCAACTCCAACAACACTCAAGAAGCTCAACACCGTCCAGGACAAAGCAGCCCCCGCTTGATTGCTAACCCGTCCACAATCATTCAATCCCTCCAGCACTGATGCAAAGTGGCAGCAGTGTGTACCATCTACAAGATGCACTGCTGCAATTCACCAAGGCTCCTCAAGCAGCACCTTCTAAAACCCGTGACTGCTACCATCTAGAAGGACAAGGGCAGCAGATAATTGGAAACAACACCACCTGGAGGTTCCCCTCCAAGTCACTCACCATCCTGACTTGGAAATGTATCGGCTGTTCCTTCACTGTCGCTGGGTCAAAATCCTGGAACTCCCTCTCCAACAGTGCCATGGGTGTAGCTACACCACATGGACTGCAGCGATTCAAGAAGGCAGCTCACCACCACCTTCTCAAAGGGATGGGCAATAAATGCTGGCCTCGCCAGCGACGCCCACATCACTTAAATGAATTTTTAAAAACCTTAGGATATGTTTACGATTTTAAAAATTAATACAAATTGCTATAGTTTAGCATCAGAAATGTGCACCAAAGGAAATGTGCAACATAACATCATGACAAGATGTCGACAACAGCCTCCTTCTGCATTGTAGAGATTCTGTGATTCTATGAAGAGGAAGTGAAACGGCAGACAGGAAGTGCCAGATTTTTAATTCACAGAAAGAAAGGGAATGGTGTTGGATCCGGGGTTCAGGGCCTGGTTCACAAGTCACTGCCTGCGGAGGTCCTGATCTCAGTCTGGTGTCCCGCTGAGACGGGGAACATTGTCCAGCCACTTCCTCACAGGGGAAGATGTGACACCTGAACCTCCCACTCAATGCATCAATAGCTGAGCACACAGGTGTAACCTCGCTTTTGCGGTGACACGGTGGCACAGTGGTTAGCACTGCTGCCTCACAGCGCCAGGGACCCGGGTTCAATTCCGGCCTCGGGTCACTGTCTGTGCGGAAAATGCATGTTCTCCCCGTGTCTGCGTGGGTTTCCTCCGGCTGCTCCGGTTTCTTCCCACAGTCCGAAAGATGTGCTGGTTAAGTGCATTCGCGGTGGCACAGTGGTTAGCACTGCTGCCTCACAGCGCCAGGGACCCGGGTTCGATTCCCGGCTTGGGTCACTGTCTGTGCGGAGTCTGCATGTTCTCCCCGTGTCTGCGTGGGTTTCCTCCAGGTGCTCCAGTTTCCTCCCACAGTCCAAAAGACGTGCTGGTTAGGTGCTAAATTCTCCCTCAGTGTACCCAAACAGGCGCCGGAGTGTGGCGACTAGGGGATTTTCACAGTAACTTCATTGCAGTGTTAATGTAAGCCTGCTTATGACACGAATAAATAAACTTTAACTTTAAGCTGCCTCTTGGGGCAAAATACCCGGAGAATTAAGCAGCCAAAAGAATTGCCCCTTATGGAAAAGAGACATGTTGTTACACTGCAGAAGTGTTGCGGCCAAGTACAAAAAGTGGAGAAATCCGGTGGAACCATCTCAAAACTCCCCTCCGAGGAAAGAAGATGCAGTTTTCCAAATCCTGCCAACAAAGAGAATTTTCAGAGCTATTTTTAAGCCTGTGCCGACTGCAAATCAATCTTTTTTCTCTGCTCCGACACGGAGAGATGGCGTATGTTGTTTTTATCCTCTGCTTCACTCTCCTCTTCCCCCAAGGCCTAACTAGATTGGACAGATAGAGGCCGAGAGCAACACACACGGCACAGAATCCTGAATGTTCTTCCCTCAGCACGGATAGCGACACTTTCAAATCTGCCACCCGTCCCCCACTGCTACACCTCAGCCTCTCCTCCACCCCCCCACCCCAAGAGAGCTGCAAAGCATTCAAACAGCTCACCGGCCCCCCCCAGACAACTCGTGTGCCACTAGGTCTTATGTCTCTCATGTACAGCATGTTGCCTTTAGCCACAGCACACAAAATAAACATAACACAGAGCACGCAAACTCGAGTCACAGAGGGGGAATGTGCTAAATAGAAAGGTTAGGACTGGAAGAGCAGGAAATGGTCACATTAGAATCCCTACAGCGCAGAAGGAGGCCATTTGGTCCATCGAATCTGCACCGACCACAATCCCACCCAGGTCCTATTCCCGTAACCCCACATATTTACCCTGCTAATCCCCTAACACTCAGGGTCAATTTAGCATGGCCAATCCACCTAACCCGCTCATCTTTTGACTGTGGGAGGAAACCGGAGCACCCGGAGGAAAGCCATGCAGACAACTAAAAAAAACCTTCTGCCCTGACTCGGTCCGTATCCCTCTATTCCCTCCCTATTCATGTACCCAATCAAATGCCTCTTAAATGTTGCTAACGTGCCTGCTTCCACCACCTCCTTTGGCAGCGCGTTCCAGGCACCCAACACTCTGTGTGAAAAACATCCCCCGCACATCTCCCTTAAACTTTCCCCCTCTCAGCTTGAACCTGTGCCCCCCTTGTAATTGACACTTCCACCCTGGGGGAAAGCCTCTGACTATCCACCCTGTCTCCGCCTCTCATAATTTGGTAGAGCTCGAAAGGGGGGTTCCCTCAGCCTCCGTCTGAAGGGGGAATCATTTTGAAGGGGAGTTGGGAAGTCCTCCCCCACGAGTTGGCCAATATTTACCCTTCAATGAACATGGACAGACCGCGGTGTTTTCCTTTAACAGTTGGATTATTTCACTCGCTATAAAGTTCCCAGTCTCTGCAGGTAAACGTACGTTTTATTTTCCCCTTTTCTCTGCAAGTTCAGCCGAGCTCACTCGTTTCTCCAGTTGCCTTTGGCAGGGTCGACCCCCGCTGATCTCCCCCCCCCACCCCCGATCAGTTTGCCCAGTGGGGCTGAAGTGATCGGTAATGAACAGCCGCACAGATTCCCTTTGATGCTTAAACCTTCCTCACCTTGCTTTGCTTTGCAGAGGTCACTCTCCTTAATGAGATATAGTTTGAAGTGTAATCAGTTCCTGGATTGCGGACTTTCAAATCAATATTATTAATGGGAATATAAACTCCTGATGCCAACAATTCCTGACAACATCAAGGGGTGTTTTTTTTTCCCCCTCTCTCCGGTCGGAATATCAAACTTGCCCCGAAGCCGTGTTGCGCGCTCCCTCTTCAGAGAGGGAGTGGCACCAAAAAAAGCAAAGTTGCCAACGCTCCAGGACTGACCTGGAGTCGCCAGGACTGAAACATTTTTCTTTCTCAATCTATTCTTTTCATGGGATGTGGGCGTCGCTGGTCAGGCCAGCATTTGCTGCCCATCCCTAAAAACATTCATGTCTTCTATCAGCAATCCAGAAGAAATATTGTTCAAAATAGAGTAGTGCGTTTCATTTTCATTGAATACTTTCTTTGACCATCTTTGAAGAGATGGGAGATCTGGAGGTGGGGGAAAGGCAAGAGTGTTTGGTGGGAGGGGGGGGGAATGCATTGCACCGGAGTTGGCAACACCACACCCGGAGCAGAGTGCCGACTCCCTTCACCTTCTCTTGAGCAGAGTCAGGACCTCCGCCCTTCAGGGTGGGGGCTCACTGATGGTGGGGTCGAGGGGGGGTGGTAAATGTGACTCCCCCAAACCGGGGGAGCAATGGGACTGACTGGCTCACACTACAGAGAGCAGGCATGGTCTGAGTGGGCCGAATGGCCTCCTCATGTGCTGTAATGTCCCTCATAGTCAGGCCAGGAAGGACGAACGAAGGCACTGCTTTGAGGAGGTACAACAAAGATCGGCTGGGCTGAATCCAGGCCTGAAGCGGTTGTCCTATGGAGGGATTGAACCGAGTGGGCCTATGTTCCCTGGAGTTTAGAGGAATGAAAGTTGGTCACATTGACGCATCAAGTTCTTTGAGGTTTGACAGGGTAGATGCTGAGACGTTGTTTCCTGGGCTGAAGCGTCTAGGAAAGGAGATTATAGTCTCAGGTTAAGGAGATTAGGAGAAATTTCTTCACTGAAAGGCTTGTGAATCTTTGGGCACTCTATCCCAGAGGGTAGTGAATAATTTGAACATATTCAAGATGGAGATTGATAAGTTTTTGGAGACTCAGGGAATCGAGGGATTTGGGGATAAGGCGGGAGAGTGGAGTTGAGGGAGAAGATCAGCCCTGGTCTTATCACAGAATCATAGAATTCCTACAGTGTAGAAGGAGGCCATTTGGCCCATTGACTCTGCACCAACAACAATCCCGCCCAGGGCCTATCCCCGTAACTCCACACATTTACCATGGCTAACCCATCTAACCTGCACATCTTGGGACACTAAGGGGCGATTTAGCACGGCCAATCCACCTAACCTGCATATCTTTTGGACTGTGGGAGGAAACCGGAGCAGCCGGAGGAAACCTATGCAGACACGGGGAGAATGTGCAGACTCCACACAGACAGTGACCCGAGGCCAGAATCGAACCCGGGTCCCTGGTGCTGTGAGGCAGCAGTGCTAACCACTGTGCTACCGTGCAGTCTGAATGGTGGAACAGGCCGAACGGCCTACTCCTGTTTCTTATGGGACACAATTCACCAAAGAAGCATTTCTTTGAACACGGAAGATGGACTAAAGGCTGGAGATGACAAAGGAACAGGAATGGGGAGGATGGTGGGGAATTAAAGGAGAGGGCGGTGGGGAATTAAAGGAGAGGGCGGTGGGGAATTAAAGGAGAGGGCGGTGGGGAATTAAAGGAGAGGGCGGTGGGGAATTAAAGGAGAGGGCGGTGGGGAATTGAAGGAGAGGGCGGTGGGGAATTAAAGGAGAGGGCGGTGGGAATTAAAGGAGAGGGCGGTGGGGAATTAAAGGAGAGGGCGGTGGGGAATTAAAGGAGAGGGCAGTGGGGAATTAAAGGAGAGGGCGGTGGGGAATTAAAGGGGAGGGCGGTGGGGAATTAAAGGGGAGGATGGTGGGGGATTAAAGGGGAGGGTGGGGGGGACTAAAAGGGGAGGATGGTGGGGAATTAAAGGAGAGGGCGGTGGGGAATTAAAGGGGAGAGTGGGGGGGGGGGAATTCTTAGGTGGAACCGATGAGGACAACAGAAAAAGCTTTGACTTTTCTTCCCCGGTTGCTGAGGCAGAAGTGTCATCTCAGGAGTATAATTCCCCCTGCAGATCATGGGGAGGTAGAGAGCAAGCTTCATGTTAGCATGCTCTTTGCTCCTCTCAGTGCCGATCTCCAGGGTAGCTGCCTATGGATAGATGACAAGAGCTAAGTGTCCAACTCCCAGCAACCATGACAACGATAATATCACAGCTCCCAGGGCACCGAAGCAGCACTTGTTTTCCAGAAAAAGTAACCCAAGTCTACAATGCTGTCAGGCCTGTTTAAAGATGTCCAAAGGGCATTAGAAAAGTGGTTTACATGGATTGCTGTTGGCAAGGAGACGGCATGCTAATCCTGCTTATCTAAGGTATCAAGGGAATGAGAAAAAGAACCCTTGGTCTTTATCCGTGGCTCAGTGGGTCGAACCCTCACCTTTGAAACAGCAGGTTGTGCGTTCACATCTCATTCTGGAGACTTGAGGGCGGCACAGTGGTTAGCGCTGCTGCCTCACAGCGCCAGGGACCCGGGTTCAATTCCGGCCTTGGGTGACTGTCTGTGTGGAGTTTGCACATTCTCCCCATGTCTGCGTGGGTTTCCTCCTACACTCTAAAGATGTGCAAGTTAGGTGGATTGGCCATGCTAAATTGTCCCTTAGTGCCCTAAGGTGTCTAGGTTAGATGGATTAGCCATGGTAAATTTGCAGGGTTACGGGGATAAGGCATAGGAGAGGGCCTGAGAAAGATACTCTGTCGGAGAGTTGGTGTATACTCGATGGGTCAAATGGCTTCCTTCTGCACTGTAGGGATTTTTGAAATTCTATGAAAAGGTTGGCTCGTGGCGCTCCCAGTGCGGTACTGTGGGAGTGCTGCACTGTCAAAGATGCCAATTTTTTAGAGAGTATGTTCAAAATCAAGGTCCTGGCAATCCTCTGCGGCAGACACAAATGATCCAGTGGCCACTATTCTGATGAAGAGAACAGAGTTCTTCTCCCCAATGTGGACCTGTTGTAATACTTATCTCTCAACTAGCATTGCCATAACGGATTATTGTTGCTACCTTTGTAAGTAGAAGTGTTTTCTGATAGTTCTGGCTCCAGTTTTAGGCTGTGTCACTTGCCCCCATCTCCCCAGGCAGCAGAAATAATTTCACTCTGTTCACCCCATCAGTTACCCTTCACATTGCGAAAACTTAAGGGACGCAAACACACTGAAGAGGTGGTGGGAAAGATTGATGAGAATGGTTCCAGGGATGAGAGGCCACAGCTACAACATGGGACGGATTAGTACTTCAAAACGTAGGAGGCTGAGGGGTGATCTTATGGAGGTCTATAAAATAATGAGGGGCACAGATCAGCTAGATAGTCAATATCTTTTCCCAAAGGTAGGGGAGTCTAAAACTAGAGGGCATAGGTTTAAGGTGAGAGATACAAAAGTGTCCAGAGGGGCAATTCTTGCACACAGAGGGTGGTGAGTGTCTGGAACGAGCTGCCAGAGGTAGTAGTAGAGGCAGGTACAATTTTGTCTTTTAAAAAGTGTTTAGATAGTTACATGGGTACGATGGGTATAGAGGGATATGGGCCAAATGCGGGCAATTGGGACTAGCTTAGTGGTTTAAAAAAAAGGCCAACATGGACAAGTTGGGCCGAAGGGCCTGTTTCCACGCTGTAAACCTCTATGACTATGACTATAAAAGCATTTCTTTTTTTATTCATTCATGGGACATGGGTGTCGTTGGCTGGGCCAGCATTTATTGTCCATCCCTAGTTGCCTGAGGACAGTTGAGAATCAACCACATTGCTGTGGCTCTGGAGTCACATGTGGGCCAGACCGGGCAAGGACGGCAGATTTCCTTCCCTAAAGGAGATACGTGAATCAGATGGGTTTTTCCGACAATCGACAATGGTTTCATGGTCATCAGTAGATTCTTAATTCCAGATATTTTTTATTGGATTCTAATTCCACCATCTGCCGATTTGAACCCGGGTCCCCAGAACTTTAGCTGAGTTTCTGGATTAATAGTCAAGCGATAATACCACTAGGCCATCACCTTCTCTCTGCCGTGGCGGGATTCGAACCCGGGACCCCAGAACATTAACTGAGTTTCATTGGTTGTAAGGCACCATTGGGTGAACAGGATGAACCTTGACCCTTTCTGTCCCCGGCGTACGGCCTGAAGCACTCTGCACTCTGTGCAGTGCTACTGCCCCCTCCCTAACTCTCTTTGTTCAGTCTGTCAGCAGAACCGATAAGAGAAGGGGTTGAACCCAGAGGCTGAAACTGGCAGAGAGGCTTTCATCATGGGCAGCCAGTCACTGGAGATCTTCTGATTCCAGTGACTGGCCTGGAGTGAGCCCCGGCCTGAAGCTGCAAACCGTGACAGGAATGTGAACATTCAACAGGCCGGCCTCGACATACACCAGTCGCACCCAAAGGGCCGCAACAGCCTGTTTCTGTGCTGGAAGATTTTACCCAATGCAAAATATTATTCACAGCTCATTTGGGATTTTTTTTTAGCTGATTTATTTCACCTCAGTCAGAAAAAAATAGAAAGAATAGATGAAAATAGAAAAATGATTTTAACTTTTCCATAAAACCACAAGAGGTGGCAACTGGGCAGCCCGGGTGGCACAGTGGTTAGCACTGCTGCCTCACAGTGCCATGGATCCGGGTTCAATTCCAGCCTCGGGTCCCTATCTGTGTGGAGTCTGCACGTTCTCCCCGTGTCTGCGTGGGTTTCCTCCGGGTGCTCCGGTTTCCTCCCACAGTCCGAAAGACGTGCTAGTTAGGGTGCATTGGCCGTGTTAAATTCTCCCTCTGTGTATCCGAACAGGCACCGGAGTGTGGCGACTAGGGGATTTTCACAGTAACTTCATTGCAGTGTTAATGTAAGCCTACTTGTGATACTACTAAATAAACTTTAAACTTTTTTGGCCCATTGTGGTAGTGTCTGCCCATTGCTAGAACAATCCGCAGCAAGTACCACAACTCTGGCCTCTTCCCTGAGCTCTGACTCACCATCTGCCTTACCTTTTATCCACATGCCCTGCAAAAAGTTCGATACTTCCTAAATATACAGTGACTCTTATCTTGCTGACAAAATGGCAAGAAATATTCACTCCACATCTTCCAAATCCACCACCATTACCATCTAGAAGAACAAGGGCAGCAGATACCTGGGAACACCACCACCTGGAGGTTCCCCCCCAAGTAACTCACCTGACTTGGAAATATATTGGCCATTCCTTCGCTGTCACTGGATCAAAATCCTGGAACTCCCTCCCTAACAGCACTGTGGCTGCACCTACGCCACATGGACTGCAGCGGTTCAAGAAGGCAGCTCACCACCACCTTCTCCAGGGGCAATTAGGAATGGGCAATGAATGCTGGCCTCGCCAGCGACACCCACATCCCTTGAATGAATAAACAATTCCCTCAGAATACAGTGGGGGGAGACAGTGGCGTTGGGCTAATGCCATTGGACTAGCAATACAGGCACCCAAGCTAGTGCTCCGGGGACATGGGTTCAAATCCCACACGGCAGCTAGCGGAAGTTGAATTCAATTAATCAAACCTGGAATATAAAGCGATCACCAATTGTCACCAACGTCCTTTAGGGATGGAAATCTGCCACCCTTACCCGGTCTGGCCTACACGAGTCTCCAGACCCACAGCAATGTGGTCGACTCTTAACCAAACAGTCCGAAAAGTCAGTCAGTCCAGGGGCAATTAGGAATGGGCAACAATTGCTGGCCTTGCTAGCGACACCCAGCGATGAAAGAATAAAAAACTTCTAATTGTATTTGTAAATATATAAAATATGGGCACACCTTTAAAATTGCATCATAAAATGTGTGAATGTGTGCCCATATCCAGAATAGCAACTGCAAATTTATATTCAAGAATCTAATTCATTTTCACATAATGTAATGGTAGTGTGTCTCAATTGCTCCCTGTGGGTAATACATTGCATGCTCTAACAACTCTGCATAAAGACACTTCTACTAACCTCTCAATGACAATTTTAAATTGAAGACCCCAGTCACTGACTCCATTAGATTCAATAATCTTCCCAACCTTCCTGCACATTCATTTTCCTATTGATGCCTTTCACTCTTAATTCAACTTTCAGAACTCAAGCACCATGTAGCATGGACCTCTCCCTTCGGAGCCCACTCCTCCAGTCTCCCTCACTGGCCCACTTCCTCCCCCACAACCCCTGCAAATCTTTCCTTAAGTGCCCACGTCTGGAATATGGGACCCTCCCTCACAGGTCTATGTGCTCCCTCTGAGAATCTCTCCTTAAGAGACCAAGCCTTGAATATCAGGCTCACTAACCCACTTTCCCCCCTCAAATCTCTCCTTAAATGGCTCACCTCTTGAATATGGGACCCTCCCTCACAGGTCCATATGTTCCCTCTGAGAATCTCTCCTTAAGAGACCAAGCCTTGAATATCAGGCTCACTAACTCACTTTCTCCCTCAAATCTCTGCTTAAATAGCCCACATCTTGAATGCGGAACCCTTTCCCACTAACCAACTTTCCCTCTCAAATCTCTCCTTAAATAGTGCACCTCTTGAATACGGGACCTTTCCCCACTAACCTACATTCCCCCTGTGAATTTCTCCTTCGGAGCCCACTCCTTCAGTACAGGACCCTCCCTCGCTGGTCCACGCCTCTATCACCAACCACAGTTCTGACTTCGAAACCCATTCCACTTGAACCCAAGCCATTCTACCCTTGCACACCCTTGAGCTCCGGTAACAGGCAGATGGTTCCAGTTTTGTCTCAGTCCTCGAGTGAAATTCTCCCTCATTCTGATTCTGAATGTACTTTTCATCAGTAGGAACGCTGGTCCTCTGGGCCTAGCTGCCTGGGCTTAATCCAAAGCTCCTTCTGGGTTTAGCACTTGATCCTCCCTAGGCAAAAGCTTGAGCTCCTCTGATCTTTTCTTATCTTTGCTCACGGAATTGAAAATGGCAACAAGAGAAAAAAACAAATGTCAAAGGGAGGGAGAGAAAGAGACAAAGCACAAAATAGAGTGTGTGGGGAAAGAAATCAAAGCATCGCTCAAAGAGAGTGTTAAATGAGAGGAGAGTAAAGAAGAGCAAAAAGAGAGGAGATACTCCATTGACTGAGAAATTGAAGAAGAGAACATATTGCAAATGGAGAAGTAAGTGTACAGGATGGGTAGCGCGGTGGCACAGTGATTAGCACTGCTGCCTCACAGCGCCAGAGAGCCAGGTTTGATTCCTGGCTTGGGTCACTGTCTGTGCGGAGTTTGCACATTGTCCCCGTGTCTGCGTGGGTTTCCTCTGGGTGCTCCGGTTTCCTCCCACAGTCCGAAAGACATGCTGGTTAGGGTGCATTGGTCAGAACAGGCGCCGGGAGTGTGGTGACTAGAGAATTTTCACAGTAACGTCATTGCAGTGTTAATGTAAGTCTACTTATGACACTAATCAAAATAAACTTCAAAATTTAGACAGCATTTGAAAGAGCAAATACTCTTCAATAACATTTATTATGGGTGGCATAGTGGCACAGTGGTTAGCACCGCCAGGGACCTGGGTTCAATTCCAGCCTTGGATCTGTGTGGAGGTTGCACCTTCTCCCCATGTCTGCATGGGTTTCTCCGGGTGCTCTGGTTTCCTCCCACACTCCAGGCTAGGTGGATTGGCCATGGTAAATGGGTGAGTTTATGGAGGGGTCCTTGGGGGAGATACTCTTTTTGAGAGTCAGTGCAGACTCAATGGGCTGAATGGCCTCCTTCTGCATTGACCGGATTCCATGCACTGGAATTGTATAAGTTTTATTAATAAATCGGAGCCTCCTTTTCAGCCTTCATGAAGCGGGGGGAATGAGATCCCGCTGTAGACACATGTAGAGCTCAGAGACATGTCTAAACACGGGAACACTGTGTGTGCGCACAGAGTAAATAAGGCAGTGTGTATGTACATATGGTGGACACGCATGTGTCCTCATACTCCACGATGCACACATGCCCGAGACATGCGTGTATGCATGAGTGTACAGATTTAATGTTGGTCTCAGTCCATGCTCTGGACACCCCACCAAAGGTGCCACCCCCACCCCACCCATATGGAAGGAAGCATGCCTCAGAGAACTATCCGGAAACTGGGAATGAGCTGGGAATGTGAGGCACAGGAAGAGAAGGGAAAAGAACACAGACACTGACACCAGGTGGAAAGCTCACGTCACACAATGTACACACACCTCATAGAATCATCATAGAAACCCTACAGTGTAGAAAGAGGCCATTCGGCCCATCGAGTCTACACCGACCACAATCCCACCCAGGCCCTACCCCCATATCCCTACATATTTACCCGCTAATCCCTCTAACCTACGCATCTCAAGACACTAAGGGGCAATTTTTTTAGCATGGCCAATCAACCTAACCTACACATCTTTGGACTGTGGGAGGAAACCGGAGCACCCGGAGGAAACCCACGCAGACACGAGGAGAATGTGCAAACTCCACACGGACAGTGACCCAAGCCGGGAATCGAACCCAGGTCCCTGGAGCTGTGAAGCAGCAGTGCTAACGACTGTGCTACCGTGCCGCCCTTGGAAGATGAGGGGAGTGAAGGAGAACATGATGGAAGCAGGGGGAGGAGATGATGGAGGGATAGAGAGAGGAGATGATGGAGGGATCGAGAGAGGAGATGAGGGAGGGATAGAGAGAGGAGGGATGGAGAGGGGAGAGGAGGGAGGGACGGAGAGGGGAGAGGAGGGGAGATGAGGGAGGGATGGAGAGGGGAGAGGAGGGAGGGATGGAGAGGGGAGAGGAGGGAGGAATGGAGAGAGGAGATGAGGATGGAATGGAGATAAGAGATGAGGGAGGGATGGAGAGAGGAGAGGAGGGGAGATGAGGGAGGGATGGAGAGGGGAGAGGAGGGAGGAATGGAGAGAGGAGGTGAGGGAGAGGAGGAATGGAGAGAGGAGGTGAGGGAGAGGAGGGATGGAGAGGGGAGATGAGAGATGAATGAAGAGAGGTGATGAGGGAGAGGGGAGAGGAGGGAGGGAGATGGGAGGTTGGAATAAGGTGGAAAGCTGGACCTATACTTGGAGGGAGTGGACTGGATCTGTTGTTGTACTCAACACTCCATTCACGTATGTGGAGTGAATTCTATAATTCTTTAGTCGTTTTCTGACAAGTCATTCTGTGCCTGAATGAAGTATCTGCTATGGCACATCCACCTGTCAGTTTATATAAATAATTGGTAGCATAACACGGAGCTACTGAAGGTTTGCTTTGGGTTCCTGGGCCCGTTATTTATCTAAACTGACAGGCTCACCCAGTAAGTAACTGTGCTGCATCGAGTGGCAGTAAAAAGCGCTGTTTTAATAAGCGCTCAGCATTGCCAAGGCATGATAGTTTGCCGAGATCAAAAGGGGGAAAGAGCCAGAGAGGCAGCAATCGAATATTTTATTGCAACTCTTGTGTTTTTGTTCAGCTGCGGGAGCTGGGGTAAGCCCTTAATAAAAGATTTATTTCTGAATACTGTGTGAGTGTGATGAGATGAGTTAATGTCTGTCCTGGTCAGCCATCTTCCTGTCACTCCTCTCCGTGGATTCCCGTGGAAAGGCCTTACTGTTGTGATGCTCCCTCCAGGAATGGAGGGACATGTGTTTGGGCTGGTTGGCTGTGGGCCGAATGGGGAGTGCCTGGGTCCGAGTGCTTTCCCCACTTTGTTTCTGTCGACGACTTCAGCGTGCACATGCCCTCTGTTTGAACCCTGTCAGCTCAAGGCCCCACTCACTCCAGCATTGATCCACCGGGAAACACAGCAGCCAGCATGGCACAGAGTCACACACATCCAGGAGAAGTCAGAATGAACCTCCCTCTGCGGCTGCTGGGACTGTTAGTCTTGGTGAACCGGGGTTGGCAAGGGCAGGGCAGGGAAGAAAACTCCATGAAAATCACTCTTGTAATTGATTCCAAATGGAACGAATGCGTGTACATATGTGAAATTATGTATACACATATTGATGTGTTTACATGCATGTGTGTATGTATGCGTGTATGTGTAAATGCATGTAAGAGTATGTTTGTATGTTACTGAGATAGTGCATGTGTGTCAGTGGGAGTGTATACGTTTGCATCAGTGCATGCGTGTGAATCTGTGTGTAAATGTATGTGTACATGTGAGTTTGTGGGTACGTGAGTGTGTGAGAGTGCATGTGTGAGTGTGAGTCTGTGTGAGACTGAATGTGCATGTGAGAGAATGTGCATGTGCGAGTGCAGGTGCGTGCGAGAATGAGTGTGAATGTGTGAGTGCAAGTGTGTGTGTGAGTGTGAGAGTGCGGGTGTGTGAGTGTGAGTTTGTGAGTGTGAGAGTATGAATGTGAGTGTGAAAGTGTGAATGCGTGAGTGTGCGAGTATGTGAGTGTGAATGTGAGTGTGAATGTGTGAATATGAGTGTGAATGTGTGAGTGTGAGAGTGTGAATGTGTGAGTGTGAATGTGTGTGTGAGTGTGAATGTGTGAGTGTGTGAGTGTGAGTGTGAATGTGTGAATATGAGAGTGTGAATGTGTGAGTGTGAGGGTGTGTGTGAATGTGTGAGTGTGAATGTGTGAGAGTGTGTGTGTGAATGTGCGTGTGTGAATGTGTGAGTGTGAATGTGTGTGTGCGAGTGTGAATGTGAGAGTGTGAATGTGAGTGTGTGAGTGTGAATATGAGTGTGTGGGTGTGAATATGGGCGTGAATATGAGTGTGAATGTGTGAGTGTAAATGTGAGTGTGTGTGTGTGTGTGTGAATGTGAGTGTGAATGTGAGAGTGAGAGTGTGTGTGTGTGAATGTGAGAGTGTGAGTGTGTGTGAGTGTGTGTGCAAGTGTGTGAATTTGAGTGTGTGAGTGAATATGTGAGTGCGAGTGTGTGAGTGTGAATGTGAGAGTGTGAGTGTGAATGTGAGAGTGTGAATGCGTAAGTGTGAGTGTGAATGCGTGAGTGTGAGAGTGTGAATGTGAGTGTGAATGTGTAAGTGTGAGTATGTGAGTGTGAATGTGTGTGTGAGAGTGTGAATGTAAGTGTGAGTGTGAGAGTGTGAATGTGTGAGAGTGAGAATGAGTGTGTGTGTGTGTGAATTTGAGTGTGTGAGTGTGAATGGGTGAGTGCGAGTATGTGTGAGAGTGTGAATGTGAGAGTGTGTAAGTGTGAATGTGTGTGTGTGAATTTGAGTGTGTGAGTGTGAATCCGAGTATGAGAGTGTGAATGTGAGAGTGTAAGACTGTAAGTGTGAGTATGTGAGTGTGTGAGTGTGAATATGAGAGTGTGAATGTGTGAGTGTAAATGTGAGAATGTAAATGTGTGAGTGTGTGTGAGAGAGAGAGAATTTAAGTGTCTGAGTGTGAATGTGTGTGTGTGAATGTGAGAGTGTGAATGTGAGAGTGTGAATGTGTGAGTGAGTGTGAGAGTGTGAAAGTGTAAGTGTGAATGTGAGTGTGTGGCTGAATGTGTGAGTGTGACTGTGTGTGTGTGAGAGTGTGAATGTGTGTGTGTGAGTGTGAATGGTAAGTGTGAATGTGGGAGTGTGAGTGTGAATGTGAGGGTGTGTGTGAGTGTGTGTGTGTGTGTGAGTCTGAATGTGTGAGTGTGTGTGTGTGTGAGTCTGAATGTGTGTGTATGAATTTGAGTGTGTGAGTGTGAATGTGTGAGTGTGAATGTGTGTGTGTGAATGTGAGAGTGTGAATATGAGAGTGAGTGTGCGTGTGTGTGTGAGTGTGAATATGAGAGTGCGAGTGTGTGAGTGTGAATGTGTGGGTGTGAATGTGTGAGTGTGAGTTTCTGAGTGTGTGGATATGTGCGTGTGCATGTGCGTGTCTGTCGATTACTGCCCTCCTTTGAGGTGCTCCATAAACCGCTCTCTGTGACCAGGCTTTTGGTCCTCTGACTAATATCATCTTAAGTGGCTTGCTGTTAAATTTTACTCGGTAACAATCCGATGAAGTGCCTTGGGACGTTTTACTGCGCTGACTTGCTATATAAATAGGTTACTGTGTGCGCACACACGCAGATGAACGTCAGGGAAGAGCTTATCTACGATGTTCTCTCCACCCACCTCCCCACCCCAGATGAAGCAACCAGGAAAACATTCTCACTAATCAGAGGCTGCTCGATATGTCGATAGAACAAGCCTGCCACAAAGCTTCTTCTAAAAGCATCACCGGTGATGCCTCAATGGGTCCAAGCTAATGCTCTCCTCCCACACTCCTCCCTGCCTCAGAGACAGGCTGCAGTCAGTCACCTCCTCAGCAAACCAGGCTGCCAGCCCATAACCCCCACACTGCCCTGTCACCAACTTTCAGGGACCTTCTTTGCTGCATTCCTGTTCCGTCCCAGCCCCTCAGCAGTGAAATCTGGATGGTTCGACAGAGTCCAGAGGCCCCCTCTCACCTGATACATTAAATCAGACACAGAGGAACATTAAAGGCTGGAATTTAATCTTGTGCTCATCAGCCCCTTGAACAGCAGCTTGCAGCTTTCAGGCGTCAGTCCTCAATTGAATCGGATGGTGGCACGGTGGTTAGCACTGCTGCCTCACAGCGCCAGGGACCCCAGGTTCAATTCTAGCCTCGGGTCACTGTCTGCGTGGAGTTTGCACATTCTCTCCGTGTCTGCGTGGGTTTCCTCCGGGTGCTCCGGTTTTCTCCCACACTTCAAAGATGTGCGGGTCATCACAGAATCTCTACAGTGTGGGAAGAGGCCATTTGTCCCATCGAGTCTGCACCGACACTCCGAAAGAAAATCCAGAGAGTGAGAAATACCCAGAGAGTGTGAGGGATGCACACAGAGGGCGGGATTTTATGGCCTTGCTCGGGCGAGACCGGAAATTCCCGCCCAAGGTCAACAGAGATTTCCATTGTCGGACATTCGCCGGCTCTGATTCTGGGCGGGCAAGGTGGTAGAGTTCCGGCCGGAGAGTGAGAAACACCCAGAATAAGAAACACCCAGAGAGAAAGAAGGGAGCAAAGAGGTAGACAGTCACAGTCACAAAGGGAGAGACATTAAAGTTAAAGTTTATTTATTAGTCACAAGTAAGGCACCTCCTTAAGGAGGTGATATGTCTCTATATCTTATAGAGACATAAAAGATAATGAAGGGGCTAGACAGGGTAGAGGCAGAGAGAGGCAGAAAGGAAACAAGAACCAGAGGACACAGCCTCAAAATAAGGGGGAGTCAGTTTAGGACAGAGTTGAGGAGGAACTTCTTCTCTCAGAGGGTAGTGAATCTCTGGAATTCTCTGCCCATTGAAGCAGTGGAGGCTACCTCGTTAAATATGTTTAAGTCACAGGTAGATAGATTTCTGATCAATAAGGGAATTAAGGGTTATGGGGAGCGGGCGGGTAAGTGGAACTAAACCACTATCAGATCAGCCATGATCTTATTGAATGGCGGGGCAGGCCCGAGGGGCTAGATGGCCTACTCCTGCTCCTATTTCTTATGTACTTATTACATTAACACTGCAATGAAGTTACTGTGAAATTCCCCGAGTCGTCACAGTCCAGCGCCTGTTCGAGTCAATGACATACATAATCCAGAGAAATCTACAATATTTCTCTGAGTGTTTCGAACAAAGCTCAGCAGCTCTGATACATTGTGTAAGCCAGTAATAGATTTCCTAATCTCCCATTTCATTAATGTCTCTCCTGCCTAAGCAGTTTGCGAGACCTTGCTGTGTGCAAACTGGCCTCGTCACAATGGTGGCAACACATCAAAAATACTCAATTGTCTGTCAGACACTTCAGGACATCCCGGTGTTGTGAAAGGCACTATATAAACGCAAGTTGCCTTTCTTCCTTTCCCACTGAGTCACGGAGCTAACCCAGAGTCGATGCTGTACTGAGTTTGACCACAAGGCAACACAGAGCTTCACTGCAAAGTAAGTGAGGTCCCCTCACTCGTCAGGAAGCAAAAGTCGCCACGAGGAAGAGACACAATTTCACCCACCGAGGCTGTGAGATAATTGCGGATACTGTCGCAGAGATCAGCTGCTTGCCAAAGAGTTGAGGATATCAGACTCTGGGGCATCGAACAACAACACAGAGAGTCATCAAATCCTGGGCTTGTTTTAGCTCAGACCGCACCCCTGACATGGTTTATAACCCGCTGCTGTGATGCTCCATAACATAATGACATTCCATTTCCCATGCCAGCTGTACCTAAGGTCCCTCTAACTGTGATAGCCAATTTAGTGTCAATTAGTGCCGAGTTATGGACAATTTTGTGCACTGTACTCATGCCGAATAAAACTTGGACTGGAGGAACACAAACTCTTTCATGTAGTTGGCTTGCAGCTGCTGGAGAGACAAGGTCTGCATCACTTTCTGTATTGACTAAATTCAAATCCTAGCCCAGGGGTAACATTTTATGTTTTATTATTTGTTCATTTAAAGTAACCCCGCCATGGGACCAGGCCCAATGTGTGCCGAATGTTCACCTGAACAGCACCCAGAGGAAACATCCTCTCAGCATCCTCCCTCCCGAGCACCCTCAAAAACCTCTATGTTTCAGTAAGACCACCCCTCATTCTTCTAAACTCCAGTGAGTATGGGTCCAAACTGTTTTTAACCCTTTTTCCCACAAAGGCAATCAGGCTGGGTTCATGGGTTTGGTCAATTACGGCACGGTGGCACAGTGGTTAGCGCTGCTGCCTCACAGCACCAGGGACCCCGGGTTCGATTCCCGGCTTGGGTCACTGTCTGTGCGGAGTCTGCACATTCTCCCCGTGTCTGCGTGGGTTTCCTCCGGATGCTCCGGTTTCCTCCCACAGCCCAAAAGACGTGTTGGTTAGGTGCATTGGCCGTGCTAAATTCTCCCTCAGTGTACCCGAACAGGCGTGTGGCAACTAGGGGATTTTCACAGTAACTTCATTGCAGTGTTAACGTAAGCCTACTTGTGACAATAATAAATAAACGTTAAACTTTAAGAGTTTGATTAAAACAACAAATGTCCCCATTTCGATGGTTTGAGGTTAATGACCCCCATGTCAGTTCTGAGCTACTGCCAATCGGAAGAGCAGGAAGCTGGTTTGGGGTCAGTTGAGGGGTTTTAGAGCTGTGTGCAGTTCTTTCTCAGGAGAGTGGGGAAAGCCGATTCTCAGCAGCTGGAACGGAGGGAGTGCAAACTGCAGCCTCTGGAACCGATCCATGGGCAGAAGGAATAAACGGTCTATCCTGAATCAATGCTTTCATGTGTTAATTAGAAGCCGAGTACCTGTCATTATTTATCGGGGTCTTGTCAGATTAGAAACCAATGTTATTAATTCATCCTCTATCTTAGGTTTGCCCCTGGTGATCCCACTGAAAACCACCTGACTGATCTACTCTCCCACATGTTATGCTTTAAAGCAAAAGTCAATTTTAATTCATCTCCTCGCAAAAAGCTCACCAATTCTCAGCACAGAGAGATACGCGGTTTACACCTACACAAATTAATGGCATCACGGCGTTCAATATTCCCATCAATCTCTCAGTGGATTGGCACAAAGAACCACACCTGCTATTAATTTCCAATAAAAATAAATTAAAGAAATCCGTCTGAGAAAATGGTCCTATTAACAACCGCCCGACCTTTTTTTGTTTCAGATGGACCCTCTGAGGAATATAAAGACACGATTAGGCGGCACAGTGGTTAGCACTGCTGCTTCACAGCTCCAGGGTCCCGGGTTTGATTCCCGGCTCGGGTCACTGTCTGTGTGGAGTTTGCACATTCTCCTCGTGTCTGTGTGGGTTTCCTCCGGGTGCTCCGGTTTCCTCCCACAGTCCAAAGATGTGCGGGTTAGGTTGATTGGCCAGGTTAAAAATTGTCCCTTAGAGTCCTGGGATGCGTAGGTTAGAGGGATTAGCGGGTAAAATATGTGGGGGGAGGGCCTGGGTGGGATTGTGGTTGGTGCAGACTCGATGGGCCGAATGGCCTCCTTCTGCACTGTAGGGTTTCTATGTTTCTTCTATGTTTCCATCCAGAAGGTGGCGGTGAGCCAACTTCTTGAACCACTGCAGTTCATGAGCTGTAAGTACACTCACAGTGCTGTTAGGGAGGGAGTTCCAGAATGTTGACCCAGCGACAGTGAAGGAACGGGCGATATATTTCCAAGTCAGGATGGCGGGTGGTTTGGAGGGAAACTTCCAATTCCCATGTGTCTATTGCTCTTGTCCTTCTCGATGGTAGTGGTCATGGGTTTGGAGCTGCTGTCTAAGGAGGCTTGATCCGTTCCTGCAGTGCATCTTGTAGATGGTACATACTGCTGCCACTGTGCACTGATAGTGCAGGGAGTGAATCTTTGTGGAAAGGGGTGCCAACCAAGCGGGCTGCTTTGTGGATGGTTTCAAGCTTCGAGTGCTGTTAGAACGTATCAGCAACGAGAACTCTCCGCTCAGATACAACAAGCTACCTTAGCAATGCATCCCCTCGTTCTCCAGTGTGATATTGGAATCTCTCATTATGGCTCCCATGAGAAACTACAGAAAAAAAAGACTAGCATTGATATATTATCTTTAATGACTGTCAGATGTCTCAAAACACCTTACAGACAATTAAATACTTTTGAAGTGCAGTCACTGTTATAACGCAGTAAAGCTGGCAGCCAATTTGAGCACAGCAAGCTCTGTTGGGAAAACAAAGGTCGTTTTAAGGTATTTTTATTTGTATTGGTAAAATTAGAAATAAGATATAGTTTTAAGTAGATTTAATTTAAGGTTTCTGTGGCAGGAAGGGTAAAACCCACATTTAGATTCATTCTGGACAAAGGTGTTTGTATGTGTGGGGGTTGGTTCAGTTCCAACCGTGTTTCTATTGTGCTTAGACAGATGTACAGCATGAAGAGTAAATAAGCCAGCAGAGGTATGTGGGTGCTGCTTAGCAACTGATGGCTCTTTTAAGGGAAAGAAAGCCTTTTGTTCTTAGTTTAGCTGAATATGTTGGCAGTTGAAGAAGGATACCAGAGAATGAACATCTCTCAGCTCTGCCAGAAGAAAGACTGGACAAGATGAGAGCTGGCAGGCTTCCTAAAGTGCCAGTTACAGTTCAGATAACCAGGGAATTGGGACAGAAAGAATGTCTTAAGACCACAGAAGTTAAGAGAACAGAGACCAATGTATTTGTGTGTTGAGACCATGAAGCTTAAGATGTACTTTGTAATGCGTGTTAATTTTAAGATCAATGTGTAGTTGTTAAGCTAAGGAGGGAGTAAAGGAATATTGTATTATAATACAATTATTTTATGTTTAATAAATGTTTTTTTTCTTGTTGTTAAAACTATTTAGCGATCCTGTGACTCTGTTCTGCACATTTTTATAAAAAACGGTAAAGGTGTGGTCTTTTGAGCCAGGGTTCTATTCTGGGATCTTCCTGTCCGGTTCGAACATCAACTGGGATTGTAACAGCTCCCACAAACAGTGTGAGAACGAGTGGACAATCTGTTATGTTAACGGAGAGAAAAGTACTGGTTAGGACCCCCAGGATAAGACCGCTGCTTGACTCTGAAATAGTGCTGTTGGAATCAGAGACTTCCGCCTGAGTGGGCAAATGGGGCCCCAATTTATTGTCTCGTCTGAAAGACAGTACGGCACTCCCTCATTACTGCACCAGAGGGTCAGCTGAGGTTTGGTGCGTGAGCCCTAGCTCAATTCAATTCAGTGGTTGCGGACGTCTGCAAACTTGCAATGGCTTGAACTTTTGTCTTCTGTGGGGGTATATTCCAGATTTTCTCCTCTGAAATCCACAGAGCAAGGATGAGAAAACGCCGGGTCGGTGGGCAGAAATGATCGGACTGTCCTTTAACCTCATCCGGACAGAAGGAGTGGGCACATCAGCGGTGTATGGAGAGGTCAGGGAGGGAAGGAGTTATTAAGCGTGAGTGAAGGGTGAGAGACAAGCTTCAGCACACAATGCAAGATGGACAGCCTAAGTGCCCCGTAAGCTCACCTGGGAATATCAGTAACAGTAGCTGACTGTGAGCTCTTTTCTAATTAAACCTGTAATTATTACAGGTCAGTGCTGGGAATAGACACGGGGGGATTTTACATTTCAAAAGCAAATATGGCCAGCTGCTGGGAAGAATGCCATTACTGAAAAAGTCTACTTGTTCTTAAACATTAATTTGAATTGAATTAGGAATAAGAGTTTGGGGCGCAGTGCATGATGGGTAAATGCCATGGAACAATTCAAACTTAATTCAGATCTTAACTACTCCACTATATGATGGGAGGGTTGCCACCCTTCCAGGATGGGCCTGGAGTCCCTGGGAACTGCAGGTCCATCTTCAGGACATGGCTGTGTGGAACCTTGGAAAACAAAGGAACACTGGCACCGTGGCCCAGTGGTTAGCACTGCTGCCTCACAGCGCCAGGGACACGGGTTCGATTCCGGCCTTGGGTCACTGTCTGTGTAGAGTTTGCACATTCTCCCCGTGGCTCGCACCAAGTTGATTTTTCTCTACACCCTAGCTATTACGTGAACACTACATTCTGCACTCTCTCCTTTCCTTCTCTATGAACGGTATGCTTTGACTGTATAGCGCGCAAGAAACAATAGCTTTCACTGTATGCTAATGCATGTGACAATAATAAATCAAGTCAAATCAAAAAAGTGTCTGCGTGGGTTCCCTCCGGGGTGCTCTGGTTTCCTCCCACGGTCCAAAGAAGTGCGGGTTAGGTGGATTGGCCATGCTAAATTGCCCCTTAGTGTCAGGGGGATTAGCAGGGTAAATACGTGGGGTTACGGGGATAGGGTCTGGGTGGGATTGTTGTCGGTGCAGAATCGATGGGCTAAATGGCCTCCTTCTGCACTGGAGGGATCTATGATTTAAAAAAGGTTTTTTTTTTGTCATTTCTGTTGAACATTTCTCTTTACCAGTTATGAAAACATTGAAAATGAGGGAGAAATGGGGCTGGCAGTCGAGCATCATCCAACTGGATAATGAGTGCTTTTTGCTTTCCAATTGGAGTAGGAAGGCTGTATGTCACAAGGATGGATGCGTTGGCCGAACAATGGCTGGAACGTGGGAGCAAGTCATGTGATGAGGGATACATTTACGCGCAGTTGGTGACCCTTCATGGTGGCTTTGTCAAAAAGAAAGTAAAGGAAGTCCTGGATTTATATAGCAGCTTAATTGACCTCTGGATGTCCTCTGAATGTAGAAGACTAAGCAGCTAATTTCCACACAGTACGTTCCCACAAACAATGATCAAATACTCGATTTTAGTGATGCCAGTCCTGTGATAAATATTAGCCAAGACATGCAGATTAACAACCTATCATAGGATCCCCACAGTACAGAAGGAGGCCATTTGGCCCATCGAGTCTGTACTGACCACAATCCCACCCAGGACCTATTCCCGCAACCCCACGCATTTACCCTGCTAATCCCCCTGACATTAAGGGGCAATTTAGCACGGCCAATCAACCTAACCCGCACATCTTCGGACTGTGGGAGGAAGCTGGAGCACCCAGAGGAAACCCATGCAGACACGGGGAGAATGTGCAGATTCCAGACAGACAGTTTTCCGAGGCCGGAATTGAACTTGGGATCCTGGTGCTGTGAGGCAGCAGTGCCACCTGAGGTGCCACTGTGCCTCCTGAACTGTGCCACCGTGCCACCCTATCAATTACTTTCTCTGTGAGGTTATTCCCTTCAGAGCTCCAGGTTGTTCCTTAATACGTCCCCAGCACAATCAGATCATGAAGGGCTCAAGTAATAAGGAGCAAATTTTTTTTATTTACAGAGCAAAGGTTGATTGGATTACGGATCCAGGCAGATGAACAGGAGACAAATATAATAGAAGCATTCAAAATAAAGTGAGGTTGGTAGAGTTAGGGTCAGGAGGGCTGGAACTCAATGGGAAAGTTAGAGGACCAGAGGGGTGGCCTTTGAGGGGAGAGTCAGGGCAGTAGAGAGATAGGCTTCAACACAAACAAATTAGGATCAGAAGGAGGCCATTCAGCCTCTTGAGCCTGCTCCACCATTCCACAAGATCATGGCTGATCTGATTGTGGTCCCAATGCCACTAACCCACCTAGCCCCTATACTCTTTGACTTCCTTGCTAGTCAACAATCAATCTATCTCAACTTAAATTTGGCATGTCCGCTATGATTCTTACCAACTTTTACAGATGCACCATAGAAAGCATTCTTTCTGGTTGTATCACAGCTTGCTTTGGCTCCTGCTCTGCCCAAGACCGTAAGAAACTACAAAGGGCAGCCCAATCCATCACACAAACCAGCCTCCCATCCATTGACTCTGTCTACACTTCCCACTGCCTTGGAAAAGCAGCCAGCATAATTAAGGACCCCACGCACCCTGGACATTCTCTCTTCCACCTGTGGGCAGCATGGTAGCACAGTGGTTAGCACTGCTGCTTCACAGCTCCAGAGACCTGGGTTCGATTCCCGGCTAGGGTCACTGTCTGTGTGGAGTTTGCACATTCTCCTCGTGTCTGCGTGGGTTTCCTCCGGGTGCTCCGGTTTCCTCCCACAGACCAAAGATGTGTGGGTTAGGTTGATTGGCCATGGTAAAATTGCCCTTGGTGTCCTAAGATGCGTAGGTTAGAGGGATTAGTGGGTAAATATGTAGGGATATGGGGGTAGGGCCTGGGTAGGATTGTGGTCGGTGCAGACTCAATCGGCTGAATGGCCTCTTTCTGTACTGTAGGGTTTCTGTGATTCTATGATTTCTATGATTCTTCCTTCGGGAAAAAGATACAAAAGTCTGAGGTCACATACCTACCGACTCAAGAACAGCTTCTTCCCTGCTGCTGTCAGACTTTTGAATGGACCTACCTCGCATTAAGTTGATCTTTCTCTACACCCTAGCCATGACTGTAACACTACATTCTGCAATCTCTCGTTTCCTTCTCTATGAACAGTATGTTTTGTCTGTATAGCGCGCAAGAAACAATACTTTCCACTGTATACTAATACATGTAACAATAATAAATCAAGTCAAATCAAATTAAATCAAATCAAAAATATTCAACGATAGAGCCTCTACCATTCTCTGGGGAAGAGAATTCCACAGACTTACAACCCTGTGAAGGAAAAATTTCCTCTCATCTGTCTTAAATTATGGTTTTTATTTATTTTCCCTAGTTCGGGTCTCTGCTACAAAGAGAAGCATCCTCTCGGCATCCACCTTGTCAAGTCCCCTCAAGAACTGGAATGTTTCAATAAGATCACCTCTCATTCTTCCAAACTCCAATGAACACAGGCTCAAATTGTTCAATCTTCCCCTGCAAGATTAAACCACCCCTCACCATCCCAGGTATCGGTCGAGTGCACATACAAATCAGGAATGGAGTAGGCTATTCGGTCCATCGAGTGGCCTTCTATAAACTGCTTCTACTGCAATGATATCCTTTTCTTAAACAAAGGGACCAAATCTGTACACAGTACTCCAAATGTCCTGTACAACTGAAGCAAAACATCCCTATTTTTATATTCCCCTACCCCCATAGCAGTTGATATAGTTTACAGAGGGCGGCACGGTGGCACAGTGGTTAGCACTGTTGCCTCACAGCACCAGGGACTCAACCTCAGGTGACTGTTGGTGTGGAGTTTGTACATTCTCCCCGAGTCTGCGTGGTTTCCTTCCACGCTCCAAAGATGTGCGGGTGAGGTGCATTGGCCATGCTAAATTGCCCTTTATTGTCCAAAGATGTGCGGGTGAGGTGGATTGGCCATGCTAAATTGCCCCTTAGGGTCTGGGGTATTAGCAGGGTAAATATGTGGGGTTGTGGGGATAGGGTCTGGGTGGGACTGTGGTCAGTGCAGGCTCGATGGGCTGAATGTCTTCCTTCTGCACTGCCATGATTCTATGAGTCTATGAAACTGCAGTCAGCAGCAGGGTGTAAGGAAGCTACAGTACAGAAATACACTCTCACTAACTCATCTCAGAATGAGTGGCTTTATCTCAACCAACAGTTACTTCCCATCGAGCTTAACAAATCCAGTTTGCAAAATCAACACTCATGTAAAACACAGGTTTATAATTTGATAATAAAGCAATATAATAAAACCAACTCCGTGCTCAGAATTATTGAAGTTATTGATTAGAAGGTAATACAGTTGAGGGAGACGGTACAGCCTCTCCTAGATCATCCAATCGGCAAGGTTATTTACAGCTTGTCACTCCCACACAATCGTCCTTTTGGCTTTCAATATCCTGTTGCCAAGTGTGCAGGGGATAGATTTCCCAGCATTCACCAACTTCAAACCTCACTGCGTCTAACTTGACACCAAGTAGAAATGAAGGATGAGACCGATGAAGCCACTCTCTCAGCCTCAAACCCAACCCACTTTACAGGCAGCAAAGGACTTTTCCAAATGCAAACACGGCTGCCGAGGGAAACGTGGCAGCCAACTGATGCACAGCAAGATCCCACAAGCAGCAACAAACTAAGTGACCAGCTGGGTTCTGTCTTCGAGCGATGGGCTGAGGGGTAAATATTGGGCAGGGCCACCAGGGAGAACCCCCCTGAGATGGTGCCTGGTGATTTATTATTCGCCTGCGAGGACAGGGTAGGCCTCGGTTTAATGTCTCATCCCAGACAGCACCACCGGCACGGGGGCACCCCCGTCGTCCCCGCACTGTGGCATGTCTGCCGAGATTCTGGGCTGCAGCAGACCTTGAAGCCACAGCCTGAGGGCAGGGGAGTGTTATAACTGAACTACAGCCGATGTTCACCCTTTCTCGCATCACCTGATAACTTATCCCAACGAGGGTCCCTTTAGTCACCTCCGTCTGAGGACAAAGAGGTGAAACTTCACTTCAGAATGATGCCCTTTGGCAACAATCACGAGTCTTGCTCTATAAGTGAGCAGCGCACCTATTAAGTGCTTTTATGTTCCCCAGGCCAATATCTCGCATTATTTATTATTCTGCTTTGTTTCTCTCGTGTATAATTATCCAGGTAATTTCCAATCAGTGTGCAATATTGCTGCTCACAACCTGCATCCTTGCACGGTAACATCAATCTCAGAACTGCTCACTGGCTGCATTAGTCCGTGTGAAAATCGCACTCTGAAGCTCTGCATCAACACTGAACAATTACAAACTCTCAGGGCCCGATTTTACCATTGCGTTGCGCCCGTTTTCGGGCGCAAAAAGGTGGTAAAGTCAGGTGTGAGGCCATTAACGCGATCCGCGCCCACGCAGATCGCCACTTTACCAAAACCCGGGAATGGCAGCGACTCGATTCGCGCCCAAAACGGGCGCAACGGCGATTTAAGTGCATTTGCATACATTTAAATTGAATGAATGAACTGCCCGCCCAACTTTATCAGCATTTGTGTGTGTGCACCATCGCTCCCGCTTGTCGCTCCCGGGCCGCTTTCTCCGCTTTCTGCGGCCCAGGAGCGATCTGACACGGGCGCACTTTTTCAATTTTTTTTCTAACTGCGCATGCGCGGTTCAGAGTTCCGATCGTTTTGGCTGCACTAAGCCCCGCCCACAGCGCGAATGGGATGGAGATGGCTGAGTGCGTATGGGAGCGCCTGAAAGCAGATCTCCAAGTCGGATCTGCATTACGCCCAGATTCAGCACTTAGGATGGAAATGGTAAAATCGGGCCCTCAATGTATTACACAGTCGTTTCTAACTAACACACCTTACCTTTTGATTTGATTTGATTTATTATTGTCACATGTATTAACATACAATGAAAAGTATTGTTTCTTGCACGCGGTGCAGACAAAGCATACCATTCATGGAGAAGGAAACGAGAGAGTGCAGAATATAGTGTTACAGTCATAGCTAGGCTGTAGAGAAAGATCAACTTAATGCGAGGTAAGTCCATTCAAAAGTCTGACAGCAGCAGGGAAGAAGCTGTTCTTGAGTCAGAAGATACGTGACCTCAGACTAATAGGAGTCTGACATAGGTGTCCTTGTTATTTAGGTGTTCCAGGGTTGAGTGCAGGGCCAGTGAGACGGCGTCTGCCGTGGACATGTTGTAGCGATAGGCGAACTGTAGTGGGTCCAGGTAGTCCGGGAGGCTGGAATTGATTTGTGCCATGACTAGCCTTTCGAAGCGTTTCATAATGATAGACATCAGAGTCACCAGCCAATAGTCATTTAGGCGCGTTGCTTGGTTTTTCTTAGATACCGGGATGATACCTAGCTTTCTACCACAGGTGAATGTGTTATTTTCTACCCACTCCCACTTGCTCGTTCAATGGTAGAGTACTGCCCCCCCCCCTTTCACCATCTCCAATGGCAAGATGGCACAGTGGTTAGCACTGCTGTCTCACAGCATCAGGGACCCGGGTTCGATTTCTGGCTTGGGTCACTGTCTGTGTGGAGTTTGCACGTTCTCCCTGTGTCTGCATGGGTTTCCTCCCACAGTCTGAAAGATGTGCTGGTTAAGTGCATTGGCCATGCTAAATTCTCCCTCTGTGTACCTACCAAATAAACCTGTTGGACTTTAACCTGGTGCTGTTAAAACTCTTACTGTGTTCACCCCAGTCCAACGCCAGCATCTCCACATCATGACCCGAACAGGGGCAGGAGTGTGGTGACTTGGGGATTTTCACACTAACTTCATTGCAGTGTTAATGTAAGCCGGCTTGTGACATTAATAAATAAACTTTAAACTTTAAATGGGTCTTTTTCCGATTGGTAGGCAGTGACTTGTGGTATCGCAGGGATCTGTGCTAGGACCGCAACTGTTCACATTATATATTATTGATTTGGAAAAGGGAACTAAATGTATTATCTCCAAAGTTGCAGATGATACAAAGTTGGGTGGGAGGGTGAGCTGTGAGGAGGATGCAGAGATGCTTCAGCGTGATTTGAGTGAGTGGGCATCTGCATGGCAGATGCAGTATAATGTGGATAAATGTGAGGTTATCCACTTCTGTAGCAAAAATAGGAGACAGATTATTATTTGAATGGGTGTAAATTGAGAGAGGTGGATACTCAACGAGATCTTGGTGTCCTTGTGCATCAGTCGCTGAAAGTAAGCGCGCAGGTACAGCAGGCAGTAAAGAAGGCAAATGGTATGTTGGCCTTCATAGCGAGAGGATTTGAGTATAGGGATAGGGATGTTTTGCTGCAATTGTAAAGGGCGATGGTGAGGCCACACCTAGAATATTGTGTGCAGTTTTGGTGTCCATATCTGAGGAAGGATGTCCTTGCTATAGAGGGAGTACAGCAAAGGTTTACCAGGCTGATTCCTGGGATGGCAGGTCTGTCATATGAGGAGAGACTAAGTCAGTCAGGATTATATTCACTGGAGTTTAGGAGAGTGAGAGGGGATCTCATAGAAACTTATAAATTTCTAACAGGGTTAGAGAGGGTGGATTCAGAAAGAATGTTTCCAATGGTGGGGAACAGAACTAGGGGTCATAGTTTGAGGATAAGGGGTAAATATTTTGGGACTGAGATGAGGAGAAATTTCTTCACCCAGAAATTCACTACCACGGAAAGAAGTTGAGGCCAAAATGTTGTGTGATTTCAAGAAGGAATTAGAAATAGCTCTTGGGGCTAAAGGAATATGGAGGAAGGCAGGGTCAGGGTGTTGAATTTGATGATCAGCCATGATCAAAATGAATAGCAAGGCAGGCTGCAAGGGTCAGTTGGCCTACTCCTGCTTCTAGTTTCTCGTCACCTCAAATACTCAACACTTTGGGTGAAAAGGGTTTACCTGAATTCCCGACTGAATTTATCAATCACTCTCATATTTATCAGCTCTAGTTTTGGTCTCCCTGCCTCTCCTCCACCTCACGCCCGTCAAGGGGGGGGGGGGAAAGTTTTCACAAGAAAGCCTGGGAATGAATTCTGACACCATTTTTTAAGGATATCAGACGATCGTTGGAGCTGGGAACATTCCACAATATCTTCCCTATTTTGGGCAATGCGCCTAAATCCAGCATCTGTTTACTGCGGAAGCTCACTCTTGATCTCGTCTGAACGGCAGAAAGGTTGGAGACTCCACCTTGGGAAAAGCAGAGAAGCTGCCTATGACTTTCAGTCAGGCGATCATTTATTTATGAATCTATATATTCCGGATTCATTTGCTTTAAAAGGGGCCACTGGCTGCTTGGGCTGCGTCTTTCAAAGACGACTTCTCGACTGGTCCATCCATGGTGGTATTTCCAACAATCAGAGGCAACAGTTTCAGTGTACGGCAAATGAGGAGTCACTTTCTAAAGCATAGCAGTAAGCATTTGACACACCAAGACACTTGGCAGGCAGTGCACCGAATTTACAGCATCATTGCTCTATTCAAGAGGCAGCTGGATACAGCACTTGGGGCGAATGGGAGAAAGCAGGATTAGGCTACTGAGTTGGATGATCAGCCATGATCGTGATGAATGGCGGAGCAGGCTCGAAGGGCCGAATAGCCTCCTCCTGCTCCTATCTTCTATGTTTCTATTGAATTCTCTCTCTCGCCACACTCTTGTCATGTTCATTTGGTGTCAGCTTTCCAACCTCAAAACATGTTGCAGAGTTTGACGCACAGCCTCCCATCCATTGACTCTGTCTCCACTTCCCGCTGCCTCGGAAAAGCAGCCAGCATAATTAAGGACCCCACGCACCCCAGACATTCTCTCTTCCACATTCTTCCTTCGGGAAAAAGATACAAAAGTCTGAGGTCACGTACCAACCGACTCAAGAACAGCTTCTTCCCTGCTGCCATCAAACTTTTGAACAGACCTACCTTATATTAAGTTGATCTTTCTCTACACCCTAGCTATGACTGTAACACGACATTCTGCACTCTCTTCTTCCCTTCTCCCCTTTGTACGCTATGAACGGTATGTTTTGTCTGTATAGCGTGCAAGAAACAATACTTTTCACTGTGTACCATTATGTGTGACAGTAAAGCTGGAACAATATTTTGTCTATCCTGTCCCTGTAAGATCTATAAAGCCTAATTGCTATATCTAGTCACGTCAATAAATTTTCTTTTCCTATCCAAGGGTATGAAGCCAAAGCAATGGTTGGAATTAGAATACAGATCAGCCAAGATGGCGGAACAGGCTCAAATGGCTGAATGGCCTCCCGCTGCCCTTATTCTGAAGCCAAATCCAAGTTAATTATACTTGTTGAGGAGAGTTTACAGAATTCCAGGCAATAAGAAACCAACAAAAAATGAGAGGGTTTTTTTTCTATCTTTTCACACTTTAAGGAGATGGTGGCCTAGTGATATTATCGCTAGACACTGGATTACCTATATATATACATGCACACATACATATACACACGCATGCACATATATCTATATGTACATATACACACATGCATGCACATGCACACATATACATGTGGACACACGCATGCACATATTTATACACGTGTACACATGCACGCTTATACACGTGTACACACACATAGAATCATAGAAACCCTACAGTGCAGAAGGAGGCCATTCGGCCCATCGAGTCTGCACCGACCACAATCCCACCCAGGCCCTACCCCCACATATTTTACCCACTAATACCTCTAATCTACACATCTCAGGACTCTAAGGGGCAATTTTTAACCTGGCCAATCAACCTAACCCGCACATCTTTGGACTGTGGGAGGAAACCGGAGCACCCGGAGGAAACCCACGCAGACACGAGGAGAATGTGCAAACTCCACACAGACAGTGACCCGAGCCGGGAATCGAACCCGGGACCCTGGAGCTGTGAAGCAGCAGTGCTAACCACTGTGCTACCGTGTACGTGCATGTACACATGTGTGCACCATGTACGTGCATGTACACATGTGTGCACATGCACACTTATACACGTGCACACACACATGCACATATACATCCATGTGCGTGCACACACACGCATACATATCATCAGGTAAATTTGTTTGGCCCCACCTCTTTCTTTTTGGTGAGTAGCTGAGTGAAACCTCCAGCTGTTTCCCGGCATAAGGCACAGTTACTGAAACATGAGCAAATCCTGCTGATGCTGCCCCAGATTTCCGCTGTTTACAATGCTCTGTGCACAATTACTCACCAGCTGCATTTCCTTCACCCCCTCCCTTCCGAAAAGCACTGCCTCCCTCAGCGACACAGAGGTCAGGTTCCTCACAGCTTGCTCCACGTGTGCAATATTCACAGGAGAAACCGGACATGGACAGCGTCAAGACCGAGTTCGACCCTGTCCTTTCCCATTGGCCACACGCACTGCCATCTGCAGCAACGATCAGAGACAGGATCCTCCCTCGAACAACCCGGCCTGGGGAGGCTGTTCGATGAGGAGAATATTCAGCAGGATAAGAGACCATAAGACCGTAAGACATAGGAGCAGAATTAGGCCATTCGGCCCATTGAGCCTGCTCTGCCTTTCGATCATGGCTAATAAGTTTCTCAACCCCATTCTCCCACCTTTTCCACTTACCTTTGATCCCCTTGCCAAACAAGATCCTATCTATCTCTGTCTTAAAGACACTCAATGAGCTAGCGTTCATAACATAAGAACATAAGAAATAGGAGCAGGAGTAGGCCATCTAGCCCCTCGAGCCTGCCACGCCATTCAACAAGATCATGGCTGATCTGAAGTGGATCAGTTCCACTTACCCGCCTGATCCCTATAACCCCTAATTCCCTTACCGATCAGGAATCCATCTATCCGTGATTTAAACATATTCAACGAGGTAGCCTCCACTACTTCTATGGTAATGAGTTCCATAGATTCATCACCCTCTGGCTGAAAAAATTCCTCCTCATTTCGGTTCTAAAGGGTCATCCCTTTACTCTGAGGCTGTGCCTTTGAATCCCATCCTACGGGATGGGCCTATATATCTGGAGTTTTGAAGACTGAGGGTTGATTTCATTGAAATGTGTAAAATCCCTTGAAGGTTTGACAGGGTAGATGTTGAGAGTCTGCTTGTCTCGGGAGTCTAGAACTCGAGGTCATAGACATTAGGACTGAGATGAGGACTCATTTCTTCACTCAGAGGGTTGTCAATCTTTGGGATTCTCTCGGCCACAGGGGTGAGATTTGATCTGTTGTTGAATCATCCAGAGAGTTTTGGTAACAAAGAAATTGAGGGATATGGAGATAGGGCAGGAAGTTGGAGGTGAAGTGGTTCATCAGTCACGACCTTATTGAATGATGGAGCGAGCTTGAGAGGTCGTCAAGGTGATTGCTGCTCCTATTTCTTGTGTGATAGGAAAAGTTGAGAAGGCCACGAACAACCAGACAGGTTTCTTAGCTTTATAAATAGAAGCATAGAGTACAAAAAAATGAAGTAAGTTATACTAAATCATTATAAACTACCCATGGGCAGCACGGTGGCACAGTGGTTAGCACTACTGCTTCAGAGCGCCAGGGACACGGGTTCAATTCCGGCTTCGGTCACTGTCTGTGTGGAGTCTGCACATTCTCCGTGTGTCTGCATGGGTTTCCCCCGGGTGCTCCAGTTTCCTCCAATAGTCTAAGGGTGTGTAGGTTAGGTGGATTGGCCGTGCTAAATTGCCCCTTAGTGTCCAAAGATGTGTAGGTTGGGGGATTAGCCATGTGGGGTTATGGGGATAGAACGGGGGCGAGGACCTGGGTAACATACTCTGTCAGAGAGTCAGTGCAGACTCGAGGGGCCGAATGGCCTCCTCCTGCACTGTAGGAATTCTATGATTAAATCTCAGCTGCAATATTGCTTCTAATTCCGGGCCCCACACTTCATGAAAAATGTCACAGCCCTGCGGGAGGGTGTGCAGGAGAACTCGGAGAATGGTATCAGGAATCAGGCACTTCAGTGCTGTGAGGAGACAGGAGAAGCTGAGTTGGCTCAAGGTGGGGTAGGGAAGGTTAAGGGGAGATTTAATAGAAGTGTTCAAAATTGTGTGGGCTATTGATGGGACAGAGAGGGAGAAACGGTATGCAATGGTGGGAGGGTAAGACACAGATTTAACATCAATGTTGAAAAAGCCCGAGAAGAGGCGCAGGAAGAAAGGTCTTTAAACGCGGCGAGTTGTTACGATCTGGAAGACACTTCCTGGAAGGTCGATGGAAACTGAGGTAACTTTCAAAATGGGAACCGAATAAATACTTGAAATGGCGAAACCTGCAGAGAGAGAAGAGGGGCAGTGGGACTAATGGAAAAGCCAGGGTGGGTAGCCTGGCCTCCTCCTGCTCTGTGAGATTCCATGAAACGACATTATCGTCCCAAAGGCAGCTCCTCAGCTCCTTCATATTACAAACATGTCAACCTGCCCAGCTAATAAACGAAAAAAAATCACTTGCTATTCAATAATTTCACTGCTATTGATTGTGTGTGGAGATTGCAATGCTCAGTCAAGTCAATGCTTCATATCAAGACAGGATCAGGTAGCAGGCTCTCTGCTACAACTGGCCAACCAAAGTCAGCTTTATGCTCGGCCTTTTAAAACCTCAATCGATATTGTTGATTGCTGCAAATATGAAGCAGGTAGCCCGGCACATTACAGTTAACTATTTAGCAGCAGTGTTACAGAAGGTATTCGCTTAACATCCCTAATCGGTTCCTGCAAAATGTGGCGATGTGCGGAACAGTCTGACTGTGTGTGGGGGCAGGAGGGGTGGGTGCGCATAACCCTCCCGGCAGCAACGCCGGCTTTGCATCTTTCCCGAGACCCAGATCTCACAGGGTCAACAGTGGAAACTTTTTGCAAAATTTCTACTCCATCCTTAAAGGTACAATGCTCAGAGTGAACTGGCCAAACCCAAATCCAAATCCATTCCTTGCTTGCTCCAAAAACCAAACTCAAACTGAATCCAATTCATGGTCCCCACAAGGGACACAAACAAGATCCAAGCTGACAAGATAAGGCATCGCACTTGGGCTTGCTCTGACCCTTGATTTTAGCCAAAGGGTCAAGAAGAAAGTTGCTGCTGGAACATTCAGGTGACATGACTTTGTTAACGCAAGACATGAGGTGGAGATGCCGGCGTTGGACTGGGGTGGGGCACAGTAAGAAGTCTCACAACACCAGGTTAAAGTCCAACAGGTTTATCTGGAATCACGAGCTTGCGGAGCACTGCTCCTTCATCAGGTGAGTGAGTGAGTGAAGGAGCAGCGCTCCAAAAGCTCGTGGTTCCAAGCTAACACAAGACAGCAGCAATGCGCATGCAGGGTTCTGATTGGAGACCCACGTTAAGGTGAAACAAGGTTTGCTGCCTCTCCTGCCAACGCAAGGTGACCGTGCAAGATGGCTGCCAATACCAGTCTGTGCACACGCGGAAGCCAATGACGCCATTTGCAGGAGACACAATGCCGGCTGGATCTTATTCGGATCCTGAAGCCAGTTTCCAAGCCCCCTGGTGGTGGTGTTGGGCAGTGTGTGTGTGTGTGTGGGGGGGGGGGGGGGGCTATCGGAGTGCAGCCTCCCTGCTCTTTCTGGGAATCAGGTGATTCCATGTATCTGCTGCCCTTGTTCTTCTAGATGGAAGTGGTCGTGGGTTTGGAAGGTGCTGTCTAAGGATCTTTGGTGAATTGCTGCAGTGCATCTTGTAGATGGCACACACTGCTGCTACAGAGTGTCGGTGGTGGAGGGATTGAATGTTTGTAGATGTGGTGCCAATCAAGTGGGGCTGCTTTGTCCTGGATGGTGTCAAGCTTCTTGAGTGTTGTTGGAGCTGCACCCATCCAGCAAGGAGAGAATATTCCATCGCACTCCTGACTTGTGCCTTGTAGATGGTGGACAGGCTTTGGGGAGTTAGGAGGTGAGTTACTCGCTGCAGTATTCCCAACCTCTGACCTGCTCTTGTAGCCACTGTGTTTATGTGGCGAGTCCAGTTGAGTTCCTGGTCAATGGTAACCCCAGTTGAGTGGTTGCAGTAAAAATTATTGCATTGTTGGCACTCAGATCAAATTCCAGAAAGAGCTGCATTCAGGCAGCACATTCTCAGCTCTCCCAGCCAGGTCTCAAAGTACTTCACACACACAATGGGTGATTCTGAAGCAGGGTGACGGGGCGAACATGGCAGCTACACCACAGGTGGCACTGCCAACAGCAATGTGCTGGAGGTTTGTATTCTGGAACCAGGTGAGGGAAGAACATTGGCCAGAACACCAGGCGCTTCCTTTAACCCCACAGCAGCAAACTGTCCATGGAGCTTCCACACACTTTGGCACCAAGAGAGGGAGAAAAGGGTGACACTGAATCATGCTGTGTGTGTGTGGGGTGGGCGGGGGGGCATTTGGCCCATCATGCCTGTCCAATAAAATGATAGCTAAACAAGGCATGTTTGAACACCAACAACATAAGGGCTATTCATACCTTAAGTTTGGTTTTATTCTGAAATGAACACAGAGTCTCAGACTGACAACATCGTGGGCCGAAGGGCCTGTTCTGTGCTGTACTGTTCTATATATATGATCTACAAAAAACACACAAGAATACTAGCTAGCCAATGATTGTGGGAGCCAAGTTGAACATCATAATGATACAATGGAATCGCGCAGTCTCTTACCTTACAATACTTAGGTTCCATATTCAGGCTGGCTGCCTGAGTTACCAATTAGTCCCACCCCACCTTGTCCCACCCTGCTCTTTCCCACTTAGTCCTTCAATCCTTTTTCCCATTTAGGTATATGCAATTGTAACCCATGGCAACGCTGGCAGTGTTTGGAAGGTAATCTGTCCAATTTTCAGGTGGGAATTGCTTGTCAAAGGAGGGTAATTTGAATATATAATGTGGAAAAGGAACCCCAGAATGGAATAAGTCCGCTATCAGCCGCCCGGCTGCTCATGGAACTATAATACAATCATTCCTGGGATGATACGAGTCGCAGAGCACATATTATATAAAGTTGATCTTGCTTTTAAACAACTCCTGTCACAATCTTTAAGACAGAGATAGATAGGTTCTTGATTAATAAAGGGGTCAGGGGTTATGGGGAAAAGGCAGGAGAATGGGGATGAGAAAAATATCAGCCATGATTGAATGGCCGAGCAGACTCGATGGGCCGAGTGGCCTAATTCTGCTCTTATGGTCTTATCCCAGGATGTCCCAGAGCACTTTAAAGGTAACAGTCTTTGCTGAGCTGTTTGGAACTGTGATGACCAACTTGTACACGTCAAACTCCCACAAACAACAATGTGATAACAAACAGATAATCTCTTCATTTATATTTTGGAATAAAAATAAGCCACGACACTGAGCATCCCTCCCTTGTGCTTTTCTTCGAATAGTGCTCAGAGGTTCTTCATTGCTGAGAGGTCGCTTTCTCTCATGGGAAAGACTACAACGAGGGTGCATAGTTAAAAAAAAGGGGTCTCGCATTTAAGATGGAGTTGAGGAGGAATTTCTTCTCTGAACACAAGAATTAGGAGCAGGAATAGGATATTCAGGCCCTCGAACCTGTTCCACCATTTGATAAAATCATGGCTCATCGAGTTTAAAGTTTATTTATTAGTGTCACATGTCGTCTTACATTAACACTGCAATGAAGTTACTGTGAAAATCCCCTAGTCGCCACACTCTGGCGCCTGTCCGGGTACACTGAGGGAGAATTTAGCATGGACAATGCTAAACCAGCATGTCTTTGGACTGTGGGAGGAAACCCACGCAGACACGGGGAGAACGTGCAGATGTCACACGGACAGTGATCCAAACCGGGAATTGAACCCGGGTCCCTGGCGCTGTGAGGCAGCAGTGCTAACCACTGTACCATTATGCCGCCCCAACTTTCCTGTTTACCCCCTATATCTTTGACTCCCCCCCCCTTGCCAATCAAAAATCTACCATACGCTTTGTAGTAACTTAGCTCCACCAGTTAAGAACAATCTATAGACATTTGGGCAGCACTGCTGCCTCACAGCGCTAGGGACCCGGGTTCAATTCTGGCCTTAGGTGACTGAGTGGGGTTTGCATGTTCTCCCTGTGTCTGTGTGGGTTTCCTCTGGGTGCTCTGGTTTCCTCCCACACTCCAAAGATATGCAGGTCAGGTGGATGCAAATGTCTGAGGTCATGTACCAACCGACTCAAGAACAGCTTCTTCCCTGCTGCTGTCAGACTTTTGAATGGACCTACCTAATCTTTCTCTACACCCTAGCTATGACTGTAACACTACATTCTGCACTCTCTATGAACGGTATGCTTTGCCTGTACAGCGCGCAAGAAACAATACTTTTCACTGTATACTAATACATGTGATAATAATAAATTAAAATGATGAATGTGCAGAGTTACAGGGATGGCTGGACCTAGGTAAGATACTCTTTTGGAGAGTAGGTGGAGACTCGATGGGCCAGTTGGCCTCCTTTTGCACTGTAGCAGTTCTATGGTTTATTAACGAACAACAGCTATTTGCAGAGTGATGCGGATTCAATGCTTCCAAGACATGACTCTCTCGGATCCAAGTGCTGGGTCAAGCCCAGGCAAGTTGGGATGTGGCCGATTGGTCAGCCTGGGTCATGTGATCCTTTCAGAAGATCAACCCTTAAAGGGGCCACATCTACCTTAAAAATATTTAATGATCCAGTCTCCACTGCTTTCTGGGGAAGGGAATTCCACAGACTAATGACTCTGAGTGAAAAAACTGTCTCCTTATCTCCATCTTAAATGGGAGACACCTTATTTTTTTAAGTTGTGTTCCCAGTCCTAATCTCTCCTAGGGGGCTAAAATCTTAAAAGGTCAAATATAAGGAGAAACATCCCTTCAGCATCCACCCTGTCAAGTCTCCTCAGGATCTTATGTTTCAATAAGATCACCTCTCATTCTTCTAAACTCCAATGGGTAAAGGCTCAACGTGTCTAACCTTTCCTTGTAGGATAACCCCTACTTCCCAGGAATCAGTCGAGTGGATATTGTCTGAACTGCTTCCAATGCAATTATATCCTTCCTTATGTACGGACACCAAAAATGTACAGAGAGCTCCAGATGCACTCACTAAGGCAAAGGATCATGTGACGATACTGTGTCTTTAAGAAATGTATTTATACACATGTTTCTTGAGGGGTTTGTTTAAACTTCAGCTCTGTAATCGGTGCCAATCTGTCTGCTCCTGGCAGCCCACACCCTGAGAATGCAGAGGAATAATTGAACCTCAATAATGGGGTGTTTGTTTTAACATGGGCTAATGCATTTTTTGTTTATTTTTGTTTTGCCCCCACGGTTTCAGAGCAGGGTTTAGTTAGGTTGATTGATGAGAGAAAGAGTCATGTGCTAATGAGAGCAGCGAAGTTTACAGAGAAAGAGTAGGCAGATTCTGCTTGGGTCTGCAAGAAACAAGAGGTGTTTCTCTGGTGGCTGCTGTTTCAGTGTCAGAAGAAAGGCGTCTCTCTGTAAATCTCTTTCTAGGGGTGTTCAAAGGCTCAGGGACTGGTAACAAGTACAAACCATATAAGCCTGTGTTGTTTGCTAACTGATTTTGAAGAGGTGTTTATGCCTATGAGGAATATTGCTTAAATTGGAACTAATAGAGATAGGCTAGCAGTTAAGAATTGTATCTTGTCATGTTTCAGTATTTCAATTGTTAAAAGTTAAGCTAATTCATTTGTTGTATTAAACTGCATTGTTTTAAAATAAAGTTTGTTTCGATAAAAGTTTCCCAGTGAGTCAACAAAATCACACCTGGAGTGAAACATCATATCCTCACGCTGATGCCAAAATAAAAAGAATATTTGGGGTCTAGTCTAATTTAATGACATACTTTGGGTATACCTTCTGATCTGGTCCCTAACAATCATTAGTCTTTGGAATTCTCTCCCACAGAGAGCAGTGGAGGTTGGGTCATTGAATATGTTCAAGCTTGAGTTAGACAAACGTTTGGTTGCCAAGGAAGTCAGGGGTTACGGAGGGCAAGCAGGAAAATGCTATTAGGATCATAATCAGATCAGCCATGATCTTACTGAATGGCGGGATAGGCTCGAGGGGTTGAATGGCCTCCTCCTTTTCTTGTTTCTTATGTTCGTACGATGTTCATTCCCACCGGTGAGGGCCAAACAGGACCTCGATTCAGATTTCCATCTCAAAATCTGAATAGTAGAATAATGGCATAAACGCACTGACCCACCCTCGCTGCTAATGGAACTATAACACAACCATTTTGGAGCTAAGTACGACACAAGTCACAGAGGATGTATAATGTAGTTGAAACATCTAGCACAAAAATTGGAGTGCAGATGAAGGTGACTTCATTACACATCGAGAAAAGGGAAGAAACTAAAAATAAACCGAATACTGAACAGGAGATCTACATTTCCATCAGGAAACTGACTGCTTTTTGATGAGTTGGCGCGTCTTATATCACCTGGGAAACCTGAGATATTAGGCTACGCAGACACCCTTACTGAAACGCAGGTTTTGTTTTGGGAGTGGGAGACAGGGAATTGAGGGATATGGTGGCATTGTGGTAATGTCACTGGACTAGTAATTCAGAGACCCCAATGTTCTGGGGACATGGGTTCAAATCCCACCAGGGCACCTGGTGGAATCTAAATTTTCAATTAATAAATCATACGGAATTGAAAATTCATCTCATTTGAGGGTGACTATTAAACAGTCATCCATTGTCATCGAAAATCCCATCTGGTTCAGTAATGTCCTGGAGGGAAGGAAATCTGCCACTCTTACCTGGTCTGGCCTATATGTGACTCCAGTGCCACAGCAATGTGGTTGACTCTTAAATGCCCTCTGAAATGACCTGGCAAGCTGCTCCAATTCAAGGGCAATGACGGATGGGCAACAAATGCTGGCCAGCCACAGATGCCCACATCCCATCAAAGTATAAAGCAACTATGCTTTGTCACAGGACACTGCATGCGTACGTGTGTGTGCGTCTGTTAGGTCCAGGAGAAGAAAATTCACCCTCTTTTGACTCCTACCTCACAATTCCTGTTCACGTGTGGGGGAATGGCAGGATACAGGCCTGCCAACTCTGGCTGACTGCATTCCTGGAGGTTTCATCACATGATCTCTAACCAGCCTATCCCCCGCACTCCTATCGTTGGTCCATCATCCCGCAGCCAATCAAAAAGGGAAGCAGACTGCTTGCTTGCCAATCGGATTAATCTTGATTTATCAGGACAGACGCAAGAATGCCAAAGTTCAATGGGAGCAACGATTAATACTGCCTGAGAAAAGGGTGGAAAGTTGACTCTGATTGATCAAGGTGTTTCCATGGAGAATGCACCAGGGGACTATTATCTCCACAGTTCTGTTTAATTCATAAAAGGCGCAATGTCTGGACATGTTCACTTTGCCTGACGTCGACCTGACAACCAATCAGCATCCTCTTCACGTGCAGTATAAATTGTTGCTCCCTTTGAAATTTGGCATTCTTGCATCTGTCCTGATGAGTACAATACGAAAAGTTTCAAAAATGGGCAGGATTTTCTGGACTCCCACCCCCACCCCCCGCCACTCCATGGCATATTTTCCAGGGGCAGAGGCAGCTTACCATTGGCCACCAATGGGGACTACCAGTCCCGCCGATTCTGCAGTGTTTTGTGTGGGTTCACCCGTCCACACCAAGGAATTCGCTGGGGGGGAGGGGGGCCGGGAAGATCCCACTGGCGGGAAGGGCAGGAAAATCCCACCCAACGTCTCCCCTTTCAGCAATACTTAAGTTCTGTCCGATCGTGTGACTATTTATGATCTTGGTTTGTTAGTGAAAGAGCCTTCTCCCTCCATCTCTAATAATTTTATCACCCATAAATGACAGTGTCTGAAGAAAGAAGAAAGAAAAGAAAACAAATTTTTGTTTAATGGTTCAGGAATTCTATGGTCGGGGCGGCACGGAAGCTCAGTGATTAGCACTGATGCCTCACAGTGCCAGGGACCCGGGTGTACAATTCCAGCCTTGGAGTTTGCACGTTCTCCTCGTGTCTGCGTGGGTTTCCTCTAGGTGCTCCGGTTTCTTCCCACATTCTAAAGATGCGCAGGTTAGGTGGATTGGCCATGCTAAATTGCCCCTTAGTGTCCAACGATGTGTAGATTAGATGGATTAGCCATGGGAAAGGTGTGGGGTTACGGGGTTAGGGCAGGGGAGAGGACCTGGGTAAGATACTCTGTCAGAGTGAGTCGGTGCAGACTCGATGGGCTGAATGGCCTCCTCCTGCACTGTAGGCAGTCGATGATTCTTCTCCCCAGTTATGGTCCAAGTGCTGGAAAATTTGAGAATTCGATAGATGCTTGATGGCCGGCGCAGACACGATGGGCTGAAGGGCCTCTTTATGTGTTCTAAAACTCTGTGAAGCTAGGGACAGGGATAGAGGGAGAGATCTGAAAACAATGACGAGGATTTTAAAATTGAGATGCCACTTAACCAGGAGTCAATGTAGGTGAGGGAGGTGGGGCGGGGAGAGACACAGGTAAACAGCTGTTGCTGTTCAGACAGAAGCAGCGGCCAGGGGAGTGCTGAAATAGTCCGGTCCAGAGGCAGCTACAACGCCTCCAGCATTGGAGGGAAGATTCCGCGCTTGAAGAAGAGGAGGAGGAGACAGAAATGAAGATGACTGCAGTCCGCACCTTCAAACCCCCACTTTGTAATAGAACAAAACATCCCCATGTTTAACCGACAAGTCCTCTAAACAGCGCTAATGGTGATAACTGTATTAGACCAAATTAAACACATTAATGTGGACAAGCTTTGTAAGCCACAGAGATCCCACTTTCAGACAGTGATGGTAACTGGAATTAATTAAACTTAAAACAACTCAGCCTTTAAATTGCCTGTTGCTTCGGAGAATAGGATGAGCATCTTTCTGATTTCCGTAATGTGAAGAAATTAATTGTTAATTCATTACAGCTCTCAACTCATTTTATTCATTTGGTTCCTTAAATAAAATTAATTTCTGTTATATACCACTTGCGCTAATGGAAATCTCCGCAGTATAGCAGCTCCCGGTCCCTGAGATGTCTCCCACTGAACCAGCCGTCACGTAACCACCGACGGTGGCAGTGGAGGGTGGGGGAAAATAAATGGGGCAAGAGAGGAAGACGAACAAAGGGAAAGGAGCAGAGAGAGAGAGAGAGACACAGGAAAAGGCAGGAGAGAGGAAGAAAAAGATGGGAGATAGAAAAAGGAGAGGGGGGAGAGAGATAAAGAGAAGAGAGATGCCATGGGGAGAGATGAGCAACCTCGGAGGTTCCAATCCCACCAGAGTACATGGGGTAATCTCCAAATATGCACCAAAAAAGAACTCCGTGAAAACTATCATCTTGCTTTAGAATCTGAACTTTAACATTTTTACAAAGGGTAAATGAACAGAATTCAGGCGGTTTGATTAATCTTCTTGTTAACAGTACCATGTGAATATACCACGCTTTCCCATATCAGTGGGTCACCTTACTTGACTTAAACAAGGTGTTTCCCAACTCTCCCTCCAGCACTTCTCACTGACTAAAGATTTTCATCGCTGTCAGAAACCCGGACTGGTCCCTGGCTGTCTCGTTTTGGCAGCTGATGCGAGATCATTCGCTATCTTTAAATCCAAGTTAGATAAATTTTTATTCATCATAGAATCCCTGCAGTGCAGAAGGAGACCATTCGGCCCATCGAGTCGGCACCAACCACAATCCCACCCAGGACCTATTCCCGTAACCCCACACATTTACCCTTCTAATCCCCCTGACACCAAGGTCAACTTAGCACGGCCAATCAACCGAACCCGCATATCTTTGGACTGTGGGAGGAAACAGGAGCACCCGGAGGAAACCCACGCAGACACGGGGAGAATGTGCAGACTCCACACAGACAGTGAACCAAGGCCGGAATTGAGCCTGGGTCCCTGGCGCTGTGACACAGCAGTGCTAACCACTCTGCCGCCCCAAAGGTTTTAAGGGATATGGGCCAAAGGCAGGTATATGGAGTTAGGTCACAGATCTGCCATGATCTCATTGAATGGTGGAACAGGCTCGATGGGCTGAATGACCTACTCCTGTTCCTATATTCTTTCCTGTTTCAAACGTCCAGCCCTGCATCAATCTGGGCGGCACGGTGGTTAGCACCGCTGCCTCCGGCCTTGGGTGACTGTGTGGAGTTTGCGTGCTCTCCCCGTGTCTGCGTGGGTTTCCTCCGGGTGCTCCGGTTTCCTCCCACACTCAACAGATACGTGAGTTAGGTTGATTGGCCATTCTAAATTGACCCTTAGGGTCAGGGGGACTAGCAGAGTAAATGTGTGGGATTATGCCAATAGGATCTGGGTGGGATTGCTTTCAGTACAGGCTCAACGGGCTGGGTGGCCTCCTTCTGCATAGGGTCACAGAGGTTTACAGCATGGAAACAAGCCCTTCGGCCCAACTTGTCCATGCCGCCCCTTTTTCCAACCCCTAAGCTAGTCCCAATTGCCCGCGTTTAGCCCATATCCCTCCATACTCATTTTACCCATGTAACTGTCTAAACGCTTTTTAAAGGACAAAATTGTACGCGCTGTAGGAATTCTATGATTTTAATCTATCTACTCTCTCTCCATTCACTCGGACAGGAATCGCAAGACTTCCCAACACTAAGGACGTGAAATGTTTTATTTCTGACGACTCAGACAAGCTATGAGATTTACTGCTGTTGACTCTGTGGGGAAAATGATTCACATTTGTCATATGAATTACGGAAATGGTGGGACTACACTTCGCTTTAAAATTTAAACTCAACACCAAAAGTGGCTGCAATAAAAGCAAAATACTGCGGATGCTGGAATCTGAAACCAAAACAGAAAATGCTGGAAAATCTCAGCAGGTCCGACAGTGTCTGTGAGGACAGAATACAGCCAACGTTTCGATTCTGAATGGCGTCATCCTGACTCGAAACGCCGGCTCTATTCTCTCTCCACCAAAAGTGACTCTTCAATTCTGCGGAGAAATGGTAAAAAAAACAGCAAAGCTCATCTCGGGTCAGTGTTTGGCTCAAGTCTCAGTTCATTCCCATCAGGGGAACCACAGTAAAAACAAAAATTCATTTTCTGTTTGATTTGATTTATTATTGTCACATGTATTTGTACACAGTGAAAAGTATTGTTTCTTGCTCGCTATACAGACAAAACATACCGTTCATAGAGAAGGAAAGGAGAGGGTGCAGAATGTAGCATTACAGTCATAGCTAGGGTGTAGAGAAAGATCAGCTTAATATATGGTTGGTCCATTCAAAAGTCTGACGGCAGCAGGGAAGAAGCTGTTCTTGAGTCGTTTGGTACGTGACCTCAGACTATTCTATCTTTTTCCTGACGGAAGAAGGTGGAAGAGAGAATGTCCGAGGTGCCTGGGGTCCTTGATTATGCCGGCTGCTTTTCTGAGGCAGCGGGAAGTGTAGACAGAGTCAATGGATGGGAGGCTGGTTTTCAATAAATAAAAAGTATTGGAAGTTGATGGCTCCTCTGTCCCATTACAGGAACTTTCAGCTTGATGAGCGATCTCCTCACCACAGCTTAGTAAAGACATAGAGCTCTATCCCGCTATCAACAACGTTTGGCAAGCAACTCTTTCCCTTCACTACTCTCCCTCCCTCCTCCTCCCCTCCTCACCCTACCCTAGCCCACCACTTGGGATTCATTTCCTCATTAATCGCAATGACATTGCTTGTGTGAACAATCTAGTGTTCATGTGTGTTCACTCCATTGGGAACCATTTCAATCTTCCGACTTTCCCCCTGGGGATAGGCAATGTAAAATGAACCACGTTTAACAGATGGAAAATATCACAACCTCTGGCTTATGCCGTGCAAATATTTTGCGGGAAAGGCAAAAGAAAAGGAGGAAGATGGTCTCCATGGACCATGAACTGATAATATATCCTGTACATCACACACATACATAAATATAGACAAGACATTAGATACCGTAGAAGTGCAGTATACATTAACTTACAGGAGGGGAGTTTCTTTTTTGAATTGAGAACACGGTGTGAAAAATAAATGTTCAGAACCTGAGAGGCCAAATATTTTTTAAAAATTCAGTCTCAGGATGTGGGTGTCATTGGCAAGACCAGCATTTATTGTCCCTTTTTAGCTGCCCGAATCATAGAGGTTTACAGCATGAAAACAGGCCCTTCGGCCCAACTTGTCCATGCCAGTGATGGAGAGATCTCCTCGATCTGCCGCTGTCCACAGCAACACCTTCGTCAGCCCAATCCCCAGCCCAGATTTGGTGCTGGAGTCCTGGGGTGGGATTTGAACCCACCACTCCTGACTCGATGGGTGTGAGAGAGTGCTGCCCGCTCAGTCACACTTGACAACTGAACTGAGTTTGCCATTGATTTCTGTTCATTGTACATATTTTAAAAAAGGGCAAGCTCTTGGTCTTAGCTGTGAGGAGAGCAGTCAAGGGAAGAGTCACAGAATGATAAGAGGACATGATAAGAGCTTGGTCGTATGAGGAATGGCTGAGGACTCTGGGTCTGTACTCGTTGGAGTTTAGAAGGATGAGGGGGGATCTTATTGAAACTTACAGGATACTGCGAGGCCTGGATAGAATAAAGAACAAAGAACAATACAGCACAGGAACAGGCCCTTCGGCCCTCCAAGCCCGCGCCGCTCCCTGGTCCAAACTAGACCATTCTTTTGTATCCCGCCATTCCCACTCCGTTCATATGGCTGTCTAGATAAGTCTTAAACGTTCCCAGTGTGTCCGCCTCCACCACCTTGCCTGGCAGCGCATTCCAGGCCCCCACCACCCTCTGTGTAAAATATGTCCTTCTGATATCTGTGTTAAACCTCCCCCCACTTCTCCTTGAACCTATGACCCCTCGTGAACGTCACCACCGACCTGGGGAAAAGCTTCCCACCGTTTACCCTATCTATGCCTTTCATAATTTTATACACCTCTATCAAGTCTCCCCTCATCCTCCGTCTTTCCAGGGAGAACAACCCCAGTTTACCCAATCTCACCTCATAACTAAGCCCCTCCATACCAGGCAACATCCTGGTAAACCTCCTCTGTACTCTCTCCAAAGCCTCCACGTCCTTCTGGTAGTGTGGCGACCAGAACTGGACGCAGTATTCCAAATGCGGCCGAACCAACGTTCTATACAGTGGAGGTGGAGAATGGACGTGGAGAGGATGTTTCCACAAGTGGAAAAACTAGAAACTGAGGGCACAACCTCAGGCTTAAGGGACGATCCTTTAAAACAGAGATGAGGAGGAATTTCTTCAGCCACAGAGTGGTGAATCAGTGGAACTCTTTGCCGCAGAAGGCTGTGGAGGCCAGGTCATTGAGTGTCTTTAAGACAGAGATAGAATGGTTCTTGATTAATAAGGGGATCAGGGGTTATGGGGAAAAGGCAGGAGAATGGGGACGAGAAAAATATCAGCCATGATTGAATGGCGGAGCAGACTCGATGGGCCGAGTGGCCTAATTCTGCTCCTATGTCTTATGGTCTTATAAATGGAGGCCATTCAGCCCATTATGCACGTCAGCTCTTTGGCAGAGTTATCCAATTAGCCCGTCTCCTTTGCCTCATAGCCCCGCAAGCCTTTACTCTTCAAGCATTTATCCAACTCCCTTCTGAAAGTTCCTCCAGAATCTCCTCCATTGGGGTGGTTCGGGTAAGGTCTCGTGTCCATGGTGACCATGGACTTCCATTGATTCGGTCCATCTTTATGCTTGGAAAAGTATTGCAGTGGTTTGCTGTTGCCTTCTGCAGTGTGGCTGAGCAGGAATCTCTCCCGCTCCTACCGCCTGCCATCAGGGTCTATTGGAAGGATTTACAGGCTGATAATCGACCGCGTGTGAATGCAACTTCCGTGGCCACCAAGTCCTGAAGTAGGTCTTGAACTCGGGACCTTCTGGCCCAGAGATAGCGACGCTACCCACTGTACCACAATGCGGGGGGGGGGGGGATTCCATGTCCGTAGGGTGGTGTGGTTCCTTTTAAAATTATTCTTCAGAGGGTGTCTCGATCTGTCAGGGGCCAAGGTTGCCGGCACCGTGAGCTCATTCAGAACCCATCCCGTCAGCGTGCCGTCATGGGACCCACTCCTTCCATTTTCTTTCTCTGAGTGTTCAAAACTGCTGTGGGAAAACCCAGCAAGTCCGCTGGCGGGCTGTCCTCCGCTTATCCCACTGGGGATATTTGAAGACAAACTGGGAAATTTCACCCTTTATTTCAGATTTCCAGCATGTGCAGTATTTTGCTTTTGTTGAACTTTATAGAATCACAGAATCCCTACAGTGCGGAGGAGGCCATTCGGCCCATCGACAACAATCCCACCCAGGTCCCATCCCCATAACCTCACATATTTAGCCTGCTAATCCCCCTGACACCAGAGTCAATTTAGCATGGCCAATCAACCTAACCTCTACATCTTTGGAGTGTGGGAGGAAACCGGAGCACCCGGAGGAAACCCACGTAGAAACGGGGAGAACGTGCAAACTCCGCACAGACAGTGACCCGAGGCCGGAATTGAACCCGGGACCCTGGCGCTGTGAGGCAGCAGTGCCAACCACTGTGCCACTGTGGTGGGATTGGAACCAGTGTCCCCAGTGCAGTCAGCTGGGCCACTGGGTAACGAGTCCAGTAACTTGACCATAACACAACCACCTCGTGAAATCGCAGCAGGGACACAGCTGAAAAAGACAACAGTGAACTGTGCGATGCTCGTGGGCAGCTTCTGAATGATGTGCCATGTGGGGCAAAAGTTACACCAATTATAAAATCAGGTTACAGAAATATTGCGGCAACTGCACATGTAGCCAGCTGCTGTCCTCTCATTCTTTAACATGACTTCATCTGCAGTTCAGTGGAGGCAATCTTTGCTTTCTCAGGTCACGTCCATCCCCATCACCCTCGGTAGTGCACCCAAAGCATCACGCTGCGTTTCGAACAGATTAACGGTGTCTTTACAACTCCCTGCTGATCCCCTGTGGCTGAAGGAGAATATTTTCAATTGGTAATGTCCACCCTTTCGAGTTAGAGGGTGGGAGTGAGTGAAGAGGGTGGGAGTGAGTGAAGAGGGAGGCAGAGGTGGGCCGTAGAGGAGACAATTCTGTGGAGCTTCTTTGGGGATTGTAGAAGAACTCAGGTGCTGTACTTGTACAATTTATTTGCATTTAAATAGGAACAGGAGGAGGAGGCCATTTAGCCCTAGAAGTCTGTGAGGTGAAGGGTGAGGGGGTAAGAGTAGAGGGTGGATATATGGGAGAGGCGGGGGAGAGAGGTATATGTGGGAGGGGAGGATGGATAGGTTGTAGTGGAGAGTTGGGAAGAGAGACGGGATGAGGGGTGGGAGGGAAGAGAGGGATATGTGGGAGGGAAGAGGGGGATGGGTAGAGGTTGGAGGGGAGAGTCGGGAAGAGAGATGGTTTGAGGGGTTGGGGAAGAGGGGGATATGTGGGGGATACGAGGGAGATGGGCAGAAGAGGGTGAGAGGGAGATGGAAAAAGGTGGATAGGGATCTAGAATTATTATCTCCAGAAAACATGCTTGAGGAATGGGATTACCTCTGTGCAGAATCTGACCAAGACGACAGGAAGTTAGCAGACTGCCCCAGCAGAGGAAGAGACCCCCTGTCCTTCTGCACTCTACGCCCTACAGGTGACGGGAGGCGAGGGAGGGAGTAAGAATGCTCACAAGCCTTCGCCAGTGCAAAGTTTGGATTTTGACAGATTCTACTCCCAAACAGGGAGCTGTCAAAGTGACTTTCCCCTCACTGTCGCTGTGCAGTCACATAGCGAGAAGCTACTCCAGAAGCTTCAGTGCCCAGAGCCATCAAATCCACACAGCCTTCCTGGTCAAACAGGCCACTCACTAACTTGGCCAACCAACACACTGGCATTGCCCCGAGCCGGTGCCATCTGCTGCTGACTGAACAGTTGAGCCAATGCATATGTCACGTGCCCAGCTAATAGAGAGAGATATCTGTATTTGTTTCATTAGTGAGGCAGTGACAACTGTCTTTTGCGGAGAGTGTGTGTGTAATCATGACCGCTCAGTACCCCCACCAGCTGGCTGTTTCACACCGTGATTACTCGGGTTATTCAATTTCAGCTGATTAAAAAATTGCTTAACCCTCCTAATCAACTCCACGCAGAACAAACATACACTTAGGGAGCGAGTGGACTGGCTGCGATTCGAGCGAGGGATCGGAATGCCTCAGCTCGAGTGCATGGATATCACCAATTGCCGAGTAGGATTTGTCCCACGCTCCTCATCCCCTCTCCCAGTGGGTGCTTGTGTTCACGGGCGGGGTGCAGCACCCATGGGGGCAACTCATCCTCTACCTCACCTCTTGCTGTCTGCTCTCAGCACGGGAGGGAATGGAAGGAAGACTTGCACTGATCTTACACCTTTCAAACCTCATCTTGCCTTCAATGGGGGTTGGAGACAATTAAAGAGCGGGGTGCGGGAGGCGGGGGGGCTGCGAGGATTGGTAGTTGTAATGTCACTGGTCTGGGGGTGGGAGGGGAGGGGGGAGAGGGGGGTAGGTGGGAGGGGAGATGGGCAAGTGGAGGGGAGAGTCGAGAAGGGGGATGGGATGAGGGGCGGGAGGGAAGAGGGGGATATGTCCAAATCCCACTGCGGCAGTTGGTGGAATTTAGATTCGGTTGACAAATTGAATATAAAGCTCGTTTTGGTTTTGGGGACTGCGACAACTATCGTCGCTTGTTGTAGAAAAAAAATCACCTGGTTCACTATCTTTCCTACTCGGTCTGGCCTACATGTGACTCCAGGCCCACACCAATGTGGCTGACTCTTAACTGCCCTCTGAAATGGCCTAGCAAGACACTCAGTTCAAGGGCGATTAGGGACGGGCAACAAATGCTGACCCAGCCAGCGATGCTCACATCCAACAGGGAATAAAGCAAAAAAAAACACTTGTGGAAAATCAGTCACTGTTGTAATGCTGGGAGCTTTGCCAAAGGGAATCACAGTCCTGACCTTCATCTCAACCCCAAATCAAACTCAACACTTCCCATGCATGTGCCACTCAGCGCTGTGTCATTTATATAAACGCACTCAAGTCACTCACAGCATTTTACAGGTGGGACAGATCTTACTAAGTGGAGGAACAGGTTCAAGGGGCCGAAGGGCCTACTCACGCTCCCCTTGCTTGTGAGGCTTCGCCCCAAAGACACCCCTCAAAATGGCCACCTGCTCTCGGCGCGGACAGTTGGAGCCCCTAAGAACCACACTGGAGATTGAAGTGAGCTGAACAAATGGCAGTCTCCATGGTTACGGCTGCTCACACACACATCAAGCCCCAAATAACAACATCGCAGTCACCTCACTCCTGAAGTAATTCAGTCTGTCAAGTGTTTTGATAAGTTTTTGTGATGTGCCGAGGTGCTACATAAATACAAAGCGTTTTAAATCACCAAAATAGGAAAATCAATCGTAGAGGGAGTCCTTGAGTACAGAAGACCGAGTGTGGCGCTGGTCAAGGTGGTTAAAATGTCTAAAGGATTTGACAGGGAAGATAGAGAGAAACTATTTCCCCTGATGGGGGAGTCCAGGGAGAGGGGCAGAAATATTAAAATTACAGACAGGCAACTTAGTACTCGTGCGCTTTTCCACAAAGAACACTGTTAAAAGCTTCTCTCCCAAAAGGCTCTAAATGCTGGGACAGTTTGGAACTTCCAAGGATGAGATCAATATTGTCATAGAGACATTATGATGCAGGAAGAGGCCATTCGGCCCACTAAGCTCATGCTAGCTCTCCCTGGAGCAATAAGTTCATATATTCATAAGATATAGGAGCAGAATTAGGCCATTCGGCCCTCTGAGTCCACCCCGCCATTCGATCATGGCTGATAGGCTTCTCATCCCCATTTTTCTGCCTTCTCCCCATTCCACTTCAACCCATTACTGATTAAACATCTGTCTAACTCCTCCTTAAATTTGCTCACTGTCCCAGCAACCACTGCTCTTTGGAGTAGCGAATTCCACAACCCTTTGGGAGAAGTAGTTTACCTCACAGCGCCAGGGACCAGGGTTCAATTCCCGACTTGGGTGAAGGTCTGTGTAGAGTTTGCATGTTCTCCCCATGTCTGCGTGGGTTTCTTCCAGTGGAGAAGGGGCGTTCCTCCCCCCCCCTCCCCCCCCCCTCTGAAAGACATGCTGGTTAGGTGCATTGGCCGTGCTAAATTCTCCCTCAGTGTACCCAAACAGGTGCTGGAGTGTGGCGACCAGGGGATTTTCACAGTAGCTTCATTGCAATGTTAATGTAAGCCTTACTTGTGACTAATAAATAAACTAACTTTTTTAACTTGCCAGGTTCTGGGATTAGACCGTGGGAATGGGACTGACTGAATTTCTGTACAGGGAGCTGGCGTGGACTTGATGGGCTGAATGGCCTCCCTCTGTGGTCCGCCCCACACCCGCTACGATTCTTCTGGCGGTCGGGACGGGAAATCTCCGGTCCATGACTTGGTGCCAACGCCCCTTAATCTGATTGGAACTAATGTCATGGGATCCACCTGGGAGTACGGTCAGAGCCTTTGTTCGACATCTCAGCTGAAAGATTTGTCAAGAGATCAGAAGCATAAGGAAGTTTCTCTCTAACAGCAAGCTGCAGATCTTCCCACCAGCCCATCGCTTGTATCTGCCTTGCTGATTGGTTTAATCCTGCAATGGGGATGAGAGTTAAGCCTTGCAGCCACTTCCTTATTCATATGTGAAAATTGCAACTGCAGGTTGTTTGCCGGGTATCATTTCCAATTGGTTGTCATGGCCCTGCATCCCCGGGTTGGATGGTACATCCCAACATTCTCTACTCCATCTCTCGAAGGATTTTCTCCTTCACCAGCACAGACCTATATTTAGTCTGGAGAAAAAAAAGCCTCTGGACAGCATTAACCTACATTTCAGCTCATGTTGCTGTGTTTCATCTCCCCGTAAGAAGTTTAACAACACCAGGTTAAAGTCCAACAGGTTTATTTGGTAGCAAAAGCCACACAAGCTTTCGAGGCTCAGAGCCTCGAAAGCTTGTGTGGCTTTTGCTACCAAATAAACCTGTTGGACTTTAACCTGGTGTTGTTAAACTTCTTACTGTGTTTACCCCAGTCCAACGCCGGCATCTCCACATCATTTCATCTCCCCGCCAGAGTGTTCGCTTAAGCTGGGAGCTGCAAGCAGCTCTCAGTCCAAGAATGCCACCAAGATAGTGACTGGCGATAAATCCAGGCTTGGACAACATGAGGAGCAACCCAAGAACGCAGAGTGAAGCAACATTCACTTCAGAGTGAAGCAACATTCAACATTGACCCCGAACAAGTTACGTACAAGTGGGCTCTGCTTCATCCATCTAATCTCCCAATGGGAATGTCTTCCATAAATACTTCCGTATCCCGCAAAGGTAACAAAGCAAGGCCCTTAAAAGAAAGAACTTGCAGTTAAATAGTGACCGTGCGACGCCCCAAAGCCCTTTATGGCCTTTGGAGTATTTATTAGAGTGTTGTCTCTGCTGCAGTGTAAGTGGTGCAGCAGTCAATTTGTGCAGAGCAAGCTCCCACAAACAGCAATGTGGCAATGGCCATTTTTGCAATGTTGACAAAGGGATCGCTGTTACCCGTTAAATTTAGTTTAAAACCTGGAAGGTCAGGATTCGCACGGACAACTCCAAAAAGCGACAGACTGGAACTGCCGTCATTGCCCAGGATGTTTCAATATTGACGTCACTGCCCTAAGCAAGACCTGACGGGCAGGGGAAGGTCAGCTCAAGGGGCAAGATGGCTGTTACAGCTTCTTCTGGGAAGGTAAACCAGGAGAAGTTTGCTGCCTCCACAGGGTTGGCTTCACCATTTTGATCAAACTAGCTGCCTACCTCAGAGACTCATGTCGCAGGATAAAGGAATGACTTATGCTCCTTCAGCTTACCCTAGCCTGGAACCAGTGCGCTGCTGTCCTCAGTGCGTTCGCCCTAACACTGGAAGCTACAGATGAGTCCAAAGAGGAATTTTACTCCAGCCTCGAGCAGTCCTTGACCCGAGTCCCAAAGGGCAACAAGCTGATCCTCCTTGGTGACCAGCACCAGAGTTGGAAAGGACACAGATCTCTGGGGAGGTGTAATAGTCAGGTCGGGAAATCGATCACCAACGGTACCCTGCCTCTGACAAAATGCTTGGAACAATAAGGCTGATGGAATTCTCACCAAAGTACTAAAACGAGACAGAGAAGCACTATTGTGTGAATGAATACATGACCTAATTTCCCATATCTCAGAGGAGGAGAAGGTGCCAGGAGATCTCAGAGGTGTTGTAATCGTGACCATCTGCAAGAAAGATGACAGGTCCGACTGCAGCAACTACAGAGGAATTTCCCTGCTGTCAGCCACAGGAAAGGTCACTGCAAGAATCTTCCTTAATCACCTTCACCCTGTGGCTGAAGAGCTCCTCCCAGAGTCTCAGTGTGGATTCCGCCTACTAAGGGCCACAATGGACATGATCTTCACCGTGTGGCAACTCCAAGAGAAATGCAGGGAACAGCACCAACCCTCATACATGGCCTTCTTTGACCTCGCAAAGGCCTTCGACACTGTCAACCATGAGGGATTATGGAGCGTCCTCCTGCGTTTTGGCTTCCCCCAAAGATTTGTCACCATCCTCTGCCTGATCTACGATGCCATGCAAGCTGCGATCCTGACCAATGCATGCACGCACACCCAATCCATGTTCGGACTGGGATCAAGCAAGACTGTGTAGTCACACTGACATTCTTCTCGAGCTTCCTTGCTGTAATGCGCCACCTCACCCTCAGCAAGCTCCCTGCTGGAATGGAGCTAAACTACAGAACAAACAGGAGTCCGTTCTGCCTCACCTGTGACAGAGACTGTGGGTCGCACGTTAGACTCCTCACTCACCTGAGGACCTTTGGAAGCAAGTCATCCCTGACTCTGAGGGACTGCCTCAGAAGACGAAGACTGATGGATAAATATTGACCAGGGTATTGCGGATAATTCCCCAGCTTTTCTTCAAAATAGTGCCGCGGGATCTGCGTACACCTGAGAGGGCAGATGGGCCCTCGGTTTAACATCTCATCGAAAGATAGCACCTCTGACAGTGCAGCACTCCCTCAATGCAGCACTGCAGTACCAGCCCTGATTTTGTTTGGATCGTCAGTGAAGCATCACATTGGTTCTAATGTACCGTTGAGTGAAGTAATGAAAGGAAATACAGAAATGTTAGGTTCTCTTTCTTTTTTGGGCATTTGGGCGGCACAGTGATTAGCACTGCTGTCTCACAGCGCCAGGGACCAGGGTTCAATTCCCGACTTGGGTGAAGGTCTGTGTGGAGTTTGCATGTTCTCCCCGTGTCTGCGTGGGTTTCTTCCAGTGGAGAAGGGGCGTTCCTCTCAAGGCTATGTATTTGCTCAGACTTAAGCTAAATACAAAGACTCAAAATGCAGTGTATTGATGTTGAAGACATTACTTTATTTAATCAAACGATCGAATGGGAGAATGATATGAGGAAGGCCGGCACTCAAGGTGTAGAATGCGGGCATCAGTCTGAAGAACAATGCTCCTGTGAAGGCAATTATATATTCCCAAAATCATATTGTCCACCTTTCCAGTGGGCATTATTCAGTAAACAATACAAATGAGTCAATAATCATCCTGTCATAAACTCCAGCCAATAGCAATACACATTATGACCTAACGGGATTTAATTTGTTATTATGTTACGGACGTTACCTCCCTTCTGTTGCCCAGCAATATGGGACGCTGGACGGTGAAATGATTCCCACTGAATTGAACCCACGTGACTCTCGTCCAACCCTGAGAAATTCTTCATGTCTGCTCACCCCCTGCGTTATCTCTCGGAGTTGTAAGACCCTATTCATAAGGCTAGAATTGGTAGCCATCTTGTTCCCGGCCACTGCTGACAACATTACTGCGTTCAGTGAATCTATTGTTCCTTCCTTCTCTCTGTATTTTGTCACTGACTGAAGTTTCACAAAATGGAACCAAAAGCAAAACACATCCATCTTGTGAATTCAAAATACATGTTTTATATGAGAAATATTTGTTAATCATACAGAGCTGTCTTATACGGCAACAGCTCTGGCTGGCTTACATTCCCATCATCCAAAATCATTCCTTCTAAACTTAGTGTCATGTTCATGTTTCTAAATCTATGCTTATGTGTTTATTAGCCTAATTCGCCCCCCTACATCATCCGGGTGTTCCGGTTTCCTCGCACAGTCCAAAGACATGCTGGTTGGGTGCACTGGCCATGCTAAATTCTCCCTCAGTAACCGAACAGGTGCTGGAGTGTGGCGACTAGGGGATTTTCACAGTAACTTCATTGCAGTGTTAATGTAAGCCTACTTGTGACACTAATAAATCAACTTTAAAAAGTCAGTTCCGGCCTTGGGTCGCTGTCTGCGTGGTGTTTGAATGTGCTACCCTTGTCTGCATAGTAAGTAGTCTCACAACACCAGGTTAAAGTCCAACAGGTTTATTTGGTTGCACAAGCTTTCGGAGCACTGCCCCTTCATCAGGTGAGTAGCGCTCCGAAAGCTTGTGCTACCAAATAAACCTGTTGGACTTTAACCTGGTGTTGAGAGACTACTTACTGCGCCCACCCCAGTCCAGCACCTGCAACTCCACATCGTGTCTGCGTGGCTTTCCTCCGGGTGCTCCAGTTTCCTCCCACTGTCCAAAGATGTGCAGGTTAGGTGGATTGGCCATGCTAAATTGACCCTTAGTGTCCCAAGATATGTAAATTAGGTGGATTAGCCACGGTAAATGCGCAGGGGTTAGGGGGATAGAGCGGGGGCGGGGCCCTGGATAAGATACTCAGTCAGTGCAGACTCAATGGGCCGAAAGACCTCTTCTGCACTAAAGGGATTCTGTGATTCAGAGGCAGATGATGTCTTGGTACTTGTGAGTTACCAGCCCATCGTCGCTGATTGGTTATATGTTTCAGCCCCCCCCTCCCCCAGTCAATGCTGCAGGTGCCTGCTCAGGCCTACTTACCGAATTCAATCAGATTACAATGGGCGCGCACCTTGTGCAATGAGAAATGGAAACAACAAGGGGGTCGCCCAGTAAAAGAACGAGCTGGGAAGTGGTGGCTGACAGATGGAGAGAGGGGGACCTTTTAGAAAGAGTCTGCAACAGCAGAATACAAATGGAAAGCAGATTAGTCAATCGCTGGTGCTGAGCTGAATAAAACAAAGAGTTACACAGGCAGATGATAATTAAATATGTCCCAAGGGGTGAGGGGGGAGCTTTCTTGCATTGATATGAAATAACAAAATGAGACGCATTGCATTATTTTAGCTTTATTATCAAGTGCTTTATAACCTAACACAAATCTGACAGCAGCACCAATGGGAATGCCTTTTATAATATTTCCACCTTGAAGGAAATTAAAAGCAACATCGCAAGTTGAAAATTGAACAAACTCCGCAGTGCTGTGAAGTGTGAAGGGTCTGTGCCACAGGATGATGAGCCGCAGGTACAACGATTAACCAGCTGTCAGTCAGCCACAGGTTCTGGGAGGAAGGGGTTAAGAAGCAGAGCGGCGACGCCGGCTGATCAGGAAGGAGGTGGTAGGGGATTTGGGTGTCGCTGGCAAGCCCAGCATCTGTTGCCCATCCCCAAATTCCCTTGAAAAAGGTGGCTTGCCATGCCATTTCAGAGGCAGTCAAGAGTCCATTCCATTCTTCTGCATTTTTTTTGCCCATCCCTAATTGCCCCTTGAACTGAGTGCCTTGGCAATTTCAGAGGGCAGTTAAAGAGTCAACCACATTGCTGTGGGTCTGGAATCACATGTAGGCCAGACCGGGTAAGGACGGCAGATTTCCTTCTCTAAAGTTTATTTATTTATTTTAATCATGTCACAAGTAGGCTGACATTAACACTGCAATGGAGTTACTGGAAATCCCATAGTCGCCATACTCCCGACGCCTGTTCGGGTACACTGAGGGAGAATTTAGCATGGTCCATGCACCTAACTAGCATGTCTTTCGAACCATGGGAGGAAACCGGAGCACCCGGAGGAAACCCACGCAGATACGGGGAGAACGTGCAAACTCTACACAGGCAGTGACCCAAGCTGGGGATTGAACCGGGGTCCCTGGCGCTGTGAGGCAGCAGTGCTAACCACTGTGCTACCTAAAGGACATACATGAACCAGATGGAATTTTACAACAATCGATGATAGTTGTCACGGTCATTGTTACTGAGATTACTTTACATTCCAGATTTGATTAATTTGAATTTAAATTCCACCAGGTGTCTTGGTGGGATTTGAACCTGTGTCTCCTGGAGCATTTGCTTGAGTCTCTCCATTACGAGTGCAATGACATTACCAATATGTCACCATCTCCCTCTGTGAGCAAGCCATAGGGGCAGGAGTGCAGCCATTAGGGGTATTGATATGATTCAGTGGGTAGCACTCATGGTTCTGAGTCAGGAAGTTTTTGGTTAACATCACTCCAGAGACTGGAACACAGAAATCTAGGCAGACATTCCAGGGCAGTATGAAGGGAATGCTGCACTGTCAGAGGTGCCATCTGTTAAACCGAGGACTCTCATACAGTCAGTAAGTACAGTACAGAAGAAGCTTTTCTGCACATCGAGATTGCACTGGCAAAAACTACACTAACTCTACACTAATTCAACTTCCCAACACTTGGCCCTTAGCCTTGAACCTTAGAATCCCTACAGTGCAGAAGCAGGCCATGTGCCCACTGAGTCTGCACTGATTTTCCAACAGAGCAGGCCCCATCTCCATAACCCCGCATATTTATCCTGCTAATCCCCCTTAACCTACACATCTTTGGACACTGAGGGGCAATTTAGCATGGCCAATCTGCCTAAGCAGCACGTCTTTCAGACTGTGGGAGAAAACCCACGCAGACACGGGGAGAATGTGCAAATCCCACACAGTCATCCAAGGTCGTAATTGAACCCAGGTCCCTGGTGCTGTGAGACAGCCGTGCTAACCATTGTGCCACCCTTAAATGTTATGACATTTCAAATTAGAAAGGTGTGAGGTTTTCCACCTCTACCACCCTCCCAGGCAGTGCATTCCAGACTCCCCACCACCCTCTGGATGAACCTTTCCTCAAATCCCCTCTAAACCTCCTGCCCCTCAACTTAAAATTATGCCCCCTTGTTTTTGACCCGTCAACTAAGGGGAACAGCTGCTGCCTATCCACCCTGTCCATGACCCTCATCATTTTATATAGCTCTGTTTCTTTGTTCTTTAGATGTACGAGGCAAGTGTTTTTACACAGAGGGTGGTGGGTGGCTGGAACTCGCTGCTGGGAGAGGCACTGGAAGCAAATACAATGGTGACTTTTAAAGGGCGTCTTGACAAATACATGAATAGGATGGGAATAGAGAGGGATATGGTCCCTGGAAGGCTTGGAGGTCTTAGTTCAGTCGGGCAGCATGGTCGGTGCGGCTTGGAGGGCCGAAGGGTCTATTCCTGTGCTGTAAATCTCTTTGTTCTTTCTCAGAGCCCCAAGCGGATGTAAAAAATCCCACAGCAGGATTCAAAGAAAGGTGGAGATGCTTCTCCTTAGAGCTTCTCCTGTCCGACCCTGAGATCACGAAAGGCACTTTGGAAATGCAGATTTTTTTTTCCTTTTAAGGTTTTCACTCCCAAGGCCAAAGTGGATTATATAAAGCTGGTCTTTGCCGCTGACCAAAATAAATTAACTGTTGAAAGGTGCCGGAAGGTCAGTAAAAACCCAAATGAATCACTAAAGCAGCACACAGCTCGAGTGTGAAAATATTTCAGTTTACTCTCCCCAAACCCAGCCCTGGCTCACCCTCACCTCCTCCGCTCTCTCTAAGCTGTCAGACTGCTTGTCCAATATCTGACACTGGATGAACAAAAATTTCCTCCAATTAAATACTGAGACTCAAGTCTTTGATCTTGGCTAAAAACTCAGTTCACTCGTCACCGACTCTGTCTGTCTCCCCGGCAACTGTCTGAGAGTGACCCGGCCTGTGTGCCACCTCAGTGTTGAGATGAGCTTCCAACCACACATCATTACGAAGACCGTCTCGTTCTGTTTTTGGAACATTTCCTGACAAATCTGCTGTTTATTTCATCATGTCATCTCTGGTAATTCTTTTGCAAACCTGTGTCCTTCTGCTGCTTCTATAACCACTTTCCCTTTATCCACTCTGTCAAAACCCTTCAGGACTTTGGACACCTCTAACAAATCTTCCCTTAACCTTCTCTGCTCTAAGAAGAACAATGACTGCCTCTTCAATCTCTCCACCTACTGAAGGGTGGATAGCACCTGATAGCATTCTAGTCAATCTCTTCTGCAGCTGGCTGGTGTGTGTAGTATTCCAGCGGAGGGAAAACCAGTATTTGATCTTGACATTCTGAGGCAGGGGTACCGTTATACAATTGGCATGGACTAAGAGGGGCAGTATGGCGTCTTTTGCTTCTCAACCCACTATTGAGAGTTGGAGCTTTGCGAAAAACAAGTTGATGTTGCCGTCCATGCATCTTTGTCATAAGTTTATTGTCGAGTGATTAGAAATCTGTTTCAGGCACTTATATCCGCAGAGCTGGATCCTTTGTCCGATGAATCTCGCTAGAAATGTCCTGAACCTCCTAACCAGCTGCCACTGGTGTGCGTTTACCCGTGAGATGGATCAGCTTATTCACTGTCTCTTGATGGATGAATTGTAGTACAGTGTATTAAGGTGCAGCCTCTAGGCATCCACTCCTCCCCTGGCATTGTGCAAACGTCCTGTTCCAGATGTGCTGCATTTTGTTATTGGCTCCTGTTCCCCACACCCCTCCTACCCCGCACCCCTCCCACTCCACACCCCTCCCACTGCCCACCCCTCCCACTCTACATCCTTCCCACCCCACAGCCCTCCCAGTGCCCAACCCCCCCACTCCACACCCTTCCCACCCCACACCCCTTCCACTGCCCACCCCTCTCACTCCACATCCTTCCCACCCCTCTCACTCCACATTCTTCCCACCCCTCCCACTCCACATCCTTCCCACCCCTCTCACTCCACATCCTTCCCACCCCTCCCACTGCCCATCCCTCCCATCCAACCCCACACCCCTCTTGCTACACTATTCTTGCATCACACAACCTTTGCATCACGCGCTCCCTATTTGATGGTGAGATGCCGGTGACACTGGCAGGGCCACATTTTTTGCCAGTCCCTCGCTGCCCACTTGGTGGTTACATATACAGCTAACTGCTGGGCACAGCCACTTCAATAAAACAGGTAACCTGATTTCAGTGGCATGGGAAGGTGGGAGGAAAATGTTGACATCTGCCTGTCTTCAAGTTACACCATGGAAACCTTGTACATCCACCATAACAAACAGAAAGAGGCCTTGTGAAGGATCTCGCGAAACAACAGCTACTCTTAAGCACAGTATAACATTGACATGCCTTTCCAGAGAATGACCTTGGGGCCTGGAGTCAAGCTCAAATTCATAAATCATGTGATCTTCAAAGCAAGAGTGATGATAAATGAGCCAAGCTAACAGTTGGTAGAAAAGACAATGAAGGCAAGTCTGATAAAGAGTTACACAGTGTTCAGGTTGTGAGGAGCATAGAGGAGATGTTTCCTCTTTTGGGGATGCGGAGAAGATTGAAGAATTCAGAAAAAATGTTGTTACCCAGAGATCGGTTAGAATATGATGCTCACATCAAGTTATCATCAGGAGTTAATGTGCGCAGGTTAATCTGTTACACAGGTTGTTTAATTAAGTAACTAGAACATTTATAAAGAGAGACTGCTGGGTTGGTAGAGAGGATGCAGACATATGTAATGCTCCATTCTGTGAATAAACCTATTATCAAGAAAAGTATTAGGGTTGGGTTTTCCAGCCATGTTTGCCCCAAGATCGGAAATTCCTGCCCGAGGTCAACGGACCTTTGCACAGTCCGCCGAATGTTCTGTCCCTCCCGCTACGATTTCTGTGGCGGGAGGGATGGGAACATTCCGCCCTTAATGTCTGGTTTCACAATTCATCAACTGGCTAGGGATTCAGATAACGTGGAATGAGCTACCACAATAACCAGTGAAACTGAATAACAGATGCATTCAAAGGGAAGCTAGGTGAACACATTGGAGAGAAAGGAACAGTAGGATATCTTAAAGGGGTTAGATGGAGGAGGAGGCACATGTGCAGCAAAAACACCAACATAGACCTGGTGGGCCGAATGGCCTGTTTACCCGCATAAACAACATCGCCTGCCGCTCTCTTTGTTAGACCTGCATCTGGCTAGTTTGCTTTAACTGCTTTATTTCATGCTAATATTATGCAAGGCTTTCCAGATCTCATAAAGCAGTATGATTTGTATACATTAGGCAAATGCGAATGTGCCTTGTTTTATGTAAGATAGCTCAAGAAATGGCAATAAAAATTGAAATTTCAAAAAAGGAAAAAAAAAATGTAATGCCCAGATCAGGACGGATGAGGAGCTGAACAAAAGCACATCAACTGAACCCGCGACTTTACATAAATTAATTGCATCAAGCTTCAACTCATTTCGATAAGTCAGTGAAACAGTATCGCCATCTAAATCCACCCATTCCTCTCCCTCCAGCAAGACTGCTGACTTCCAGTTGTGCGAAAAAGACTTGAATCTCGATAGCGCGGTGGCACAGTGGGTTAGCACTGTTGCTTCACAGCGCCAGGGAGCCGGGTTCAATTCTCGGCTTGGGTCACTGTCTGTGTGGAGTCTGCACATTCTCCCCGTGTCAGCGTGGGTTTCCTCCGGGTACTCCGGTTTCCTCCCACAGTCCGAAAGACATGCCGGTTAGGTGCATTGGCCGTGCTAAATTCTCCCTCAGTGTACCCGAACAGGCGCTGGAGTGTGGCGACTCGGGGATTTTCACAGTAGCTTCATTGCAGTATTAATGTCAGCCTACTTGTGACACCACTAAATAAACATTTAAATAAATAAACTTTAAAGCGACCAACTCGTGCACAGCAAGATCCCGCAATCAGAGAATGTCCAGAACAATCTGTTTTTCTTTAAAAGTGATGTTGAATGAGGGGTGGATAATTGATCGGGACATCGGGGAGAGCTCTCCTGATTTCCTTCAAGATTGTGTCGTGGAAGCTTCCACATCCAGTTGAGAGGACAGGTTTCTCATTCCATTAGACGGTGTCTCCGACAGTGCAGCACTCCCCCAGTACCGCAGTAGGAGCAGCAGTCTCGAATCTTTTACACAACTTAAACCCAGAAGCAAAGGTTCTACGCACCGAGACACGGCTGACTGTTGGAGATGGAGGGTGAACAGAGATACACGGATGCACTACCTCACCCCTCACCAAATCTCCCACTATATAATCTACCTGTTTTCCTTGTACAATCTCAGTCCTACAGTTAGTGCTCTGCTCAAAATCATTTATTTCAAACAAATTTCAAACGGCACGGTAGCACAGTGGTTAGCACTGCTGCTTCACAGCTCCAGGGACTTGGGTTCGATTCCCGGCTTGGGTCACTGTGTGGTGTTTGCACATTCTCCTCATGTCTGCGTGGGTTTCCTCCGGGTGCTCCGGTTTCCTCCCACAGTCCAAAGATGTGCGGGTTAGGTTGATTGGCCATGCTAAAATTGCCCTTAGATGCGTAGGTTAGAGGGATGAGTGGGTAAATATGTAGGGCTATGGGGGTAGGGCCTAGGTGGGATTGTGGTCGGGGCAGACTCGATGGGTCAAATGGCCTCTTTCTGCGCTGTCGGGTTTCTATTCTATTCTAAATAGTTTATTTTAAAATATTATTTGTTGAGGAAAGTAACAATCACACAAGACAAAGGTATTCCACACTTTCGTTCATAAAAGTGATCTTCATCTTGGCATCTCGACAACTACGGTGGCGCTGTGAACCGGGCCCCGCCCAAGTCAGCTCCGACTGCATCACACCAGCAACTATCCTGCCATTTAATTTGACTCCCCAAAATGTTAACTAGGATCTTCCTGGTTAAGCATTGCACAGATTATGTATCAGAATCAACTAATCATCAGGATAAAGTAAATGATTAAATGATGAGTAGCAACAGAACATGCCGCTCCCGTGCACACATCACGTGGCAGCCCATCTCTACATTATTGAAAGGATTTACTTGCATTGGAGGTGGTACTGCAAAGGTTCACTCACTTGGTCCCTGGGATGAGGGGTTGTCCAATGATGAGAGACTGAGTAAATTGGGTCAGAAGCCCACCAGCGCCTCTACTTTCTCAGGAGGCGATGGAAATTTGGCATGTCCATTACGACACTCACCAACTTTTACAGCTGCACCAAAGAAAGCATCCTTTGTGGATGTATCACAGCTCGGTATGGCTCCTCGCTGACCAAGACCGCAAGAAACTACAAAAAGTTGTAAATGTAGCCCAATCCATCACGCAAACCAGCCTCCCATCCATTGATACTGTTTACACTTCCCACTGCCTTGGAAAAGCAGCCAGCATAATTAAGGACCCCATGCACCCTGGACATACTCTCTTCCATCTTTTTCCGTTGGGAAAAAGATACAAAAGTCTGAAGACGTATACCAACCGACTCAAGAACAGCTGCTGCCGTCAGATTTTTGAATGATCCTGTCTACATTAAGCTGATCTTTCTCTTCGCTCTACCTGTAACTGCAACACTATATTCTGCACCCTTTCCTTCTCCCCTATGTACTTTATGAACGGTATGCTTTGCCTGTATAGCGCGCAAGAAACAATACTTTACACTGTATGCTAATACATGTGACAATAATAAATCAAATCAAATCAAATCAAGCATTTAGGGTGTGAATAATCTGGTTTTAAGAACAGATTGAGATAACTTGGAGGTGTCAGGGAGGAATTGGAAAGGAAACTCCAGCAAACTTCAAATTGCTGGACTGATTTACTTACCCAAAGTAATTTGTTTCATTCGTTTAATTAGTAATATTTATTCCTTTGACATGTAAATTTTGGTTGGCTTCATTGTATGGATTCATGTATGCTTGGCAGAGCCTTGCTAAGTGTTCCAGAATTACACTCTGTGACTTTTGGCACATCTGTCTCTTCCTTTGTTAATTGTCTATAAGGATAGAGCACTCCTAAACTTGACCGAGAATCTAATAGAGCTGCGAACCAGGGCAACTGAATTTCACACTGTGCTCGAGATATGTCCCAGGACAAACTCATTGCGGAATATCTGAGAGCGGGGAACACCAAGGCAAGCCGCCCAACACAAATCAATCTTTATTTGCCATTTATCACCGACTCTGTCACTCAACCTTAAGTCTTCTTGCTAATTATGTATTTTGTTTAACTGGAATACTTTCCTAACTATTTCGCACAATACACTCTGTGGACAGATTTCGTGCTCTACAATTTACAAGCATGTTTTGAAAATGAACAGTTTGTTCTGCGTACGAGTGCATGACACAAAGGTTATTAACTTCCTTTCTTGCAATAATTAGGTGGCGGAATTAAATCAAAATAGAAAATGCTGGAAATACTCAGCAGGTGAGGCAGCTTTTGTGCAGAGAGACAGAGTTATTGTTTAAGATAGATGATCTATCACCAGCATTAAACATTTCCAGGGTTTTCTGTTTTCATTTCAGATTTCCAGCATCCACATTATTTTGCTCTTGTGTTACTGAGTTATTCTGAGAAACTCATTTTGAAATAGAAGAAAGAGGCCACACTGACCACAAGCCCACCCTGGCCCTATCCCCGTAACCCTACATATTTACCCTGCTAGTCCCCCTGACACTAAGGAGCAATTTAGCACGGCCAATCCACCTAACCAGCGCATCTTTAGAGTGTGGGAGGAAACCGGAACACCCGGAGGAAACCCACGCAGACACGGGGAGAAAGTGCAGACTCTGCACGGTCACTGAGGCCGGAATTGAATCTGGGTTCCTGGCGCTGTGAGGCAGCAGTGCTAACCACCACGCTTAATGTCTAATACTAAATTCAGATTGCAATAAATATTTATTCTCATTTGGATTGAAATATGAAATATTCAACATTCAACAAAGACAGAATACAAATTTAAACTTAAACACGACGGGTAAAGCCTGAAGTGGATTAATTATCCTTGTGACACACACCTTAAATAAGCAAGTTAACCGGGCAGATAAGTGGCAGATGGAATTTAACCCTGAAAAGTGCGAAGTGATCCACTTTGGAAGGAGTAATTTGACAAGGAAGTATTCAATGAATGGCAGGATACTAGGAAGTTCTGAGGAACAAAGAGACCTTGGTGTGTTTGTCCATCTCTGAAGGCAGAAGGGCATGTTAATACGGTGGTGAAAAGGGCATATGGGGCTTTTATCAATTGAGGCATAGATTACAAAAGCAGAGAAGTCATGTTGGAGTTGTATAAAGGCCACAGCTGGAGTACTGCGTGCAGTTCTGGTCACCACATTACAGGAAGGATACGATTGTACTAGAGGGGGTGCAGCAGAGATTCACCAGGATGCTGCCTGGGATGAAACGTTTAAACTATGAAGAGAGGTTGGTAGGCTTGGGTTGTTTATGTTGGAGCTGAGAAGACTGAGGGGTGACCTGATTTCTCATTGCAGGAATTCCAGGACAACTGATACGTACTCCTGTTTTCAACCTCTTACGCGCCAAACCTACCAGTTTTGTGAAATTCTCAGTCGCTTCCTTCCCAAGCCCCAGCCTAGAAGAGGAAGCTGAGTGAAGGAGGCCAATAACGAGAGCAGGTTCATCTGAGTTCTTCATAAATCAGCAAGCAATGAGGATTCTGAAAATGACCGTCGCCGCATAGAAAATGCTGGGCAAGATTCCAGATCCTGTCCCAATGGAATGATCAGGTTCCTTACAGGCCCAAGCTGATCTATTACAGCTTCCATTTATGTAGAGAATTACTATGAATTTACAGGGCCAACTGGTCTATGCTGATATTTATACTCCACATGAGCCTCCTTCCAGCCAACTTTAGCTCATCCTATCAGCATACCTGCTGCTCCTTTCTCCCTCTTGTGTTTATCTGGCTTTCCTGAAATGCACAGTAAGTAGTCTCAAAACACCAGGTTAAAGTCCAACAGGTTTATTTGGCAACACAAGCTTTCGGAGTCTCAGGCTCCTTCTTCAGGTGAGCGAGGACTTGTGTTCACAAACAGGGCACATACAGACACAAACTCAATTTACTAGATAATGGTTGGAATGCGAGTCTTTACAGGTAATCAAGTCTTAAAGGTATAGACAATGTGAGTGGAGAGATGGCCAAGCACAGGTCCTTTCCTTCTCTATGAACAGTATGCTTTGTCTGTATAGCACGCAAGAAAGAATACGAAGAATAAGAAGAAACCAGATCCAGAGATCCAGATCTTTAAAAAAAGGGCGGCATGGACAAGTTGGGCCGAAGGGCTTGTTTCCATGCTGTAAACCTTTATGACTCTATGATAGACTGTTTAGGACAGAGATGAGGAGAAGTTTCTTCATCCACAGAGTCGTTAGCCTATGGAATTCGCTACAACAGTAAGCAGTTGAGGCCAAAACATTGTATGTTTTCAAGAAGCAGTTAGATATAACTCCTGAGGTGAAGGGGATCAAAGGATATGGGGGATCAGGCTATTGAGTTGGAAGATCAGATAAATGGCGGAACAGGCTCGAATGGCCGAATGGCCTCCTCCTGCTGCTATTTTCTATGTTTCTATGCATCCTCAACATTCGTCTCAACTGCTCCCTGTGGTAGCAATTTGCCCAATTCCCCCCACTCTCTGAGTAAAGAGATTTCTCCTGAATTCTCCACTGGATCTTTTTAAAAATTTGTTTTTATTTTATTTATTCTTGGGCTATGGACATTGCTGGCTAGCATTTATTGCCCTTCCCTAATTGCCCTTGAACTGAGCGGCTTGCTGAGCCATTCAGAGGATGTTTTAACAGTCAACCACATTGCTGTGGGTCTGGAGTCACATGTGGACCAGACCAAGTGAGGACGGCAGATTTCCTTCCTAGAGGATATTAGATCCAAAGCAATTCCCTAATATAAGCAACCTGCTTATGTCACCCCAAACCACCACAATCATATCCCACCTGAACTGATGATAAATCTTGGGGAAAATATTATTCGGTAAGGATTGGCAAGGGTTCTATTTTAAGATCTGGATCTCTGGATCTGGTTCATCATAAGCTTAACCGTCTCTCCTATTAAAGGCTTCCATATATTGGGCCTGGTTCTTCAAAACCTTCTGCTGGGACCTCCTCCTCATCTGATTTTTAATTTGATTTATTATTGTCACATGTATTGATATGCAGTGAGAAGTATTCTTTCTTGCAGAATATATACAGACAAAGGATACTGTTCATAGAGAAGGAAAGGAGAGAGTGCAGAATGTAGTGTTACAGTCATAGCTGGGGTGTAGAGAAAGATCAACTGAATGCATGGTAAGTCCATTCAAAAGTCTGACAGCAGTGGGGAAGAAGCTGTTCTTGAGTCTGTTGGCACATGACCTCAGACTTTTAGTGCATTTGAAAGTCCTGCATTTCTGTGGTGGGTGGTAAGATTGCCAACCCTCCAGGATTGGTCTGGAGTCTCCTGGAATTGAATATCAATCTCTGGGACACTGCTGTGTGCAACCCTGGAGAAGAATTACCAGGACATTAAAAAAGATTTTATTTTGTAATTTTCTTTGAACATTTCTCTTAATCAAATAGAGAAACACTGATAATGGGTGGGAAGGAGAGAGAAAGGCTCTTTGGCTGACAGTCAAACATTATGCAATCGGATAATGAGTCTTTTTGCTTTCCAATTGACGTAAGAAGACAGGACATCACCAAAATGGATGTGTTGGCCGACTAATGGCTGGAGCATGGGGCAAGTCATGTGATACATTTAATTTCCGAGTAGTGATTGACAGGGTCATGTGATGATGTGGTTAAGGTGCAGAGCTAGGTCTGTAGCAGAGAGAATAAAGCTTTTGCAGAAAGCAGTGACTTGCTGCTAAAGCCTGGTTGAAGTTCGAAGGATTTTGCAGACTCCTGGAACTCCATGGATGGGATTTTACAGCCTTGCTCATCCCAAAACCGTAAAATCCCGCCCGAGATGAACGCCCACTCCGATTCCCATGGCGGTCGGGTGGGATGGTAAAATTCCAGCTCATCTCTCTGAAAGCTCCAATACTGTTAACAAAGATTAAAGCAAATGTGCCTGGGTTTGCTTAACTGTATTTAATTAAGAGTGGGTTTGATCTATGCATGAATCGGCTTATTTGAAACTGGAATAGTCATAAGTTAGAAAGTAAAGTTGTTTCCTTTCATTTTTTAATACCGTTCAACTGTTAATGGTTACGCTGATTCATTTGTTAGAAGAATTATATTTAAACTGTGTTATTAACTAAAGTTTGTTTCACTATTAAAGCTCCCAAATTTGTCAGTAGAATCATTCTGGGAAAGAAATATCCTATCCTCATATTTACGCCAAAAGGGGAAATTGTTGGGGTTGAGTCTGGCTTCCTAATGGGGTTCTGGTCCGGGACCCTAACAGTCTTGATGACCTGTAGAGAGCCTTTCGGTTTGAATCGGCTGTCACTTATCCAGAATAAGTGACAGCCGATATCCAAAACAGCAGTTCAATAACTGTACAACAGCATGGCGCAAATTTACATCAAGCACAAAGAAGAAAGGCTAATCGTCGCTAATTTGCTCTCACTCACTAAAGCAACACGATGGCTGGTTTGGGAAATGAGTAAAAATGCAAGGCCATTAGGTACTGAATCAAGAACAGCTTCTTCCCTGCTGCCATCAGATATTTGAACAGAACTACCATATATTAAGTCGATCTTTCTCTACACCCCAGCTATGACTGTAACACTACATTCTGCACCCTCTCCTTTCCTGCTCCCCTATGTACTTTATGAACAGTGTGTTTTCTCTGTATAGCACTCAGGAAACAATACTTTTCACTGTATGCTAATACATGACAGTAATAAATCAAATCAAATCAAGTCAGCAGTGTGCACTCTTCTGAGATTAGGCAACGACACATTGTTAGAACGGTATTATTCAGCTCTCTTTGGCCTGGGAGACTTCAAGCCAGGCACCAGTTCCTTGAATAGGACCAATGTCCCTCGGCTTACTTGATTACAAATTCCGACAAAGAAAAATACTTCTAAACATTTTCACTCCAGCTTTTTGTTCCCCCCACCCCTCCCCCAATGCTGCTATTCTGCAGGCCACTTGGTCTTGGATTGGCTACATTACCTGAAGTTTAATTTTCTGGGAAATCAAAGAGCAGTTATAGCCTGTTGTCGAGATGCCGGCCAACCTTCCTGACTGAGTCGACCCCCTTTATCGTTCAGAGATGAGAACATGCTTTACCTCCAATTGATGCTGCATTTTTCCGGCGGCTTCCAACTCACTCGTGGTTGATACAAATATGGTTAGATTGCTGCTTTGCTTAGGGGGTTACCAACCCTCCAGGATTGCTCTGGAGTCTCCAGGATTTGAAGATTAATCTCCAGGACAATAGCTGCGAGCCATAGAGGAGAACAATTTGTGAGCACATTAAAAGCAATTGTGCCATTTTTGTTTTCAAATTGAAGATGGCTGAAGAAGTTGTTGGACAGACAGTTGGTAATCATCCAATCAGATGATGAGGAATCTTATTGCTTTGCAATTAGCCATGAGCGTGAGCCAATTGGATGAGCAATGGCGGAAGTGCGAGGGGTGGGATGAGAACTTCAGGAATATATTGCACCAGAGTTGGCAACCTTCGGTTTATTCTGTCTGCCCATTACATGGAGACAAACTGGGACTTATCGAGAACAATCCCAGTTAACCCTTGACAGGCCATTTTTATTCCCCCCCCCAAACCAGTCCTCATACTGAATTTTGATGGTGTCCGCACTGTGTCACTGCTGCAGCCATTCAAGCACAGTGGACAAAGCTCCAGGACATCTCCCGCTTTGTAATGTCGGTCGAACTCAATGGTTCTCTGAGCATGCATCAGCCAAGGCTCAAGGGTGTAAGTCCCTCTCACCCTCAAGACTGTGGGTTCAAGTTTCACCCCAGAAACCTGAGTACAACATTCGAGGCTGACACTCCAGTTTGGTACTGAGGGAATGCAGCAGTGTTTGGGAGGTTCGGGCATGCGGATGAGATGTCTGCTCTCTCAGATTTTTTTTAATTCATTCATGGGACATGGGCGTCACTGGCTGGCCAGCATTTATTGCCCATCCCTAGTTGCCCTTGGAGGGCAGTTGAGAGTCAACCACATTGCTGTGGCTCTGGAGTCACATGTAGGCCAGACCAGGGAAGGACGGCAGATTTTCTTCCCTAAAGAACATTAGTGAACCAGATGGGTTTTTCCGACAATTGACAATGGTTTCATGGTCATCAGTAGATTCTTAACTCCAGATATTTTTTATTGAATTCAAATACCACCATCTGCCGTGGCGGGATTCGAACCCGGGTCCCCAGAACATGAGCTGAGTTTCTGGATTAATAGTCTAGCGATAATACCACTAGGCCATCGCCTCTGCTGTGTTAGCATTATGTCCATTGTAGGATGTGCTGGCCTTGGAAAACATCCGCAGGAGGTTCACAAGAATGATCCCTGGAATGAAGAGCTTGTCGTATGAGGAATGGTTGAAGACTCTGGGTCTGTACTCGTTGGAGTTTAGAAGGATGAGGGGGGATCTTATTGAAACTTACAGGATACTGCGAGGCCTGGATAGAGTGGTCGTGGAGAGGATGTTTCCACTAGTAAGAAAAACTAGAACCAGAGGGCACAACCTCAGGCTAAAGGGACGATCCTTTAAAACAGAGATGAGGAGGAATTTCTTCAGCCAGAGAGTGGTGAATGTGTGGAACTCTTTGCCGCAGAAGGCTGTGGAGGCCAGGTCATTGAGTGTCTTTAAGACAGAGATAGATAGGTTCTTGATTAATAAGGGGATCAGGAGTTATGGGGAAAAGGCAGGAGAATGGGGATGAGAAAAATATCAGCCATGATTGAATGGCGGAGCAGACTCGACGGGCCGAGTGGCCTAATTCTGCTTCTATGTCTTATGGTCTTACGGTATTGTTAAGTTTATGGATAAACAGGTGGAGGGGTATCGATTGATGAAGTTTCTCAAGTTCCTGTTGAAGTGTTTCTTTTTAGTTATTGTCTCCTCTTAATATAATGCTTTGTAGAAGAGTACAAAAAGGGAGTGCTGGGACACTGGGTAAAGGAGGAGGCAGCGATATGTAATGCTGCGTTTAGTGAATAAACCTACTGTCAAGAAAAGGATCTGTGCCTAGGGTCATACTTGTCCCTCCGGCTTGGATCCGGCCAACATCAGATTCCACGGCATTATTCAAAGATGGTCTGGAGACCTCTCCTCCTGGCTTACCCCCCTTAACCAACACCCAAAATCAGATCATCTGCCCCATTTACCTCATCGCTGGTCATGGGATCTTTCTGTGTGCAGCTGCAGTTCCAACAACGCGACAGCATTTCAAAGCGTATTTCGATGGGGTGGCCTGAGGTCGTACCCGGCGCTATGTAAATTCAAGTCTTTCTTTTGAGTCCCCAACCACAGACCTTTGCAACAGAATTCTGGTCACGCTCAGCTCACTTCACCATCCTCTCGACTCAAGGCTCTCCTGATTGTGCTTGATGGGAGCTGCACTGAACCATGTATTGTAAGATTAATAAGACAGAATTTCTAGCTCACTGCAGGTATCAAGGACCAGTGCAATGAAGCCATTCTTTCTGCTATAAAGTCATAAGAAATATGGCATCTATGAATTGCAGACGGAGACAGGTGCATCAGAGACAATGTAAAAGTTGCAACGGTCCAATGACCCATCACTTCTCTCAGAACGGGTATGGAATCCAGCTAACATCCGCAGGAAATAATCCGGAAAGGAATGTGCCCCGCACTCCGGAACCAGGCCTGTGCCAATCCGTTCAATACCACTCCACAATCCCAAGAGTCCAGCAAGGCCAGGGACTGGTATCGAGGCAGTTAGTGAAGTCCCAAATCCAGCAACGGCTCCAGGGCGGCACAGAACCAAACTAACCAGGAAATGGCACCTTCAGTTCCTGCTCAGCTTTGGGCTGAGCTGAGAAAAGCTCGCTGTGAGGAAAGAGAGGGACAGGCAAACAAAAATCAGCCCGATCTCCTGAGCACTGTCCAGTTACTCCAGCTAGTTAGCCTGCCCGGCCCTCACTGGATACAGAAGATTTCAACGTTGTGTGTGGTGCTACCACATAGTCTAAAATCACAGAGTGATACAGCACAGAAGAAGGCCATTCAGCCCATTGTGCCTTTTCAGGCTCACTGCTGGAGTTGCTAAATAGTTCTATTCCCTTGTCCACCCCCCATGACTCAGTGTATTTCATAAAATCCTACAGTGCAGAATGAGGCTAATCAGCCCATCGAATCTGCACCAACCACAATCCCACCCAGGCCCTATCCCCATAACCCCACACATTTACCCTAGCTAGTCCCCCTGATACTACGGGGCAATTTTAGCATGCCCAATCCACCTAACCCGATCTTTGTCCAAAGCACATTTTTGGAATGTGGGAGGAAACCGGAGCACTTGGAAGAAACCCACGCAGACATGGGGCGAATGTGCAAACTCCACACAGACGATGACCCAAGCCGGGAATCAAACCCGGGTCCCTGGCACTGTGAGACAGCGGTGCTAACCACTGTGCCGCCCTTCAAGCATTTATCCAAATCCCAGTTTGAATCTACTTTTGTTCAATGTATAGTAATTGTAGGCAACTGGCGAGTATCAACTGGGGATTCACGCAAGCCCCTAGAAATAGGCGACTGAAACTGTGGTTGTTGGGTTAGGAGGTGTATGCTTGGAATGTGCATCTCTGCAAATAAATGCTGATGGAAGCGTGTGAAGATTGGCTCCAGTTCTGTCCTTCACCAACTGGAGAATAACAGCTTCCACCATCCTTCCACACAATGCATAACAATTCACTGCTTTAAACAAATTCTCCTCATGTGACCTCTGGTTCTTTCGATAACCATTTTAAATGTACCCCCTGGTCACTGATCCCTTTGTCACCAGATATGGTTTCTCCTTATTCATTCTATCAAAATCCTTCCTGATTTTGAACACATCCACCAAATCTACTCTTCGTGTTTTTCTGCTTTAATGAAACTAAGCAGAGTTACCAGACTCTCCACTCGAGTAACTCCAGGAGTCAACTGTGAAGGAACAGTGCTCTTTTGCACAAAATAAAGTAAAGTAAAACCACAAGCCTGTGGTGAACACAAAGAAGTCCCAACCGGGGCAATATAATAATGGACCCACTCAGGGGCCTGCTTTATGCAGGGCTACCGCGGCATGCGAGCTCCATCTGGTGAGTTAATTACCAATCCCCAGGGAGCTCGTTTTCAGCCAGTCCTACAGGGAGGTCAATCAGTGATTTCTCCCACTCAAGTCCTGGGCGTTATCACATCCACAGAACTGAAGTCTTTCATCAGTGCAAGGATCAGCTGCAGGCACTCTCTCCTTCAGGCCTTGTTAACCTTCCTGAAGGGTGGTGACCACAATTTAATACATCACTCTAGCTGAGGCCTAACCTCCTGTTAGACTCCTGTGTCTACTTTAGCAACAGAATTCTGGTCACGCTCAGCTCACTTCACCATCCTCTCGACTCAAGGCTCTCCTGATTGTGCTTGATGGGAGCTGCACTGAACCATGTATTGTAAGATTAATAAGACAGAATTTCTGGCAGATATCAAGGACCAGTGCAATGAAGCCATCCTTTCTGGTATATATTCATGAGAAATATGGCACCTATGAATTGCACAGTTGGCCGCGTCATTTGAGGCTCTGTGGGTGGTCGTCCCTGCCCTTTTGTGAGTCCCCCCAGGTCCAGGTAAGGATCCCATGTTCAAGTCATCAGCCATGGCCAACGGTGGACAAGTAAGTACTTGGTGGTGGTGGCAGAAGAGCTAGAACCTCAAGGCTGGTCACAGATGGAGAGAGGATCCTTCAGCAAGAGGACTTACGTTTTCTTTATGGCCTAGCCATATTAACGCTAAACTGCTATTGTTCTGGGGACCCGGGTTCGAATCCCACCACAGCAGCTGGTGGAATTTGAATTCAATTAAAAATATCTGGAATTAAGAATCTACTGATAATCATGAAACCCATTGTCGATTGTTGTAAAAAAAACATCTGGTTCACTAATGACCTTCAGGGAAGGAAATCTGCCGTCCTTACCTTGTCTGGCCTACATGTGACTCCAGAGCCACAGCAATGTGGTTGGCTCTCAATTGCTCTCGGGCAACTCCAGATGGGCAATAAATGCTGGCCAGCCAGCGACGCCCATGTCCCACGCATGATAAAACTAAATAAGAGGAAGGAAACAGGAAATCACCTCAAATTTCAGCCACAGAGGGGAGTAAAATGAATCCATCGCGTGTAGATGGGTACATATTAGATCAAGTTTGGACGGGGAAAGATTAAGGCAAATGAACAAGGGAAAGAGTTTTCTACCTGCACCTTCAGACAAGGCAACCAAAGCTAACGTCCACCTCTGAAAGCTGACCATCCGTCTGCTTCACAGAAGCAGCTATGTGGAGAGTTTCTGTTGGCCCTGTTCTTCTCAGTGGTAGAGGTCTAGGGTTTGGAAGGTGCTGTCGAAGGACCTTTAGTTAGTTGCTGCAGTGCATCATTTAACATTGCTGCCACTGTGCCTCCTGCTGGAAGGAGTTTAAGGTTCTGGTTGGGATGTCAATCAAAGGGGCCCCTGGATGATGTCATGCTACTTAAGTGTTGTTGGAGCTGCACTCATGCAGGCAAGTGGAGAGTACTCCATCGCACCCCTGACTTGTACCTTGTAGATGGTAGACAGGCTTTGGGGAGTCGGAGGTGAGTTACTTGCTGCAGAATTCCTAACCTCTGACCTGCTCTTGTAGCTACAGTATTATATTAAAAAAATTATTTATTAGTCACAAGTAAGGCTTACATTAACACTGCAATGAAGTTACTGTGAAATTCCTCTAGTCACCACAGTGCGGCGCCTGTTCGGGTCAATGCACCGAACCAGCACGTCTTTCAGAATGTGGGAGGAAACTGGAGCACCCGGAGGAAACCCACACAGACACGAGGAGAATGTGCAAACTCCACACAGACCATGACCCAAGCCTGGGAATTGAACCCAGGTCCCTGGCGCTGTGAAGTAGCAGTGCTAATCACTGTGCTACCATGCCGCCCCAGGCTATTATATAATATATTATATATATTATATTATATTATATGGCTAGTCCAGTGTCCAGTTCAGTTTCTTGTCAATGGTGACCCCCAGGATGTTGATAGTGGGGACTTCCGCAATGATAATGCCATTGAATGCCAAAGGGAGATGGTTGGATTCACTCTTGTTGGAGATGGTCATTGCCTGCCGCTAGTATGCCACCAATGTCATTTTCCACTTATCAGCCCAGGCCTGAATGTCATCGGGATGAATATTACAGAGAGAGATTGAATAGGTTGAGACTTTATTCCCTGGAGCGTAGAAGATTGAGGGGAGATTTGATAGAGGTGTATAAGATTTTGATGGGTATAGATAGAGTGAATGCAAGCAGGCTTTTTCCGCTGAGGCTAGGGGAGAAAAAAACCAGAGGGCATGGGTTAAGGGTGAAAGGAGAAAAGTTTAAAGGGAATATTAGGGGGGGCTTCTTCACGCAGAGAGTGGTGGGAGTGTGGAATGAGCTGCCGGATAAAGTGGTAAATGCGGGGTCACTTTTAACATTTAAGAAAAACTTGGACGGGTTCATGGATGAGAGGGGTGTGGAGGGATATGGTCCAAGTGCAGGTCAGTGGGACTGGGCATAAAATGGTTCGGCACAGACAAGAAGGGCCAAAAGGCCTGTTTCTGAGCTGTAATTTTCTATGGTTCTATGGTTTCTATGGGATCTTGCTGCATATGGACGCAGACTGCCTCAGTATCTGAGGCATGGCCAATGGAATTGAATCAATTTGAATGAAAATTCTTCCAGCGGCACTGCTGCCTCACAGCGCCAGGGACCCAGGTTCGATTCCCAGCTTGGGTCACTGTCTGCGCGGAGTCTGCACGTTCTGCCCGTGTCTGCGTGGGTTTCCTCCGGGTGCTCCGGTTTCCTCCCACCTAGTCCGAAAGACGTACTGGTCCAGTGGATTGGCCGTGCTGAGTTCTCCCTCAGTGTACCCGAACAGGCGCCGGAGTGTGGCGACTAGGGGATTTTCACAGTAACTTCATTGAATAACTTCATTCCCTCCCTAACGGCATTGTGGGTCAACCCACAGCACAGGGACTGCAGCGATTCAAGAAGGCAGCTCACCACCACCTTCTCAAGGGGCAACTAGGGATGGGCAATAAATGCTGGCCTAGCCAGCGACGCCCATGTCCCACAAATTAATAAAAAATAAGTGTTAATGTAAGCCTACTTGTGACTAATAAATAAACGGTACTTTAACCTACTGGTGTGGAATGTGAACTGAGCTTTAACCTGAAACTTCTGGATAACTCCTCCAGTGATATTTTGATTATGCTGCCATTCCTAATACACAAGGTGTGGAGTTACCGGCGTTGGACTGGGGTAGGCACAGTAAGTATACAAGTAATATACAAGCAATATACAAGTAATATACAAGTAATATACGGGGGGCGGGGGGGGCAGCATCTGGCTGATATTCTTGAGGGCAAACAGCTTTGGGAGAGTATGGGGGTCAGGGATATAACATCAGATGGTTGGGGGGGGGGGGGTGGTGGGGGGGAAGGTTGGACACGTGAGGTTTGGAGAAAAGTGAAACACGAGCTTGGAGTAGCAAATATTCATTAGCACAAATCTGCTCAATGGCATGCGGGGATTAAATATTATAAGCTTGGAGCGGATTAGACATCTGACATACGTTCCGGTCTCCAGGTGAAGTAGGAAGATGCACTCACAATATTATTCAATTACTTGCCAAGAGAGAGAAGAAAATGCATAGCGGTAAACATCACACACCGATCGGGAGCTACGCAGCAGCCCGTTGGAACTTGGGCTTGGACGACTATCTGGAGTCAAACCTCTCGTGAGTTTCTCAAAGGGCAGCAGCAATTGAAATTGGAAAAAGTTAGTACAATATCAGAGTTCTTAGTAAGGTCATGCTTTGTCGGTCTTAATTGCTGTTTTGGAAAGGATGGAGTGCTGGGTAGTAGGCAGGGACTGCAAACGCACGAATGTTTGAGTAATTTACTTCCCATTTTGTGAAATTACTCATTAAAATTTGCATCCAGGGAATACTGGCTTCTGAGTTTCTCTAATGAGCAAGGAAATAAGGAACCGGGGCTGCATGAAAAATGTATAAGTGCTGCTTTTAACCACTCTGGTTGGTGCACTGTGCGGTGGAGAGGCTGGCTGCAGCATCTCTGTTGGCTTTCCCACAGGAGGAATCGATGGGATGCATTCTTCTCTTTTATACGTCTGTACATCTGGGACTGGAAATATCTCGGAGACGGTTGTGGATTCAGTCTGCTCTTTATGGGGAAGAAGGCTCCGGATTAAACGAAATAAAAACCCTCCCCTCGTTCTCAACCCCTTCCTACCCATGGTCTGACTCAGCAATCCACCAGTCTCCCTCCATCTCCGCCCCGTCCCCCCCGCCCCCCAGCCTCCCTCCATCTCCGTCCCCCCCCCCCAGCCTCCCTCCATCTCTGCACCCCCCCCCCCCCCCCCCCCCCCCGGAGTATGTCAGGAGAGGCTGGGACCCCATTGGGAATCTTGCTCATTTTGTCTGTCCTTTCATTCAATCATTAACTCTGAGGTCCCTGACATGCCACACGCACACACACTGACATGCCACACGCACGCCCACACACTGACATGCCACACACACACACACTGACATGCCACACGCACGCCCACACACTGACATGCCACACGCACACACACTGACATGCCACACACACACACACTGACATGCCACATGCACGCCCACACACTGACATGCCACACGCACACACACTGACATGCCACACACACACACACTGACATGCCACACGCACGCCCACACACTGACATGCCACACACACACACTGACATGCCACACGCACACACACTGACATGCCACACACACACACACACACTGACATGCCACACACACACACCGACATGCCACACGCACACACACTGACATGCCACACACACACACACTGACATGCCACACGCATACACACACACACTGACATGCCACACGCACGCCCACACACTGACATGCCACACGCACACACACACTCTGACATGCCACACGCACACACACACACTGACGTGCCACGTGTGCGTGCGTATATACGCACACACACACACTGATGTGCCATGCGTACATGCATATATATATATACACACACACACAGACATGCCCCGCGCGCGCACACACACTCACACTCACACAGAGCGAGTTGTTGCAGTGCACCCGGTAGATGGTACATGCTGGCTGCCACCGTGCACCAGGGGTGGAGGAAGTGAGTGCTGAAGCTAGTGGATGGGATGCCAATCAAGCGGGTTGCTTTATCCTGGGCATTTGTTGGAGCTGCCAGTACCCACGCCACACGGACTGCAGCGGTTCAAGACGGCGGCTCACCACCACCTTCTCAAGGGCAATTAGCGATGGGCAATGAATGCTGGCAACGATTAGATCCCATGAATGAATTAAAGAAAATATACAGCCTCACTGCAGCAGCACGCAGACAGACAGAAATAAAATTTTACTGCAGAGTTAAAGACACGCATGCATCTAATCGAAATCAGTGATCCCAGGCGGCGGGGCTCATTTCTACATGGGGCGCTGTTTCCTTATTCCTGAGGTTTTCTATCAGCTTCTTCCGCTGTTCTCAAAATTAAAGCTGCAGAAAAATAAATAAAAAAACTAAACTAAAATTGATTAAATGTGTCTCCCAGTTATTTACTCAGCCCTTAAGACCAATCAAATGCATACGTTTTATGAGCGTAAGTCTGGAAACTGTACAGAAAACGCCAGCAGTCTATCAGCCCCTGATGATTCTGTTCACTCCCGTCCCTACCAAACACTGACAATCGCTCACATTGAATCATCAGCCCATCGAGTCTGCACCGGTACATGAGAAACACCGGATCCCATTTCCCTGCACTTGGCCCATAGTCCTGAATGTCATGATGTGCCAACTGCTCATCCAGATACATTTTAAAGGATGTGAGGCATCCCGCCTCCACCACCCTCCCAGGCAGCGCATTCCAGACCCTCACCACCCTCTGGGTAAAAACGTTTTTCCTCTCATCCCCCCTGAACCTCCTGCCCACCTCGCCTTGAATCTATGTCCCCTCGTGACTGACCCTTCAACTAAAGCTGCTCCCTATCTACTCTGTACATGCCCCTCATAATAACTGGATAACGTAGAAACGGAGGAGACCACTTAGCCCCACAGCTCTGTTCAATTGTGGCTGGTCTAACTCCATATTTAGGTAAAGTCGCCTCAGTCCCAGATGGCCATAGGCTGTTCTCCCCTTCGAGGGGGAGAGCTGACTGGTGGTGATTTAACCTGAGGGTCGCCACATCTCAGGCCAGGGGAAAGGTTGAGAAGGCGGAGCCTTCATGAATAACCTCAGCCGGTACGGGAATTGAACCTGCACTTTTAGCTCTGCACCACAAACCAGCCATCCAGCCAACTGAGCTAAACTAACCTCCCTCCATAATTCCATGTACCCACCTTTGTCCCATATCCCTTAGTACCTTTGGAAAACAAATATCTATCTATCACGGATTTAAAATTGATCTTCTATCAATTGCCATTTGCGGAAGAGTGTTTCAATGTGCAGAGAAATGTTCCCTAATTTCACACTTCTGCGACTGGATCCTCGACTTCCTAACCCACAGACTGCTATCAGTGAGGATAGGCAACAACCTCCTCCACAATCATCCTCAACACCAGTGCCCCGCAAGATTGTGTCCTCAGCCCCCTTACTCTGCTCCTTATACACCTAAGACCGTGTGGCCAAATTCCCCTCCAACTCCATTTTCAAGTTTGCTGATGACACCATCCAAGTGGGTTGGATCTCAAACAATGATGAAACAGAGTACAGGAATGAGTTAGAGAATCTGGTGAAATGGTGCGACAACAGTAATTTCTCCCTCAATGTCAGCCAGTCATCGGCTTGAGGAAACATGGTGGAGGACATGCGCCTGTCTACATCAATGGTGATGAAGTGAAAATGGTTTAGAACTTCAAGTTTCTAGGTGTCCAGATCACCAACAACCTATCCTGGTCCCCCCCGATGCTGACACTATAGTTAAGAAAGCCCATCAACACCTCTACTTTCTCAGGAGGCTATGGAAATTCAGTATGTCTGCTACGACTCTCACAAACTTTTACAAATGCACCATAGTAAGCATCCTTTCTGATTGTATCACAGCTTGGTATGGCTCCTGCTCTGACAAGACCACAAGAAAATACAAAGGGTTGTGAATGTAGCCCAGTCCATCACGCAAACCAGCTTCCCATCCATTGACTCCATCTACGCTTCCCGCTGCCTCGGCAAAGCAGCCAACATAACCAAGGACCTCATGCACCCCAGACATTCTCTCTTTCACCTTCTTCCACCAGGAAAGAGATACAAAGGTCTGAGATCATGTACTAACCAACTCAAGAACAGCTTCTTCCCTGCTGCCATAAGACTTTTGAACGGGCCTATCTTATATTAAATTGATCTTTTTCTACACCCTAGCTGCGTCTGTAACACTATATTCTACACCCTCTCCTTTCCTTCTGCCCTGTGAACTCTATGAACGGTATGCTCTGTCTGTATAGCGCGCAAGAAACAATACTTTTCACTGTATCCCAATACATGTGACAATAATAAATCAAATCAAACCAAATCAAAAAACCTAAGGTTTGGCTCTAATCTTTAGACTATGTCCTCAGGTCCTCGGCTAGCCAACTAGTGGAAATAGTTTGTCCAAATCTACCCGATCTGTTTCCCTTAATATCTTAAAATACATTGGTCAAATAACCCCTAAACCTTCCAGAATCTAGTGAATCTGAGCCCAGTCTGTGTAATCTCTACCCCTAAATTATACTCGCGTCACACAAATGCCAGGCAATGACCGTCACCAATAAGAGACACTCTAACCACCGCCCCATGACATTCAATGGTGTTACCATCACTGATCCCCCACTATCAACATCCTTGGGGTTATCATTGACCAGAAACTCAACTGGACTCGCCACATAAACATAGTGGCTACAAAATCTGGTCAGAGGTTAGGAACAATGCAGCGAGTATCTCACCTCCTGACTCCCCAAAGCCTATCCACCATTGACAAGGCACAAATCAGGAGTGTGATGGAATACTCTCCACTTGCCTGGATGGGTGCAGCTCCAACAACACTCAAGAAGCTCGACACCATCCAGGACAAAGGAGCCCATTTGATTGGCACCACACCTACAAACATCCACAGACAGTACCTTCCAAACCCATGATCACTTCCACCTGAAAGGACAAGGGCAGCAGATACATGGGAACACCACCACCTGCAAGTTCCCCTCCAAGCCACTCACCATCCTGACTTGGAAATATATCGCCGTTCCTTCACTGTCGCTGGGTCAGAATCCTGGAATTCCCTCCCTAACGGCATTGTGGGTTAACCCACAGCACATGGACTGCAGCGATTCAAGAAGGCAGCTCACCACCACCTTCTCAAGGGCAACTAGGGATGGGCAATAAATGCTGGCCCATGTCCCACGAATGAATAAACAAAATTAACTCCAGGGAGTCCAGCTCGCATTCTGGTCATTTCTGTAAATTCGTGGGCCTGTGGTCAAACCGGATTTCAGCAGACTTGTTGACATGTCTCTGTCATTTATATAACGTTAAGTCCGGACTCTGTTTGCTCTGTCAGGTAGACACAAAAGATTCCATTACACAACTTCACAGCAGTGGAGCTCCCCCCCCCCCACCTCCGTGTCCAGGCCAAAATTTACCCTTCAATCAACATCATAATGTGTCGGCACGGTGGCACAGTGGATAGCACTGCTGCGTCACAGCGCTAGAGACCCGGGTTCGATTCCAGCCTTGGGTCACAGCCTATGTGGAGTCTGCACGTTCTCCCCATGTCTGCATGGGTTTCCTCCAGTTTCCTCCCACAGTCCGAAAGACGTGCTCCTTGGGTGGATTGGCCGTGCTAAATTGCCCCTTAGCGTCAGGGGGACTAGCTAGGGTAAATACATGGGGTTACGGGGATAGAGCCTGGGTGGGATTGTGGTCGGTGCAGGCTCGATGGGCTGAGTGGCCTCCTTCTGCACTGTAGGCTTTGTATTCTATTGTAAAAATAGATGGTCCTGATCACATTGCTGTTTGCGGGAGCTTGCTGTTCTCAAACTGGCGACCACACCTCCTGCATTATAAACACCTGCACACCAAAAAGTGCTTCATTAGCTGTTAAGGTGCTTTGAGATTTTATTTTATCCATTCGTGGGACATGGGCACGCTAATTAGGCCAGCGTTTATTGCCCATTCCTAGTTCCCCTCGAGAAGGTGGCGATGCGCGGAGTGGCTTGCTAGATGCCCAGGGTGGGGGGGCAAGGGGAAGAGGAGGGCTTTGAAAGGCGCTGCACAAATGCACATTCCACTTTCCAATGCAAATATCAGTAAAGTTTGGAAACGTAACTCCACTTTTCCGTTTGGAGCTTTGAGATTACACCGACAAATAAATCAACAATTAGAACGGGGCTTTTTACAGATTTAATAGGAAACCTCACCATCAGTACCATTCTGATAAAGGTTATACAGATACTGGACAGCTGTTGGTGATTTACAAGGTAATAACCCAGTTGAGAATATTGAACTGTTAGGAGTTGAGTATATTACATTCACCTTTTGAAGCTGGAGATGAAATGACTGGCTGCTTGCTGCTGCTAAAGTATCCACCAGGCAAAGGCCAGTGTCTTCACTGTTTATTCACAAACTTTATCCTGGGGTTAATCAAATGAAGAAAGGCCAAAGCAGTAACTGGCTACGTGAGGGCGAAGATAAGGAAGGAGTAATTGGAAATGTCTCGTGTTTTCCTCTGGGCCACTGTGTCTCTGAAATGGATTGACAGACAGCTCTCACTGCTCTTTATCTGATATTTCTCCTCCTCACGGCCCTGATGGTGCTCTGCACCGAGGACCTCGCTCCCATCTTGAGGCTTCTCGAAATAAGGATTGCGACGGAGCATGCCAGTGGGCGGCACGGTGGCACAGTGGGTTAGCACTGCTGCCTCACAGCGCCAGGGATCCCGGGTTCGATTCCCGGCTCGGGTCACTGTCTAGTGTGGAGTCTGCACGTTCTCCCCGTGTCTGCGTGGGTTTCCTCCGGGTGCTCCAGTTTCCTCCTGAAAGACGTGCCGGTTAGGGTGCATTCAACATGCTAAATTCCCCCTCAGTGTACCCGAATAGGCGCCGGAGTGTGGCGACTAGGGGATTTTCACAGTAACTTCATTGCAGTGTTAATGTAAGTTTCTTAGACTTAGAATCCCTACAGCACAGAGAAAGCCATTCGGCCCATCGAGTCTGCACCGACCACAATCCCACCCAGACCCTACCCCCATATCCCTACATATTTACCCACCTATCCCTCTAACCTACGCATCCCAGGACACTAAGGGCAATTTTAGCATGGCCAATCAACCTAACCCGCACATCTTTGGACTGTGGGAGGAAACCAGAGCACCCGGAGGAAACCCACGCAGACACGAAGAGAATGTGCAAACTCCACACAGACAGTGACCCAAGCCGGGAATCGAACCCAGGTCCCTGGAGCTGTGAAGCAGCAGTGCTAACCACTGTGCTACCGTGCCGCCCTAAAGCTTGCTTAAGCTTGCTTAAGATACGAATAAATAAACTTTTAATACTTTGAACTGTGCAGTAAGAAGTAACTTGTGTTTATATAGTGCTTCCTAACCAGCTCAGAGCATCCCACTGCCCCTCACACTCATTAAAGTTCTTTTGAAGAAATGTAGCCACTGATATGACTGTCGTTTTCAATTGCTCTGTCATTGATTATGTAAGTCTGGTGACTAATCTATGCACAACGTGCTTGACTGGTTTAGCCTAGATGTGGACTCAGAGCTTGTGTAAGCACAGAAGCTGCAATCCAGGGGGGGATTAGTGGGGTAAATGCATGGGATTACGGAGATAGGGTGAGCCTGGTTAAGATGTCGGAGAGTCGGTGCTGATGGACCGAATGGCCTCCTTCTGCACTGTAGGGATTCTATGATTTTTTATATCCATGTGTGGGACATGGGCATCATTGGCTGGCCATCATTTATTGCCCATCCCTTGAAATTGAGTGGCTTGCTAGGCCATTTCAGAGGGCAATTGAGAGTCAACCACATTGCTGTGGCTCTGGAGTCACATGTAGGCCAGACCCGGTAAGGACGGCAGATTTCCTTCCCTAAAGAACACTAGTGAACAATGGTTTCATGGTCATCAGTAGATCCTTAATTCCAGATATTTTTTATTGAATTCAAATTCCACCATCTGCCGTGGCGGGATTCGAACCCGGGTCCTCAAAACATGAGCTGAGTTTCTGGATTAATAGTCTAGCGATAATACCACTCGGCCATCGCCTCCCCTTCTACCAATGGTAACAGCTAACCCACTATTTTAATCTCCATTCCCTTCCTTCCCTTTAGCCTTTTCTCACATTACACGGGGCTGCCACAACGCTGGTTGATCCCCTTCACATCAAGCATCATTTTGATATTTTTATCTGGATTTGGTGGGTGGTCTTACAGCCGGATAGTTTCCCTTACGCCAGTCCTTTTCCGCTCATCCCAACTGGCAATGACACCAGTGGAAATTTCCCCTCCCTCTCCAACGAGCCACGACAAAAGCAGAGAAAGCAGAGATAAGCACTGACTGCAATTCCTCCAATCGATTGGAGATTGAATCCAGGAGGCAGCAAGTGCGGTCGCAGGGAGACAGTGATTGCCTTTGGTCTATTCTCACCGGGGAGCATGTTTTTGTAGAGGGAGCTGTGGTTTTGTATGGTTCCTATTACACAACCTCACATCCGAACATTCAGATTTGTTGTTCTCATTTAGTCAAAAGTCATCAATTTCCGGCCAAAATCCTTCCTCGGAAAGGGATCATCCTGGTAATACTCTCCGAAAAGCATCAATGGACAATTAATAATTCAGTACTAGCCGGCAAAATAAAAACACTGAAGACTCCAGGTTGTGAATCAACACCACTTTAGCGTAACTACATATTGAGGTGCACCGGGAAGCTGACACATTTGCATTGGCTTATCCACCCCGCTCCTTTCACAGAATCCCTACAGCGCAGAAGGAGGCCATTCAGCCCATCGAGCCTGCACTGAGAACAGTCCCACCCAGGCCCTATCCCCGTTCCCCCACGTACATATCCTGCCAATCCCCTGACACAAACATCAAACCCACACGTACATCTTTGGACGGTGGGAGGAAACCCATGCAGACGCGGGGAAAAACGTGCAAGCTCCACATAAAACTTTATTTATTTATCAGTGTCACAAGTAGGCTTACATTAACACTGCAATGAAGTCACTGTGAAAATCCCCGAGTCACCACACTCCGGCGCCTGTTCAGGTAAACTGAGGGAGAAGTTAGCATGGCCAATTCACCTAACCCGCATATCTTTGGAGTGTGGGAGGAAACCGGAGCACCCGGAGGAAACCCACGCAGACACGGGGAGAATGTGCAGACTCCGCACAGACAGTGACCCAAGCCGGGAATCGAACCCGGGTCCCTGGCGCTCTGAGGCAGCAGTGCTAACCACTGTGCCGGTGGCGAATGGTAGCAGAGATGGACGGTCAGGGGTTCAAATGCCACTCCAGGGACTTGAGGATGCAGTCTCAGCCTGGCACTTTGACGCAATACTGAAGGGGTGCCGCACTGTAGGAGATGCCATCCTAAGCATGACAAGTTTAACCCTCTCGAGCACGTGAAGTAAATCCCATGACCCTGATTAGAAGGAAAACCAGGCAGGTCTGAGGCAGCAGTGCTAACCAGTGTGCCAACGTGCTGCCCCTACAAGCTACAGTCTGCTTCTTTGATCAGAGTTCTGGGAGCACTGCATGTCATCAATGAGTTGGCAGAGGTTGGCGATAGCCTCTGGCAGGACAATTAGAGAGAGAGAGAGAGAGATGGAAACATTCCTCCGACTTTAGTTAGCTGTCGACATTCTTTGCGGTCACTGCTGATGTAGGCGTGTGACAGAAATTTGAATAATTGATCATTTTTTGCCCGGGGTAACTGGAACTATGCGAGTTGGTCACTTAGATCCTATTTCACTGACGAGTGCACAGACCATCACAGTTAACAAAAACAAACCCTCAAAGTTATTATTTGTTTCCTGATTTATTGGCTGGGCAGCTGAGAACACATACAGAAAATGTAATTGGATCATTTCAAATGGCATTTGAAGATAATACTCTGGTAATATGACGGAGAGATGGAGCATTCGCTGTTTTATCACCAAGGTGTGACAGGCACACAATAAATGAGAGACTCGCAGGAACTTTGTGCCATTCTCGAGGCACTTTAGATATAAAACCATCGCTTCTGACAAATGTTCCCCTCGTCTCCAAGCATCACAGATTGCTGCTAGCCGCAAGGATGGTCTGACATTCTCACACAACTCTCCCTCCAACTCCCCAAGCCTGCACACGCTCAGCTGCACCCAGCCCTGATCCTCTATCTCCACAACCAAGATCATAGACAAACCCCAGGCAAATGGAGAATTGTGCCGGGGGGAGAGGGGGGGGTCCCACCAGACCAATGATTTCCAAAGCTCTCACCACCTCATGTTGGACGTCTTTCCCCAACTCTGACATTTGAAGCAGAACCCCCGCCAGTGTGGCACACCCTCAAGCACAACCACTCGGATAGTGCAGCATTCCTTCAATATTATCCCTTGACAGCGCGGTGCTCCTGCAGTACTACCCCTCTGACAGCACAACATTCACTTGAAACTGCCCCTCTGTCAGTGCAGCACTCCCTCAATATTCCCTCCTTGACAGTGCGGCACTCCCTCAGCACTGATCCTCTGACAGTGCAGCACTCAGCATTCCCTCAGTACTGACCCTCTAATAGTGCAGCATTCCCTCAGTACTCATCCTCTGACAGTGCAGCACTCTCTCTGTACTGACACTGACAGTGCAGCATTCTCTCAGTACTGACCCTCTGACAGTGCAGCACTCTCTCTGTACTGACACTGACAGTGCAGCATTCCCTCAGCACTGACCCTCTGACAGTGCAGCGCTCCCTCAGCACTGACCCTCTGACAGTGCAGCACTCTCTCTGTACTGACACTGACAGTGCAGCATTCTCTCAGTACTGACCCTCTGACAGTGCAGCGCTCCCTCAGCACTGACCCTCTGACAGTGCAGCACTCCCTCAGTACTGACACTGACAGTGCAGCATTCCCTCAGCACTCACCCTCTGACAGTGCGGCACTCCCTCTGTACTGACCCTCTGACAGGGCAGCACTCCCTCAGTACTGACCCTCTGACAGGGCAGCACTCCCTCAGCACTGATTCTTTCTGACAGTGCGGCACTCCCTCAGTACTGACCCTTTCTGGCAGTGCGTCACTCCCTCAGTATTGACCCTCTGACAGTGCAGCACTCCCTCAGTACTGACCCTCTGACAGTGCGGCACTCCTCAGTACTGACCTTCAGACAGTGCGGCACTCCCTCAGTACTGACCCTCTGACAGTGCGGCACTCCCTCAGTACTGACCCTTTGACAGTGCAGCACTCCCTCAGTACTGCACCAAGGTGTCCATGTAAAGCTTGTGTGCTCAAACCTCTGCAATGTGTTCTGAACCCACAACCTTCTGTCTCCGAGTGAAAATGCTACCCACGCCACAGAGACTTCACTCTCCATTTCCAATGGGCCAAAAAACAAAGCAAAAGTAAAGAAGAGCTTTGAGGAACTGACCGCGACTCCCGCATTCTTATCAGGTGAATCAGGACTCTCACAGAACAAAGATACCCATCCCCTGAATGGCACTGAGTGGCTGGATGTGGAGGGGATATTTACTCTTGTGAGACAATCTCGAACTAGGGGTCACGGTTTAAAAAATAAGGAGCTGCCCATTTAAGACAGAGATGAAGGGAAAAAAATTCTTAGAGGGTGGTGAGTCTCTGGAACTCCCTCAAAAGATGATGGAAGCAGAGACTTTGGAGGCAAAGGTATCATAGAATCCCTACAGTGCAGGAGGAGGCCATTCGGCCCATCGACTCTGCACCGACCACAATCCCACCCAGGCCCTATCCCTGTAACCCCATATATGCCAATCCCCTGACACTAGTGAAAATTTAGCATGGACAATCCATCTAACCCGAACATCTTTGGACTGTGGGAGGAAACCGGAGCACCCGGAGGAAACCCACGCAGACACAGGGAGAATGTGCAAACTGCGCACAGACAGTGACCCAAGCCGTGAATTGAACCCAGGTCCCTGGTGCTATGAGACAGCAGTGCTAACCACTGCGCCACCATGCCGCCCATAGGTAGATAGATTCGTGATTAACAAGGGGGTGAAAGGTTGTTGGGGGTAGGCGGGAGGTTGCAATAAGGGAGCTTAAGGATGGCGCCGGAGTGTGGTGACTTCTTGGAAGCTGTGCCCAGTATACCCTCTAATTCTATCTTTTACTCTCATTCTACACAAAGAACAAGAACAAAGAACAATACAGCACAGGAACAGGCCCTTCGGCCCTCCAAGCCCGCGCCACTCCCCGGTCCAGGATTGAATCCTGAATCCAGGATCCCCGCCCAATTTTCCAGCCTATCTACATACCAATATCCTATCCACCGAGCTGTCCCTCACAGCTACGATGCTTTGTTCATCACAACCTATTAACTCACCCCCAACCCCCATTCCAGACCATGTGATCTCCAGGGAGATCTTTACACGTTTAAAACTGTACTCTAACTCTTTTACCAACCGACCTATCATATATTAAGTTGATTTTATTCATTCATTGTTCACAAGTAGGTTTACATTAACACTGCAATGAAGTTACTGTGAAATTCCCCTGGTTGCCACACTCTGGCGCCTGTTCGGGTACACTGAGGGAGAATTTAGCACGGCCAATGCACCCTAACCAGCACGTCTTTCAGACTGTGGGAGGAAACCGGAGCACCCAGAGGAAACCCACGCAGACACGGGAAGAACGTGCAAACCTGACACAGACAGTGTGGAGTTTGCAAATTCTTTCTTTAGAACATAGAACAGTACAGCACAGAACAGGCCCTTCGGCCCACGATGTTGTGCCGAGCTTTATCTGAAACCAAGATCAAGCTATCCCACTCCCTATCATCCTGGTGTGCTCCATGTGCCTATCCAATAACCGCTTAAATGTTTCTAAAGTGTCTGACTCCACTATCACTGCAGGCAGTCCATTCCACACCCCAACCACTCTCTGCGTAAAGAACCTACCTCTGATATCCGTCCTGTATCTCCCACCACGAACCCTATAGTTATGCCCCCTTGTAATAGCTCCATCCACCCGAGGAAATAGTCTTTGAACGTTCACTCTATCTATCCCCTTCATCATTTTATACACCTTTACATACAAAAGATACAAAAGTCTGAGGACACATGCCAAACAACACAAGACCAGCTTCTTCCCTGCTGCTGTCAGACTTTTGAATGGACCTACCTCGCATTAAGTTGATCTTTCTCTACACCCTAGCTATGACTGTCACAGTACATTCTGCACCCCCTCCTTTCCTTCTCTATGAACGGTATGCTTTGGCTGTGTAGCGCGCAAGAAACAATACTTTTCACTGTATACTAATACATGTAACAATAATAAATCAAATCAAACCAAATCAGATTTTATTGAAGGGGGGGGAGCAGGATCGAGGGGCCGAGTGGCCTTCTCCTGCTCCTAATTTGTATGTTCATGTGTTTAACCAACTGTACTGGCGTGGGTGAGACTTTTCCTGTAATGTACTGGCACCATTACACAGCATAATCCCAATCACAATACTGTGCTTATGACACTGAACTCACAATTAACGAGGGAGCTGTGGTATTTTTGATGCTGTAACATATCTGAATATTATTCAGTTGTTAATAGACTCGGATAAAACAACACAATTTACAAAGTGGTGGATTGCTGCCATTCCAACAAACCCTTGACATTTATTACCTATTCTACTCCAATACTAAAGGTTCCTGTTAACCTTTAGCTCTCAGCGGGCTCCTGGCATCAAAGAGAATTTTTACATCGCTAAACTGACCAGCATTTGTACTCAGAATGTCATCGCTCGCTCACTTTACTCCTCTCTATACAGGCTATAGTCACTAGACGAGTAACCCAGAAACCTGGACAAGTGATCTGGGGACACAAGTTCAAATCCCACCACAGCGGCTGCAGAACTTACATTTAATGAAATATACTTGGAATTAAATAAAAAGGAATTGTCAGCCATGGTGACCCTGACACTGCCAAATTGTAGCAAAAATGCACCTGCCTCCGCTCCTGTCTTCGAAGGGAGGAAATCTGCCGTCCTTACCCGGTCTGGCCTACGGGTGACTCCAGAGCCTCAGCAATGTGGTTGACTCTTAACTGCTTCCAAAATGGCCCAGCAAACCACTCCATGGTACTCACCAACACCTCCTCAAAGGCAATAAATGCCGGCCTGGACACCAACTGGCATAACCCATGAATTCATAGAATCCCTACAGTGCAGAAGAGGCCATTCGGCCCATCGAGTCTGCACCGCCTCTCTGACAGAGTATCTTACCCCAGGCCTTCTCCCCTGCCTATCCCTGTAACCACAGTAAGAAGTTTAACAACACCAGGTTAAAGTCCAACAGGTTTATTTGGTAGCAAAAGCCACAAGCAGGTAGAGGGTGTGGGAGTGTGGCTTTTGCTACCAAATAAACCTGTTGGACTTTAACCTGGTGTTGTTAAACTTCTTACTGTGTTTACCCCAGTCCAACGCCGGCATCTCCACATCATTATTCCTGTAACCCCACACATTCCCCATGGCTAATCCATCTAACCCACACATTTTGGAGCAATTAAGGGGTAATTTAGCATGGCCAATTCACCTAACCTGCACATCTTTGGACTGCAGGAGGAAACCCGGAGCACCGGGAGGAAACCCACACAGACAGGGGGAGAACGTTTTTGTGGGTGTCCATGCGTTTGTGGATGTATAGGAGGGTCTGTGTGTATGTGTATATGGGTGTGGGAGTGTGTGTGTGTGTGTGTGTGTCTGTCAGTGTGCGCGGAGGGGGGGGGGTTATATGTGAGTCTTTGCGAGTGACCATTCAAAAGGTCATTAACCTGAAACGTAGGCTGGAATTTCTACCGCCCGCCACAGGAATTCTAGCAGGTGAGGGGTGGACAATGAGAAGCTCCACTGACCGCGGGCAGGATTTTCCGGTCTCGGGTCGGGCGAGGCCGTAAACTCCCACCCCGTTAACTCTGTTTCTCTCTCCACAGATGCTGCCAAGCCTGCTGAGTATTTCCAGCATTTTTTGTTTTTATTCCAGCAAGTTTACTCCCAGCAAATCAGCAAATCAAAACAACAGAATAAGCCAGTCAGCCAGCCATCCAGGATTGGAAACCCTAATCTACAAAGGGTCGTGAATGATGCCCAATCCATCACGCAAACCAGCCTCCAATCAATTGACTCTGTCTACACTTCCTGCTGCCTTGGAATAGCAGCCAGCATAATTAAGGACCCCACGCACCCCAGACTTCCACCTTCCTCCGTCGGGAAAAAGGTACAAAAGTCTGAGGTCACGTACCAACCGACTCAAAAACAGCTTCTTCCCTGCTGCCATCAGACTTTTGAATGGACCTACCTTATATTAAGTTGATCTTTCTCTACACCCTAGCTATGACTGTAACACTACATTCTGCACTCTCTCCTTTCCTTCTCTATGAACGGTATGCTTTGTCTGTATAGCACACAAGAAACAATACTTTTCACTCTATATTAATACATGTGACAATAATAAATCAAATCAAACACATCTCATTCTTTGTTTTCTCATAGTACATCCGCCTGTTTCACTTTCAGCCTCTCCTACACACAATTTGAATATTTTGTTTTCAGTGGATATATTCTTTGTGGTGATTGTCCCTTTAAGATGCACTTAGTTGGCTACCTTTATAAGAGATTGTTGCACCTCCTCCGGTGCCCCAGGAAATGGTCATGATGTTGAATTTCGTAGACACGTTGCCAGTCTCAGTGAAACAGATCAAGTACTGGACCAGTCAGGGTCCACTGCTGTCCAAAGTGAGGCACAGGACACTAATGGGTTTGGCTAATGAACCAGTTTCTGAAGAGATTTAACCATATTTTATATTTTATTCATGACACAAAGGTTGGTGGGGTTATGGATAGTGTAGAGGGATGTCAGCAGTTGCAACGAGACATAGATGAGATGCAAGACTGGGTGGAGAAGTGGCAGATGGACGTCAACCCAGATAAGTGTGTGGTGGTTCATTTTGGCAGGTCGAATAGGATGAAAGAATATAATATTAATATTATTATTAAGGGTAAGGCGCTTGGCAGTGTGGAAGATCAGAAGGATCTTGGGGTCTGGGTTCATAGGACACTCAAAGCAGTGTCGCAGGTCGAGGCTGTGGTTAAGAAGGCGTATGGAATACTGGCCTTCATCAATAGAGGAATTGAGTTTAGAAATCAGGAGATAATGCTGCAGCTGTATAGGACCCTGGTCAGACCCCACCTGGAGTACTGTGCCCAGTTCTGGTCGCCTCATTACAGAAAGGATGTGGAAGCCATAGAAAGAGTGCAGAGGAGATTTACAAGGATGTTGCCTGGATTAGGTGGCATGCCTTATGAGGATAGGTTGAGAGAGCTAGGTCTTTTCTCCTTGGAGAGGCAAAGGATGAGAGGTGACCTGATAGAGGTCTATAAGATGTTGAGGGGTATTGATAGAGTGGATTCTCAGAGGCTTTTACCCAGGGCTGAAATGGTTGCCACAAGAGGTCACAGGTTTAGGGTGCTGGGGAGTAGGTACAGAGGAGATGTTTGGGATAAGTTTTTCACTCAGAGGGTGGTGGGTGCGTGGAATCGGCTGCCGGTAGTGGTGGTGGAGGCGGATTCGATAGGGTCTTTTAAGAGACTTTTGGATAAGTTCATGGAAGTTAGTAAGATAGAGGGTTATAGGTAAGCCTAGTAGGTAGGGACATGTTCGGCGCAACTTGTGGGCCGAAGGGCCTGTTTGTGCTGTAGCTTTTCTATGTTCTATGAAAAGATGAGTTGTGTTGCCAAGATGTCATCATGCTTTGGGGAGCAAGAGTAGTCATCCCTGTACCAGGAATCAAGTTGCTCCTAGCTGAATTACACAGTGCCCATCCAGGTCTATCTAAGATAAAGATGCTCACCAGGAGTTATGTCTGGTGGCTTCACATTGAGAGCCTAGGCAAGCACAATGAACAATGCCAATTGCAACACATGTTGCCTGTTGCAGCCCCACTGCACCCTTGGGAGTGGCCTGGCTGGCCATTGGTACGAGTCCATATTAATTATGTTGGTCCAATCATGGGCTCAATACTTTTGCTCCTTGTTGATGCACATTCAAAGTGGATGGAAGTGTTTGAGGTGAAATCGCCAACATTGCACACTACAGTTGAGAAATTGTTTTTCCACCCACAGAATATCTGAAGTTATAGGGCGGGATTTTGCGGCCTCACTTGTCCCGAAACTGTAATGTCCCGCCCGAGGTCAATGGACCTTTCCATGGTCTGCCCCTCGCCTGCTGCGATTCCTGTGGTGGGTGGGATGGCAAAATTCCAGCCATAGTGTCTGATATGGAACGGCCTTCACAAATGCTGAGTTTCAGAACTTCACCACCCTCAATGGCATCGAGCATTTCAGAACTGAGCCTTATCACCCAACATCCAACGAATTAGCTGAACGAGCTGTCCAAACCTTTAGGTTTGGCTGAAGGAAGCAGTTAGGAGGGAGCCTGGAGACCAGAATCTCAATTTATAGATATATAGAATCCCTACAGAAGGAGGTCATTCGGCCCATCGAGTCTGCACCATTAGGTGGGTCTGTCCCATATTTCCATGCACTTAGCCTAGCTAGTCCACCTGGCACTAAGGGGCAATTTATCATGGCCAATCCACCTAACCCGCACATCTTTGGACTGTGGGAGGAAACTGGAGCACCCGGAGGAAACCCACGCAGACACGTGGAGAATACGCAAACTCCACACAAACAGTGACCCGAGACCGGAATTGAACCCAGGTCCCTGGCGCTCTGAGGCAACAGTGCTAACCACTGTGCAACCACTGTGCCTTATGAAAGAATTGTCAACAAACCATCATCTCAGAACACGTTTCCAAATTTTCCAGGGAGGGTAGAGGCCAGCCAAAGCAGCCAGAAGACAAACCATGATTCATGGAAGTCAACATGCCCGTTTTCAGTGGATGAAGCTGTGTACGTGAGGAATTTTGGAAGGAGGTTGAGTTGCGTCTCTGGAGTTGTTGTCTCCAAAACTGGGCCCCTGTCTTATCAAGTGGATGTATAAGGAGGGATCATCCAGAAGCATGTAGACCAGTTGAGAGAGTGAGAGTTACCCCAGCAGCCAGAACTGCTTTCAGGAGCTGTATTACCATCTGGGAATGTTGCCAACTCTCCAAGCGCTGAAGTACCTGGTCATCGTGTGGCAGACACAACTAACGTCTCCATGGAAACAGATAGGACTGAACTGCCTGTGCCGATGGAGGTACTTATCATTGTGGTCTTGGCTGACTGCAGTCCGGTGGAAGCGCCCCAGCCAGGGGACTTACGTCACTCCACAAGGATTTGGAAACTCTCTGAATTTATAATCAATTAAATTCATGTACAAAATATTTAATTATCCTCGACTGTGTACACTGAGTATTGATATTTGCACAGGAGGACTTAGAGGGGGAGGGATGTGGTGATTGCCCTTTAAGGATCAACCTGCAGACTAAGGGTCACATGATCTGGGGAACCAATCAGGGAGCAAGGTGGGAGATCACCCTGGTAAGCAGGGGTTTCTGTTCCAGAACATTCTTGGGAGCTGGCTGCAGCCATGAGGCTGCAAGCTTCTTTACAGCTTTTACCCATAAACAAACATGCTGCTGTTTTTCCCTTAATGGGGAACAGGAATTATTACATTCTTACAGCAACGAAGGCGGCCATTTGGCACGTCATATCCAGCTGGTTCTTGAAAGGAAGGATTTGCAGGGCAAAGGGGTAAGAGGAAGTGGGCGAGACTAACTGGTAGCTCATGTCCTTGTTAAATCTCTCCACTGTGATCCATCTGACTGAAGACATGGGCAGAGCTTTGGATGATCGCATCCACCTAGAGTGGAATGTGGGAGGTTGATCTGGAGTGCACTAGAATAGCCGAGTGTAGAGACAACAAAGGAATGATTCAGGATTCCAGCAACGGATGGAGCAGAGGCCGGATTGGAGCCGGGTGACGTTACGGAGTGGGAAAAGAGTCTTCATCATGGCATGGATATGTGGTCAGGAGCTCATCTCCGTGACAAAGGTTGCGGATGGTCTAGTTCACCCTCAGTCCTCCAGGAGGGGAATGGAGTCTTACCTCTTCGTCCCAGCTTTCGGTCACCTGCCCCAATATCTTCTCATGCGGTTTGGTATCAGACCACACACCTTGAGACACATAACCGTGGAAACGGCGCTTCATCTAGATGCTTGCTATTGTTGGTAGCCTCTGCGTGGTGTGGTCCTTATATTGACTGGAATGTGACGACTGACTGGAATCTGGACACGTGATGTACTTGAGAAAGGAGGTTCAGGGACTCAATGTTTTTCTCTGAGACTGTGGGACTTGCTAAATAAATTGGAATGTGGTGGTTATCCACTTTGGTAGCAATAATAGGAAGACTGATTATTACTTGAATGGATGTAAATTGGGAGAGGTAGATACTCAGCAAGACCTTGGTGTCCTTGTGTATCAGTCGCTGAAAGTAAGTGCTCAGGTACAGCAGGCAGTAAAGAAGGCAAATGGTATGTTGACCTTCATAGCGAGAGGATTTGAGTATAGGGATAGGGATGTTTTGCTGCAATTGTATAGGGCGTTGGTGAGGCCACACCTGGAGTACTGTTTGCAGTTTTTGTGTCCTTATCTGAGGAAGGATGTCATCGCTTTAGAGCGAGTACAACGAACGTTTACCAGGCTGATTCCTGGGATGGCAGGTCTGTCATATGAGGAGAGACTACATTGGTTCGGATTATATTCATTGGAGTTTAGAAGAGTGAGAGGGGATCTCATAGAAACTTATAAAATTCTAACAGGATTAGACAGGGTAGATTCAGAAAGAATGTTCCCGATGGTGGGGGGAGTCCAGAACTAGGGGTCATAGTTAGAGGATAAGGGATAAACCTTTTTGAACTGAGGTGAGGAGAAATTTCTTCACCCAGAGGGTGGTGAATGTGTGGAATTCACTCCCACAGAAAGTAATTGAGGCCAAAATGTTGTGTGATTTCAAGAAGAAATTAGATATAGCTCTTGGGACTAAAGGGATCAAGGGATATGGGGGGAAGGAGGGGGGGTGGGGAGGAATCAGGATATTAGAGTCAGAGTCATTGAGGTTTACGGCACGCAAACAGACCCTTCGGCTCAACTTGTCCAAGCTGCCTTTTTTTTGTAACCACCACGCTAGTCCCAATTGCCTGTGCTTGGCCCATATCCCTCTACACCCATCTTACCCAGGTAACTGTCTAAATACTTTTTAAAAGACAAAATTGTACCTGCCTCTGCTACTACCTCTGGCATCTTGTTCCAGACACTCACCACCCTGTGTGTGAAAAAATTGCCCCTCTGGACCCTTTTGTATCTCTCCCCTCAAGCCTATGCCCTCTAGTTTTAGACTCCCCTACCTTTGAGAAAAGGTATTGACTATCTAGCTGATCTGTGCCCCTCATTATTTTATAGACCTCTATAAGATCATTCCCTAAGCCTCCTAAGCTCCAGGGAAAAGAGTCCCAGTCTATCCAGCCCCATGATGAATGGCAGAGCAGGCTCGAAGGGACGAATGGCCTACTCCTGCTTCTCCTTTCTATGTTTCTATGTGGTGCAGTACTGTCGCCCCACACCAGAGGGAGATCTGCTTGCAATCCTCACTCACGCATTGGTCCCGGCTTCAAAGAGCACCAGAGGTGCAAAGTGACATTTGTGTGGCGTTGCTCTGCCGCGGGCGTGTTGCAGTACCTTCAGTGCATTTGCATTCAGCTCTGCACAGGACTGCGTTCCCTCCGGCACCAAACACACACAAAAAAAAAATACTTATTTAAAATTATTCCAAATTTGCAGAATAATAACAGTAATAAACATATGCCAATGAAACAAGCAACCAGAGCATAAACTCATAAAACATACAGTTAGAATTAATAGCCTGAGTCATTTCAAAATAATTAAAATGAATTATAATTTGGAGAAGTGTTGATTTAGGCATCTGCCCACCTTTCAAAACCGAGGCCAACCTTTCGCATTTTCAACATCTTGAGCAATATTGAGTTGATGAGGTGAGATTGTGGAGTCATTAAATCCAAACGGTGGTGGAGACTCGGGCTTAGGGACTGACCAAATAAAGCAAAGGAGCAACAGAGCCGCTATAACAGCAGCACATTGGGAAAAACGTACTGGGAGCCTCTGACTCACAAAGGCTCCCAATCTGGTCAGGCCTGGATTTTAAAATTGTCATCCTTGCTTTGCAATCTCCCCATGACCTTCTTCCCATCTCCAGAACTTCATAGAATCCCTACAGTGCACAGGGAGGCCATTCGGCCCATCGAGTCTGCACCGACCACAATCCCACTCAGGCCCTATCCCCGTGCATTTACCCTAGCTAGTCCCCCTGACACTAAGGGGCAATTTAGCACGGCCAATCCACCTAACCAGCACATCTTTACACTGTGGGAGGAAACCGGAGCACCCGGAGGAAACCCACGCAGACGCGGGGAGAATGTGCAAACTCCACATTGACAGTGGGAATCGAACCCAGGTCTCTGGCGCTGTGAGGCAGCAGCGCTAACCACTGTGCCACCGTGCTGCCCTCCTCCAGCCTCACAACCCTCTGAGATATCTGTACTCTGACCATTCGTGCTTCCTTCATTCTGATCGCTCCACCAGTGGCAGCCGTGCATTCAGCTGCCGAGGCCCCGAGCTCTGGAATTCCCTCCCTAAACCTCCCTTCATCTTTCCCTCTCGCCCCCTCCTTTAAGACGCTCCTTAAAATTGACCTCTTTGATCACCTGTCCTAATGTCCCCTTCTGTGACCTGGCAGCAAATTTTGTTTGGTAATTTTCATTAAATGTCTTACCACATTTGGGCCGCTTTATAGATGCAAATTGATATTATAGTTTATGGACCATTTCTTCACCCATGTCCTGTAGCTGAGAGTCTAAAAGCCGATCTAATTCCTGACACAGGCCAATGGAATTCTGAGCTGCATGGAGATGGAATTATGCACCCTGGGGACAGGCGGGTTGACCTATCAAGACTGTGCCAGTGGTCCTCTACATCACAGCTGTCACCTACCCTCATCCCAAACTGATACTCCAGCCTCACAGCCCTTGGTAAGGCAGTCCCAGTCGTGAGCCACTGGTAACTGTGCTTTCTTAACCTCTTCCTCTCGCAGTCGTGCTGGTGTGACTGCAATCTGTAACCCACAGTCACCAGGCACGGGGACCTCAGCAGCATCGCGACTCACTGGGCCACCTCGCAATCACTCATAATTAAGTTCATAATTAAGGGTGGCACAGTGGCGAGCACTGGTGTCTCACAGCGCCAGGAACCCGGGTTCGATTTTAGCCTTGGGGTCACTGTGTAGAGTTTGCACATTCTCTGCGTGGGTTTCCTCCGGGTGCTCCGGTTTCCTCCCACACTCCAAAGATATTCAGGTGAGGTGGATTGGCCGTGCTAAATTGCCCCTTAGTGTCCAGAGGTGTGTAGCTTAGATGGATTAGCCATGATAAATGCGCGGGGAGGGCCTGGGTGGGATGCTCTTTCAGAGAGTCGGTGCAGACTCGATGGGCCGGATGGCCTCTTTCTGCACTATAGGGATTCTAGAATTCCATATCCTAATAGCCACCTCACAATCACTCATTTTTGTTACATTGAGGCTTTCTAACATGGTTGCTTCCACCCCGGGAACAAGGGCAAGTTTGTCCCACACCTCCAGACAATGAACAAAGAGGCAACTGACAATATACCATGGAATACTTTGGAAGCGTAGTTGCTATTGTGATGTAGAAATCGGTTAAGCACCAGTTAGTTATCCACACCATGTAGGATTATGAACACAAGTCTGTTAGACAGGAGAATAACCTCAGGTGTTAAGGTAAATGAAGCTGGAAGAATAGATACTTGGGTGTGAAGTGAGTTGTGGGATAAGGGATCGCGCGGGAAGGTGCAGTTGAGTAAAAAGATCGGCTATGATCTGACTGAATGGTGGAGCCGGCTGGAGGGAGCAGATGGTCTACTCATGCTCCTGTTTCATGTTTTTAATGTTGATTCACAGTCTGTGCTGCAATGCCAGGCTTTGCAAACGCTGACAGAGTTTTAAGATGAATCTCCAGGGCAATCCAACAAAAAGCATTGTCCTGCCTTTGCAATAAAACCCAGGTGAGGCCACAGTGTCGCAATGCTAGTCCCCAAGCCTGGTCTTGTTGAAAGAAGCTTGGTTACCATGACAAAGAGTGCCGGGGCCACAAGAGCGGGCATTGTTGGACATGTTGGGGAACTGAGCTTGAACGACACTGACCATAATGAATGATAGTGTCCACGGCTGGGCGACTGTCCAGCAGACTGACTGGGACACACAACAAGAGATGAAACATTGAACAAAGGGTTTTGTTCCAATCCAGATGTCTGTTCATTAACTGAAATGCAAGGGTGTGCTGGCTAGAACACACGTCATCTGTGAGTGATTAATGGAAAGCATTAGCGTAGGCCATTAAAGAATGGAAAGGAGACAAAGGAGCAGATTCCTTGGCAAAATGACTCCCCAAAGCCTGTCCACCATTTACAAGGGACAAGTCAGGAGTGTGATGGAAAACTCTCCCTTTGCCTGGGTGGGTGCAGCTCCAACAACAACACAAAAAACTCGACACCATTCAGGATAAAGCAGCTGCTTAATTGACAACCCATCCACCACCTTCAACATTCACTCCCTCCACCACCGACACACACACAGCAGCCGTGTGTGCCATCTACAAGATGCATGACAGCAACTCACCAAGGCTTCTTCGACAGCCTATTCCAAACCCACAACCTTTATCGCCTAGAAGGATAAGGGCAGCAGACACCTGCTATCACCACCATCATCTTGGACTTGGAAATATATCTTCACCGTCACTTGGTCAAAATCAAAGAACAAAGAACAAACAAAATTACAGCACAGGAACAGGCCCTTCGGCCCTCCAAGCCTGCACCGACCGTGCTGCCCGACTGAACTAAAACCCCCTACCCTTCCAGGGACTATATCCTGGAATTCCCTCACTAACGACACATTCACCAGCTGGACAGCAGCATTTAAAGGCAGTGACAATGCACCATCTTTTCAAGGGCAAGACTGATGGGTGACAAACGCCACCCTGCCCAGCGATACCCACATTCCGTGGATCAATTTTAAAAAAAATTCTTAATCAAGCTAATCAAACATAATTTACCTTTGAGTTATTTTATGAAGTAACATGGAGTGGTTAATGACTGGAGTGAGATTGATGTTACGTATATTTGATTTGATTTATTATTGTGACATATATTAGTATACAGTGAAAAGTATTGTTTCTTGCGCGCTGTACAGACAAAGCATACCATTCATAGAGAAGGAAAGGAGAGAGTGCAGAATGTAGTGTTACAGTCATAGATAGCTAGGGTGTAGAGAAAGATCAACCTAGTGTGAGGTAGGTCCATTCAAAAGTCTGACAGCAGCAGGGAAGAAGCTGTTCTTGAGTCGGTTGGTGCGTGTCCCCAGACTTTTGTATCTTTTTCCCGACGGAAGAAGATAGAAGAGAGAATGTCCGGGGTGCGTGGGGTCCTTAATTATGCTGGCTGCTTTGCCGAGGCAGCGGGAAGTGTAGACAGAGTCAATGGGTGGGAGGCTGGTTTGAGCGATGGGCTTTGTTCACGACGCTTTGGACTTTGGAAAGGTGTTTGACAAATTACCACTGAATAGATCTTTTATCCATAGATTCAGTGCAGAAGCAGGCCATTCGGCCCATTGAATCTGCGCCGACTCTCCGAAAGAGCGTCTTCCTACATCTCAGCCTCCCGCCCTATCCCCGTAATTCCGCACATTCGCCATGGCCAATGCACTGCCTCTAACCAGCACGTCTTTCAGACTGTGGGACGAAACTGGTGCACCCGGAGGAAACACACACAGACACGGAGAGAATGTGCAGACTCCCCCACCCCTCCCCCGCCAAACACCAAAATGTTGAGAAAATTAAAGGCTACGGCCTTACCGGGATTTGCGACCATTTTCA